>NW_027526361.1:75803482-76160982 GCF_048455015.1 Haemaphysalis longicornis | reverse complement strand
AGCTGACCATACTTTTTCTGTTCTCAGAGCTGTCTATGTATGTGCTTATGTCTGCTAATTGACATTGTTCAATATGTACGTGAGATTCCTCCAGGCATCAACCTGTATCTACGCTTTCAAAATTATCGACGTGATTATGGCTGGCAGCACTAAACTTTCCGTATTTGTTATTCACTATGGCAGAATTTTTATTTAACAAAGTTTGTAGTTTTCTTCATGAGCCCTAATAGGCCAGGTAAAACAAGCATAACATTTTCTCCTAGATCAAGACTCAGGTGCGGCCGCGCTAATATAAAGAATACATGTAGTTTATACACTAGTAGAAAAAGAAGCACGCCAATAGATGAGGCCGGAAGCATAGGTGGTATATGGGTACCAGAATGTCGCGACGTACGCGAGGACGTTCCCTGTTATGTTTGTGAAAAAGGGAGGCAGAGTTTGCTTTCCCTTCGACGTAGGTTACCTTCTACCCGTACGTCAGTGAAGCTTCTATGCACCTTTCCTAGATTGCAAAATGATTTTCTGACTGATTGTGCGACCATCCTTCGCCTGGAAGGCCCTGCCTGACATCTTATCGACCTCGACCCTTACGCCTACATTCGACACCACATTCGACATCACAGATTCACACTTGATGGTGCCGACTCCTAGCACAAGACGGCCAAGTTGGGGGAGACAGTGCGGTAGAGGTTTCGCGGACGAGCGAGGGCCAGTTGGAGTATATATGCCTGGTCTAGTGGCACTCACTGCAGAGATGGGTAGCAGTTCTGGAGACAGTGTGGAATTGGACTGAGTGTCACTCGCATAGTTACCAAAGATAAAGTTTTTAAACCGCCATACTAAAATAAACCGCCATCCTCGATACTATACAATGTGAAACAAGAATATTCTATGTCTGCTTTCCCTTTTTTCTTTTCTCTGTCAAATACAGATCCATAGGCTCAGCCACATTAGCCCCAACAGATTTTTTGCTGCGCTCGTTTCGTAGCCAATGTGCACAAATCACCCGTGAATCTGCGGCCTCAACGCATTTTTCTCATCGGACTGCTGCCAATATTTCTTCCGCCGAGTAAATGAATATTGAGACGACAGCTAGCAGCCTAATCGCGAACACTTCCGGCGCTGGTACGCTGCCTTTATGTGTTTCCGTCATTCTGCACCACCTCGGCCGCTTTTTCTGAGTCTTCGAAGAGT
Organism: Haemaphysalis longicornis; assembly: GCF_048455015.1. Lineage (NCBI taxonomy): Eukaryota > Metazoa > Arthropoda > Arachnida > Ixodida > Ixodidae > Haemaphysalis > Haemaphysalis longicornis. The sequence goes on along the minus strand of NW_027526361.1, from coordinate 76,159,788 downwards.
GAAAATTCTACTGCTTTATCCCCACGCCAAGCTCATCATTCATCGGCAAAGTCTTGAGGCGGTTTCTAGGCTTGGCTACTCGCCGAGGAGACGGAGGTAAGGCACCTGTCTGAACGGCCCCATGCATCTCCTTTCATTATGTCCATCCCGCCCCCGGGGCTCAGTTCCTTAATACGCCCTAACCGTCCACGCCCGCCCATTTTCCTGTTCGCATCAATCGCAATCATCATGCCTTCTTTTTGCCTTGGTATCGGAGCTCTCGCATGAAATCGTTTAGTTTACATTCTATGTACAGCAAGAACGTTAGCTTCCACTGTTTTTCCTTTCATATCATTCCGCATCTTACGTAACTCTACGAAAAGCTCAAACTTGAGAAAGCATCTCCAGAACAGTACGTTGTACCTCCACACAAAGACGTTTAAGCTCCATTCTTAACCAATAACAACGTAGGGTAACCAAAACGGCGATCTTTTCTTCCTTGAACAGGTAAAAACAAAGCTTTAGCATGGAACTCCCTAATTTAACGAGTGGAACTCCCGTTCCGTGCGTCCTCATTCTGTTCTCATGCTAATAATGTCTAGTTAGGCGACTTCTTGGGAAGCACGGACGGGCTCACACATCGTGCATCTTTCTCGAACCCTGGCTGCTGTTCCTCAGCTTGGCGCTGGAATTGATTTCTGAAGCCATTGTGGTTTTGACGTCGCTTTCGAATTCCTCTGCACTCAGGGTAATGCTGAGACATTTGGCACCACTTTGTGTCATTGCCTTTAGCACCCATTGGACATTTCCATCCCTCCCACGAGTTCGCTGACATTACTTACCTGGGTTTTGTTTTGTCGATAGGGTCTCATAACGGCACAGAAAGCTCTCTGTTGGAGATGCGGCCACTACAGTGTCTTTTGTTATCCCAGACAATTTTGACACCATGTGAGGCGAGTGAAAGAGACGAACAAGTTTAGAAGACACAAAGGAAGCCGTTTATTCCGCTGGCAGCGTATAGCTCTCCGTACTGGGCTCGACCAAAAAGCAACACAAACCCCGCGTGTTTGTGCTGCCAACTTGCGTGATATGTCCCCTCACTTCACAAGGAAAAAGGGTTTCATATTATTTCTTTATTTACTTTTATTTCTTTATCTGGAGTGCTCATAAACAGCGCAAGGGCATTCTCGGGTGAAGCACTGGGTACATGAATATAAGGCATACAAAAGACGACATGTAGGAAGGGAAATAATAGGGAAATTGGTAAATATATATATATATATATATATATATATATATATATATATATATATATATATATATATATATATATATATATATATAGCGGATCAGAATATAAAATGAGGGGCTCGTTGAAAATAACACAGAAATAAGGGTTGGCAGTCGAGAAAACCTCGGAAAGCAAAGGGGAGGATGTGGTAGATCATTGAAACAGATTAAGAATTTGGAAAGAAAGACAGAAAGTGAAGAAAAAATGCCCGCCAGGTGGGATCCGAACCCACGACCTCCAGAATACCGGTCTGGTGTTCTGAATACCAGACCGGTACCAGACCGGTACCAGAATACCAGACCGGTATTCTGGAGGTCGTGGGTTCGGATCCCACCTGGCGGGCATTTTTTCTTCACTTTCTTTCTTTCTTTCCAAATTCTTAATCTGTTTCAATGATCTACCACATCCTCCCCTTTGCTTTCCGAGGTTTTCTCGACTGCCAACCCTTATTTCTATATATATATATATATATATATATATATATATATATTTAGATATATATAAAGACAGTGATCACAGAAGAGAAAACATTTCCAGTTCGGTCAGCGTGCGAAGAGGGTGCCCTAATCAACACAAACAAGCATTAGCAAGGTGGTGCTTGGCGAAGGAGCACAAGAACAGAGGGAGAAGTGGATGTGCGACCTCTCCATGTCAAATTTTTCAAGCAGCGTTAAAAAAGAACTATGTCATTGCAAAAAAAAATGTCAATGAAAGATAAAACCAGACTGATATCGGCATGTTGGTATCGGTTAGCTGGTGCCAGGCTCAGTGATCTGTGAACATTAGAGCAGCCATGCGGCCGCAGTGGTCTGCTTTGCACTTCTAGGTGAAAAGAGCTTACAAGGCAAGGGCATTGAAACTTGGAATGCATGCAGTTAAAAAGAAAAACCAGATCACCCCTGGAACGCCTACTATACGTACCTCATCAAGATTCAGGAGCTTGAGAAGCCCACCGTGCAGATAATGGCTCACTGGTGAGTAACGATAAGATACGGTTCTAGTGAAGCAATTCTGAATCCTTTCTAGACAAAGAGACAACGAAGGGTTTAAACAATTCCAAGTACCGCTAGCAAAGTCGAGGTTCGGTAAAGTTAGGGTGCGGGCAGTGCTACACTTCTCAGTAGTTCCGGCAGGTGAAATACCAAGCTGACACTATAAAGCTATTTAGTGCAAGAGCGACATGCTTATCCAGCACTGTATATTTAAATACATCGAGTTGATAGATCACTGCTGAGCGGATGAAAACCTTCGTGAAATAGTTGCAAAGAAATAAACCTTATGCAGTGCCGAATTAGAGTAATGATAGATAGCATGTTGGTAATCTTTTTTAAGTGGTCGCGGTAGCGGCAAATGACGAATTTGTTTGAGATGATGATGGATCAACATTATTTGAGACCAGGGGCTGATGTCAGGGAACCCGCACGGTGGGAGGCTTCCTTAGTCCGGGATGCCTTCGGCTATGCTGGCCATCCGTGCCCTCTCCACCAATCGTGGCTGGTGAAATTTGTTTTAGAAATGTGAAAACTTCAAGCAGAATTTCAGAAGGTAGAATGTAATTTACATGGCCTTTGTTTCTGTGTCACAGTGTACGACACTTTTAAGAAAACGAGGTTTAAGAAAACAGACAAATACATGGCAGCGTTATTCATCAAACTGGAACAGGAATGAAGAAAAACGCACACACGGGTACATGGGAGTGAGATGTTTAACCTGACGGCAACAACACATTTCACTCCCAATCAAATTACGAGTATTTAATATTAGTATATTTAAATCATGAATGGGCTTTCTTGGTACAACCTAACCTGATTATCCAAAAACAAGATACTCCACAAGAAAACAATAACTAAAGCGTATTTAGGCCCTCGCAGACCATAGTGAAGTTCATGAGACGGTTGACAAGGAAGGACCTCTCCGGGTGCTCTCTGCAGTACACAACCTAACCAAAGCAAGTGAAGAAACCCAAATCCAAACAACCCACTCCAAGGCTCCACTAAATTCCCCCTCATAAGGAAGAAGTGGTGCCCTGTAGGTGACTGGAACAACAACTAGCTGAAACACGTGTATAATATTGACTTCTTAGACCTTACAAAGGGTTATCCAGAAACCACCTTGGAAAAAGAGTGGACTCTATGGCTATCGTGACCCTTTGGAGAGACGCGATATGACCACGTCCGCACAGCTGCAGAGGAAAACGACCTTTGCTTGGTGAAAGGGAGACCTGTCGGCCCTACTTATAAAGAACAGTCGAGGAAAAAAAAATAAACAAATATTTTTCGCAAATTCGTATTACTGCCGACTAAACGGTCGATTTCTCTGAACAAAACTCTGAGGATTCCTTCGCGTTAAATTTTGAAAGGCCTAATATATACCAGGCCTTCTACTCCGTGCGTTTTTTTAATACATAATACTTCGCCTTCCCTTCTGGCTTCATTAGGTACAAAAATTGGCCATACAAGTGTTCTCAGAAACATAATCCCGGAAATAAAACACATTCCCCAAAAAATAGCCAGTGAAAAATAATTTTTTAACCGTTTTATGCTTTATTTTCAATGAAATTACAGATACGGCGCACATAGAAACAAACACATGATATTTTTGTTACTATGCTTATTATTTATACTCGGAAGAGACGTGCCGATTTGAATTATGAACGCCCAAAATCAGGCCGTTATGAGACATTTTTTTCGTGGCCGCAGGACATACTATTCGAAGTTTAAAAGCGACCATCGCATTTCGTATGTGCGGCGTTTTAGTATTGCACCTCCAAAAACAACGCTCAGTGCACGTTGCGCAATAACGAACTGGGTTTCTCACGTTATTTTGGAATGTATTGAAAGAAAAGAAAGCAGCTGTCTAGAGAGCAAACTTAGTGCTGACCATAGGTAGACTAGCGTTAAGAGTTATTAGGCCTATTTTGTCGGCAATTTATCTGGGAAAAATTTGCAGCGTTTTAGACGACGGTCGAGTCTTGAGCTGCGCATAAAAAGAAAAAGTGAACTTCAAGAACTCAGGCGATGAGGTTGAACGTTTCAAAAGTAGTAAGACGCGTGAGCGGAGGCAAGAGGTGCCTGCAAGGGGAAGAGATTGATTGTTTGATTGATTGATCTATTGATTGGTTGATTGATTGATTGATTGATTGATTGATTGATTGATTGATTGATTGATTGATTGATTGATTGATTGATTGATTGATTGATTGATTGATTGATTGATTGATTGATTGTGGGGTTTAAAGCGCCGGCGCAACGCAGGTGATGAGGCGCGCCGTAGTGGAGGGCTCCGGATTAATTTTGACCGCCTGGGGATCTTTAACGCGCGCCGAAATCTCGAACACACGGACGTTTTCGCTTTTCGCCTCCATCATAAAAGAGGCCGCCGCGGCCGGGAATTTAACCCGCATCCTCGTGCTCAGCAGCACAACGGCTTAGCGACTGAGCCACCGTGGCGGGGGCAAGGAAAAGAGGGTGAGGACATGGTGCCGGAATGTCGAATGTGCCTTTAAACACGTCTACGGCTTTTAATCTCGGTGCGGACTTCGTTTGTTCCGTGAGGCATATCGATCGATTGCACCAAGGTTCATTGTATTTATCGTCGCGAAGCCGCATTGCAGCAACGAAGGATAAATGCGGGAAAGCGAAGTCTCAAATAAGGAATAATTATGTAGCAAATTGGGATCTATTAGAATTATTGCAATCAGGACGGCTTGAAACTGTTTCTCGAAAGTCCTTGGCGACGTTGTGTTTTTATCATTATTGATCAATGATGGTTTTTTCTGGTCGATTTGATTATCTGAGGTCTGAGTACCTCGCAACTTGCGCCGGTGCTGTCCTTGGGTGGTTCTCACCTTCAATTTGTTCGCTTTCATTACGATGTATGAAATGACGCACAAATCAGTATATAGCATGTCACACGCTTGCCGTAATTCTACATAAATATAGACATTGCCGTTCGAGAAACCCTAATTTTGTGCTTATAGGAATCAGAAATTACGGCGTTAGAGTAGGAAAAGGCTTTCGTCAAACTAGAAAAATTGTATTGATTGAATTTAAAAGTACTTCACAATTAAGCTTCAGTCACATTTTCCTGGCAATTAATGATGTACCTATTATTCAGAATTAAAAATGGCAATGAAAGTGTTCAAAATTTTCCGATTTATTTTCTTGCCCCAAAAATGGTGTGATCTGTTTTAGTATGTAATATAAAGTACAAGAGAAACTGATCTTTATGTACGTCACAAAAATAAAACGGTTGTGGATATGTAGATAACATATACGAAAACAAATGCCATCTTGCGATTCGTTTGAAATATACCGCCTGCCATACGCTTCAATTTAGCCAAAATACACCAAGTTCCGTCCTATGTACGAATACGGGATAAAGTACAGCAGCCGCGAGAAAATTTCGAGCAAGCATAAAAGTAGCCAGATAAATTTAAACACATTGTTTGAAAAATTTATACTAACCCATTATTGCCCCTATGTGGTTACGTATGTATGCACATTTTTTAAACGAACTCTTGGCAGTTATTTGGTCACTGGACTACATAAGTTTTAATGGAATATTTTCTGTCGGTCCGCACAAGCGGAGAAAGCAAAGTATCTAATATATTTGTTGCAAAGCCGCATTAAAATACATTGTATTAAGCCAAGTAAAAAAGTTATTAAAGTAGCATATTTTGCGGTATACGCTTACACACTACTACTGAAGAATGTTCCTAAATGCTGAGAACAAGGACATTTTACTATTATAATGTATCGCTTCGCTGCGTAGTCTAGAATTTCAAGCGTTATTAGACTAATGTTTTGTTAACGACCCTAGTTATCCTCTGTAGTTGTGAAAGCAGCCCGTCAGTAATTCTTCAACGTTGGCAATGAATATGTTTTCGCGCACACATTTAACATACACGTAAGAACTTTTTATGTTCATTGTCCTTTTGAACACCCCAGATTATACTTGCAATTTTTGCAATACGTATAATGTTTTCGTGTTTTGCTGCGAGCTACATTTTCGAAATTTGTACACAGAAAAAGCAGTGCGGCAATAGATTCGCCGTTCCAGAAGGCATACATCAATTCCGTGGAGTGGTGCTTCGGACTCTGTTATTTGGATAGCTTCGCTTGGAGCTCGCGTTTGCTGTAATATATTTTTTCAGTGCAGAAATCTTGTGTCACCCATGAGTGAGTTACACTATGATGTTGAAAGTGTGCGGACAGGCGCCTTTACATTTGCTATGTACTCAGTAAATCTCGACGTACTTAAGAAAGCAGGCATAAGACACAGTGCTTTAAAGACACCAATTGCCACGCTATCTCTCTGTTCCCTTTCAACTATACACCTTTGAATCTAATAACTATTTTTTATTTATACCAGTTGGTACTTATCATGTGTGTTGCTGTTCGCTAACTTTATCACAGATGCAATCCTGTTTACCGGAACCTACGCTTGTAACAGCCAAGCTGTTCTTGGTGGTGGCTTTCATGGGAGGAAGTGTAGTAGCGCATCCACAGCGATGTGGAGAAGGCATAGCCTTGCGAGGACGAGGGCGCACCAAGCACACATGCCGCAAGGCAGCATGTACAGAATTGCTTCAACGACACACCCATATAGGCAAAGGTTTTCTTAGGTAATAAATATGGTGGCAATGTTTATACTTGTCCACAATTTTGAGCAAAAAGAGAATACTAAGCATATTTAAGGCGAGATATCAACACATAAGTGATATTTGCATTGTACTTTTTAATTAGGCATATAAGACTGCTCGGGAGAGCACAGCGGTTTGAGATAGTTTGCGACGCAGTAAAAGTGGTAAGCGAACATATCTACTTAGGCGAAGTTGTGACCCCGGATCCTCACCATGAGGCAGAGATGATTAGAAGGATAAGAATGGGGTGAAGTGCATTCGGCAGGCATTCCCAGATAATGAATGGCAGCCTACCATTGTCCCTGAAGAAGAAGGTGTATGAAGCTGCACCTTACCGGTACTCACCTATGGGGCAGAAACTTGGAGACTCTCTAAGAGCCTCCAAACTTAGGATGACTCAGCGATCAATTGAGCGAAAGATGAAAGGACAAGAAGAGAGCGCAGTGGGTCCGGGAACAAACGCGTCTTAAGGACATATTAGTAGAAATTAAGAAGAAATCGACGTGGGCAGGGCATGTAATGCGAAGGCAAGATAACCGTTAGTCCTTAAGGGTAACACAGTAGACCCTAGAGAAGGCAAGCGTGGCAGAGGACGGCAGAAATTTAAACGGGCAGCTGAGATCAAGAAGTTCGCGGGGATAAATAGGTCGCAGTTAGCACAGGACCTGGATAATTAGAGAATAATTGGAGAGAACTTTGCCCTGGAGTGGGCGTAGATAGGCTGTTGAAGGTGATGATGACATGACTGCTTGAGTTTTGCGACATCATATCAAATATGCGCCGGAAAAAAAAAAGTCGTTGTGGCGCCCTCTAATATCGGTGTACAAAGTTTAAAAGTAACAAACGGGTCCAGTAGTAGGCGAGAGGGGTGCAATACGTCTAAAATAAATCGGCGCGAACGGGAATCGATGGGCTGTATCTGAGAAGTTCTATGAAGCTTAGCTTTGCGATTAGGGGAATGCCAGCAAGCTTCGCAGTTAACATCAGCGTTCGCGAAATCTTGTCAATGAGGCTGGGCTGGTTTTTTCTTACAATAATTATGCCATGCAATAGAAAGTTTCGGCGCCACCGTTTGCTACTTGTGGGATATACAGCGGCATATTCTGCGTACAATTCGCCTTATTCTTGCGAAGATATGACAAGATGTCTCTCCGCAAATACTGCCATTAGAAACCCTGCTGCGAGCGTTGGTGATCTAATGGCACATCCGCGCTAGCTAAAGGGAAAAGTCCCACTTCGGGAAGTCAAGCTAGCAATCAGCGTTGCGGCGAGGCTGTACCGGAAATAAAACAATCTTTTTACTCTTGCAACAATGTTTCTGCAGTCCCCACGCACCCGAAACCATCAAATCCAAAACTGCTGCTTAGGAATAATTACTATTGAGAATCATCAACACCAAATCATCACGGTGGTAAATGTTTCAGCTTTGAGTGCTTGGGTGTAGCTAGCGTATGGCGAATGTCACAGAAAGTGCCTATTAGGTGCAGCCCGTTTTCATTACTAGGTAGACCGAAATAACGCGTGCACGTTCAGATGAAAGGCATTCTTGATCAGGGAGTGCCGATTCGGGCAGCTGGTCCGTGGGCAACAACCTTAGGAAACACGCATGCGGGCCTGGAAACGTGGTTGAAGCTTTCCGGATTTCCTAACAGACCTGGTAGCTGAGACAAACTGCCAACATGTATAAAGGGTGCAAAGGGAAACTAGCGAAAACAGGTATTCGGATCTCGGCTTGGCACGTGCTCACGCGCAAGATGTCACGGAACAGAAAGAAGAAAATGGCGTGGCAGCCGCACATGCGGCCGTGGACGTCATTTCTCCCGAATTGCTGCCGCCAAAGTTGCCGTCCTTGCTGGAAATAATGAGGCCAGGACAGAAGAGGGCGGAAGACTAGAGTGAAACTCACGACCAGAACAGACACCCGCAAACTGGCAAGTTTCATTTTGCGTTTTTCCTAGAACATTCCGATTTTCGTGTCTGGCGCATAAGACTACGCTGGGCGCTAAACAATGGCACAAAAAAGGCACAGGGAAACTGGTGACACGTGATCGGCGCGCATCGGTTTTCATTGGTCCTAACAGCGAGCAGACGGTAAGACGGGGCCAAAAGATTGCGATAGGATTAAACAGAAGTACCCGGTCGCCTGGCACGCGCATCCTCTGTGCATAATTTATCTCCTGTTCGAGATGCTCCTAATGACCGGAGTTGGCATCCGGACCGACAGCCCAGTCCTCGACACCGAGCGTGAAGCTTGGTGGGCCGTGTGGGAAGCCGGGTTGGAATCGACCGCCCTCAGAGAGGGAGAGAGGGTGGAGGGGGTAGGGGGAGACCAGAACCTTAATTTTCTGCAACACATGAGTTCTTGCAGTTTGGAAGCCAAGAAATGGCCAGAGAGCGGAAGCTCCCGTCAGTGTAAAAGTCTGTGGTCATGGTGTCTTCCAGCAAAAGAGGAGTTGCGCTGTTCATGATATGAGTTATGCCGTTGCAGCCATAACAGGGACTCATTTACAGCTACCATACTATAAGAATAAAATCAAGCACTGAAAGTTTGTTGAACGCGAAAACACTATGACAAAAAAATTTTAAAATGTTTCACAAGTACAAGCTAGATATGATAGTTTCACTTTATTAAATAGTGCTCCCGCAATGATTATTGTTCGTGGACAGAAACCTACAAAAAGGACCCAAAGCTACTCCATAAACGTCGTTTCCACGGTATACAGTGTTTCTGAAACGTTCAGAAGTACTCAACTGCTGGGAAGGATGCCACTCGAAAATATTTGGCGCCTTACGAAGTAATCGTACAATGAACAGAAAGCATCTAAGCAAGTGAACCGCTGAACTGAGTTTTTCACGGAAGCAAAATTACAAAATTTCTGCTCTACTGCAGCCGGGGTTCTGATGCGGCATTTCAGTCAGTAGGACCCGACCCTAAATGCTGGCTCTGCCATGCGGATAGGAAGCATTGAACTGGTGCCTTAACCTGGTTGTGCGGACGAGGAAGCCCGTATGCTGTGTGCATAATTACAAAATAACAACAATAATCGGCGGTTTTTGTTTGACAATGAGCCTAGTCCATGGTCGCACCAGTTTGCAACCTCCCGCAACACATATATTGGGAACGGTCATGGACTCTTAGTTTCCTTCTTCAATCCGTGCACAACGCAAATGACTTGAGTAATCAGCCTTTGTTTCATCATACTCACCTGACTTAAGCGTCCTACCTAAAACAACTGGCCGTAGCTTGCCGAAACCTTTGCTGCCGGTTGTTCAATTCGAGTGAAACCATGAAGGGCACAAGTTATGAGCATATTCCGTTGAGTAACCTTCGCCAAAATGGTTGAGTGATTTGTTCTTACCAATGGTCATAGAAATAGTAGAAATTTGGGTGTTTCATCATGGTGAACCATATTTTCTACAAAATAAAACGTTGATTTTAATTTGTGATTTCCTAGCAATTTCGATAGCCCATTTTTGCCTATTTTTCAGAACGGCGTGGCTGATCGGGTACTACAGAATTGCTTCCTGATTAGATTAAACTTTATATTCAGGGCTGTTTTCCAAAAATAGCGGAATCGATGATCACAGTACACCATGCTTTAACAGCGCACCGAAACGAGACGGCTGCCTGACGGTGAAATGCTTTGAAGACACTCAGCTCAGCCAAGGAAGGTCCAGCTACAATTGTGGCTCATGTATTAGAAGCATGTGCATTTATTGCCGATGTGGGATTAAGTAAGCCTGGCGTGCGATCATTTGCAGTGTTGGCAGTGATATCGCGATCGTTTTTTAACAGAGGAGCCGTGTAAGTCTTGAGTTCCATCCGTGGCTGGCGTCATGCAGAAGTCATAGCTGTAAAGGACAGAGAAGAAAAATGTTAGACACGGCGGTTTGAAAGAAAGGGCGAGAAGCCGACGAGCAGGTGTGGGGAGCGCGCGCCTCAAGAAAAAATGCGTGCCAAACCACCCTGTGAAGGTGGTTGGACAGCGAAGCTGTAAACGACACCCACAACAATTACCCGTGCGACATCATTTGAATTCACACACGTGGCTCTACAAGGAGCGAAACCAGAGACAAGTGAAATGCACTTAACCACAACCGTTGTTACCTCAAAGATATATTTTTGGCTAAGCTCAAAACAATGCATGATTTATGAACGGTGGTGGGTTGCGGTGTACTGGTAAATCACATGAGCGGAAATCCTTTTTTTTTATAAAAGGAGAGGAAGCTTTAACCCGGTGTTAGACCAGCTCACTTCAGCTCCGTTTCTGCCGCCAATCTCGTCGCCTCAGTCGGTGGCAGCAGAGACGGAGGAGAAGTGAGATGCCATGCGTTGGTGTCAGCTTCGTTTAATTCTTTACAAACTCCTAGCGCATGCGCAAGGCGCGCCAATGGCCGCTACACGCGTCGTGCGTAGCGCACACTGGCGCGGAAGGTCGGGTGACGCTATCACGTGGCATTCCGCGAGAACGCAGGGAGTAACGTAGTAGGAAATGGTTGCTCCCTAATTGGTTCATGACGTACGGAGGAATACGTTAGTGCAAAATACGAGGAAGAAGATAGGCAGGACAAGACAAGCGCTCGTCTTGTCCTCTCAATAATTGTGTTTTTGCGCAAACGTATTCCTTTGTACTTCAGGGGGTAAACCTGCAGATGTTCTCGGTGAGTGCCCCGTCTATCTCCCCCATCTCCGCGTGGGCTCGTAGCTCAATCGGTAAGACAACGGGCTGTCACTCCGCTTCTCTATTCATTCCAGATTCGATTCCTGTTGGGGCCAGTCCCTTTGTTTGTTTGTTCGCGGGAGTTGTCTGCTGACACCAACGGTCGTCACAGAACTCTTGGGGGTAGAGGTGAAAAACTTCGCTTTAAAATTACAGCAGTTCCACTCAACGTGAAAGCTGTGGGAGCTGTAGAGCAGTGATTCACCAGAGAGATTGTGGAGCAGTTATCCGCTTATTGCTACCACCACTCACGCTCTTCCCATCATGTCTCACTCCTCTGCTGAGGAATTAAACTGAAATTTCTCCAACGTTATTAAAATTTCCCGCTTTGAAGTGCTACCGCGCCTTCTGCCTGGAACAACACGAGGGGGAGTTCGGCACTTTTTTATCCTTTCCTTCATCTTACATGTGCCGGAGTCTTACTGCGGAGTTTTAAACGCGTGGCTTCCGTCAACAGGGAGGGGGTGGAGGGTCTACTGGTTAATTACACGGATTTTGCCTCCAATATACCTGCAGTTTTCTTTGCAATAAATAATGGGGAGATGTAGGACAAGTGCCAGTCGTTCAGGAGTTTCGAATGGTTATGACTACATAAACAGCCTGTTTTTGGACGCTTTTGTGTTACGCCGTGGGGCTTTCTTCGGGTCCGTTATGTAGCTACTTGGCCTGATTGCGACGGTGGCTATACAACGTGACAGCGAACGAACTACCACGACAAGGCGGGATACCAAAGTGCTCTGCCCTTAAAAAAACGCTTCCCATGGTTTCCGATTGTGCTATCATCACATTAGGGGCGCTCAACGTTTCCTAAGGGTTTGTAGAGTGAGTGTTGGCTATGGACTTTGACTGAGTTGAGGTAGACAGATGATCGGGTGGCGAGTCGCGTGTCGGTCAATGGCTGCGCCAAGTGAAGGCGTAGGCTCTTAGGTGCAGGGGTTCTGCTAGTTAAGCCAGACGGCGTGATTTTGGCGGCATAACTGTTCAATCTAACTAGAAGAAGTGCAGACCTCAGAACAGCCGAGTAAAAGTTGCTGAAGACGGCCAGCTGCGCTGTGTTCTCAGTCTTCACATCTTAATGGCTAAGTTTGCCAAATTTCTTTATTAAAAGTTTTGCGGAGTGTGTCGGCGCCGGGGTATTCTTTCACACGTCTATTCCCTTCTACGTGGGGAGTTGGATCTGACCTCGTAAGGGTTGGCACATTTGGACTTACTAACTCGCTCAATGAGTCTCCATTGACTTTCCACCCCTCTTCGCTTACCAGAAAAAAGGCTCCAGACAGCTCCGTGTCGAAGTCGCCGATGCCGCAGAGAAAATGCCAGATGTGTTTTATTTTTTAGTCCGCATAAAGGGACTACCGTCTTTTACCGCAAAAGATTTCGTACCCTGAATTTTGCGATAGGCGTGCCCTCGCCCCTTTCAAAGTTCGATCACAGGCTTCGTTTTAATTTTTAGTCGAAATTGGCGCTGTTGCATTGTATTCGACCACTGAGATATAAAGTTGGCGTGACGGAACTACTGTCTAATAAAAACAGCTGAAATGTAAGAAAAAGGGAATTTAATCTCCCGACGGGCTCCAGAACACCTGAAAGTCAAAATCAGCGCAAGCGCTTCCCCAAAGAGAAGCTCATGATGCGTCAAGCTGTTTTCACCATTATTTTTCGTTGCCAGTTTGCCGGTGATACGCTGAAACGCTGCGTCTGCTGTCTTCAAGACTCTTAGTGGGTAAACGAGCATAACAAAAGGAAAAAAAATTCCGGCGGTTGAGCCACTGACGTGAAAACGACTGGGAGGCTATTCTGAAATTCGCACGGACATGGGTTTTTCAGCTTTGGACAGGTGAGATAAGGAGAGAGAAAAGAAACAGTCCTCGTCCACTGATAAAGGCCTCGTCAACTCGTGCTGAGGACGCCCCCGTTCCTTCGCCCGTTCTCGTCTCTCCTTTCCTTGCATTCATTCATCCGCAGTTGGGCACTACACGAACCGCCACTGTCGGTACAAGACGAGGAAGGAGGCTGCGGTTTCAGTAGGAAATGAATTCCGAACTCCATCCGCAAAGAACACTCTTCAATTCAGTTTACTTCAGATATCTCAGGTAGGTGGCGCATCGGTGAAGCCGAAAGGGCCGCGGGGAGGTAATATGTTCAGCACACTTTACTGTGGCAACGGATGGAATGCACAGAGTGAGAAAGAAGGAACTGAAGGCATTGAAAATGGAGGAGTAGAGCGAAGCATGCAGCACAACGAAGTAAAAAAGCATGGCGTGCTGGTTTCGTTCTGGGCGAAAACTGTTTGTCAGAAACGCTTGTCTGATAAAACATGCTCTAGTTATTTGAAGGCCATATTTCACCCAACTCTGGCTTATCGCCGCCTGCTCAGGGCGTTCCACGTTCTCTTTTTAAGTTTATTTGCTGATTTCTTTTGAAAGATAGTTATGTTTTTTTTTCCGCGAGCGAGGCGCCATCTCAAGCCTTGAAATACGGTGTTTTGCAAAGCAACGCCCGACACGGCGCCTATAATTCATGCGGTTGGAGGAACGTAGCCCTGGCTGTACTGAGCGATGTGGTCTTTAGGATGTAAGTTGGCAACGCCTTCGCCTCAACGTTACATTGAAGAGCTAGATTCGTCGTCTTTTGTTATCTGTTGGGGTCATGAAGAAGGCGTTATGAATTGATTTGATTGATTGTAGGGTTTAACGCGCCGACGCAACGCAGGCGATGAGGCGCGCCGTAGTGGAGGGCTCCGGATTAATTTTGACCACCTGGGGATCTTTGTCGTGCGCCGAAATCTCGTACACACGGGCGTTTTTGCTTTTCGCCTCCATCAAAAAAGCGACCGCCGCGGCCGGGAAGCGAACCCGCGACCTCGTGCTCAGCAGCGCAACGCCTTAGCCACTGAGCCACCGCGACGGGTAAGGCGTTATAAAGTGCTGTTATTTGCAGAAACATTCACTAAGGGAGACTTACCTGTACAGGTGTGCGGAAGGAAGCAAGCTGACCCTATTAAAATTGTTTCACTCGTAAACAACAATTTAACCCTAACACATAGGTCAGAAGAATATTATATTTGATGACCGTTCCGAGATATCAAACTACAAACTGAATATTTTGTAACGTTTTTCCTTCCACGTTTAAAAGAATATCGTGTTACGATACCGACTGAGCGGTAAAGTGGACATGTAATGTCGCTTTCTTATACACCACAGCTTGATAAGCGTTATACGTTTTGCGTGCGTTTATGAATAGCCTGTTCGCCGCGTCACGTTTAATTGTGGAACGTCATATTGCACAAAAAGATTCACGACTCTGCCTCTACTACGCTTAGCGCGTTGCGGCTAAAGGGTCCATGAAAACAAAAAACAAGTTGGGTTAACTAAAAAAACATATTTTGTCCCGATAACAACATCACCAATTTTATTGCAAACTTTAAACAAATTAAGAAAGCACATTCAACAGTAAAAACTCCATTGCCACTTTTGTCAATTTTTTGGTGACGTCGCCGAATTTTGTTGTGCTATTGGCGGCCGTCGACCGAAGTCACCATCAAATAATATGGCTGGGTATTGCAGTGAGGCCTCTATTTCCGTTTGATCAAATCCCTTGAATGCTAACGCGGAGTTGAAACGCAGACAAAAATGTTTTATTGCGGAGCACTTTGGCGTCCAGTAAAAGGGTTTAGCGGCGGCGGCCAACGCTATGGCAAAGTCGGCTGTGCCCGCGCAACCGAGCGAGGGAAGGAGACACCCCAGCATAAAAAAAAAATCACGCCATATCCACGGAATGAATGAGGATAAGTGGGGCGAAGCTCGAGAGGGGGAGATCATCGGTAACCGTAACTCTCCCGTGAAAGTTCGCCCATTACATTATTAAGAAAGACGTAAGACTGTGTGCGTACATTGTACAAATCAACTTTTATTTTCGCAGTCAATGCTCCCAGGCCCAGACCTGGTGAAAGACCCCGCGCCATCGAGGACTACCCCGCACCTCCACCACAATTTGTCACGTAGGATGGGACACAACGGTAAAGAAAGAACTTTTATTTAGGGCGAACTTGTGCCCGAACAAGACGAGAGGAAACGAGCAAAGGTCCTTGCGTCTCGTTCGATCTCCGAGAACGACTGCCTGCGTTCGTGGCGTGATCTCTTGCGTGATCTCCCCCTCGCAGTGCACGTGCGCTCGCGCCTCCGTTGGCGAACACAGACAAGCTCGCGCTCCCGGTGCCGAGTTTGCGCTGGCGGTTGCAGCCGGTTCTTGCGCGTGCAACGCGGCCCACTTTGCGACATCTCCGAAAGCATGCGGCGGTCACGTACCACGAGACACAAGGGATGGACAGACCCATGACTTAAGGAGCTTCGCCCCTAAAAACTGGAGAAGAAGCGGCTGGCGAAAGAGTGTCGGGGGAGGCCGGCACGCACCGCTATGACGTCGTCTCCCAGTGCTTCGCCACGACTCAGTATGTCTCACTACTTCCCCTTTAGATTTTCTCCATGCGTCGCCGCTGAGGAGAGCCCTCCTCCTCACACTTTCTTCATTGCTCCTCCTCAGATTGTGGCTAAACCGAACCACGTGACATTTTCGCGGGAAGTTCAAACACAATTTACAACAACATCCTAGGTCTGCCCAAACAGCAGGTCAATAAGGGCCCACCCCACTAAAGAGTGGGTGACTACTGCAGCCAAGTTGCAGGAGGAGAGGAGCCCGGCGGGCTTTATCTTGAAGGCCAACAGGAGGTGCCTGGATCAAAGCGGCTCTAAGCCCCCCCGCCACCCCCGTTCCCCCTTCCTTTCTCACTGGTAATAAAGTGTTCTCTATTCCTTTTTGTCTTGGCTACAGCGATGCACTGCAAGTTCTTGTGCGATAAAGTGCAAAAGTGTGTATTGCGAAAGCTATTAATTTTTTTAATTATTTATTCCTTATACTACTAAAGCCCACTGTGAAGGTATATAACATAGAATGGTTACATTAGCGCAACTAACGTATCAGTGCAATAAAAAGAAGGGTAAAGAAATGAAACAAGACCAAACAGGGAAGTTCAAACTGAAAACGCATACACATTTATATTGTGGGCTTGAAAGAATGACATGCCGAATTCTATACATACTAAAAATGAAAAAGGCGGGAGTATAATACAAATGGTTTCAATTATAACACGAAACTGATGTACACTATATAAGCAGAACAAAAAATAGAAAATACAGAGCAAGATAATTTAGTGTACGCTTGGAAAGAAGAAAACGCAAAATGAGAGCCAAGTATGGGATGAGCTCTTAGATTAGTTTCTTAAATTTCGTGTTGTCTTTACGAGAGGCGATATGTGATGGGCAGATTATTCCATTCGACTATGGTACGTGGAATGAAAGACCGGGCAAAAGCAGGTGAGTGACAAATTATTCGTCTAACATTGTAGGGATGGTCAAGGTGTAGAAAAATGACGGGATGCGGCTCAAAAAAATAATCGTTAGTTGACACTCGGTGATGAAACTTATGAAAACACTCATAGGCGGGAAAGTATGCGGCGACATGATAGACCAAGCATTTCAGTGCCATGTATTAGGGCTGCTACGCTAGAACGACGTTAGTTATCTGAATATATGAAGCGAGCTGTGCGGTTTTGCAGATACGCAATATCAGTTATGATGTGTGAACAAGGCCGGATCTTAAATGACTGATGCATATTTTATATGAGGACGTGTTGGGGTAGCAAAGGCAAGTTCGCAAATTTTAGAAGGGCAGGTTTAACGTTACGTTCGAGAAAATTGAAAGACCAATTAGCGGAAGGCTGTATGTATTTTATGCGATAATGCTATGGCAGGTCAGGCCGTAAGGGAATTCCTAGATATTTAAAAATGGGGAGGATGTCTACCGAAATATTATTGAGCACGTAAAATGTAGGAATTCGGATGGCCCGATTAGTAAAGGACATGTACGACGTTTTATAGTGGCTTAGGATAGTTAGCCAAGATGAGCACGTGGAATTTATTGCTTTAAGATCAGTTTTCATTGTCTGACCTACATTATAACAAGAAAATATTGGGAACATCACACAGTCACCAGCGAAAATTCTTATTTTGGGAGAGATGCAGGATGGTAAGTTGTTATATTGATTGAAAAAAGTAGGGGTCCTAGTACAATGACGAGGGAAACCCCGGTAGTAACAAGTTTGAAAAGAGAATTGCAACTGTCAGCGGGCGTGAACTGTGTTTGCGACGAAAGTAAGTTTTTTACACATGAAAACGTTTTAGAGTGGATGTGGATGTTAAGCCGAGAAAGTTTAGTGAGGGGCCTGGGATAATGAACGCCATCCAAAGCTCTGGAAAAAATTGAGAAAAATAGTGTCTACTTGAGATCAACCGTCGAAAGAATGAATGAATGTCGAATAAAACTAGCGAGCTGTGGATCCCTAAAGTATCCTCTCAAATAACAGTGCTGGTATTTATGTATAATATAAAGATTCTCCAGGTTTGTAATACTTGTGTGCTTGTTTTGTACCTTACAGGTATTTACAAATGTTACTGATTAACGACAGGCGATGATAATTTAGGGAGGGATAGACCCCTCCAAATATTGAAGATTGGTATTACGTTTGCAATTCGCGTCATGTGGGATGCAACCTGATGACCAGGATGGGAAAAAAGAGCACACAGTATGGGACAAAGGCCAGCTGATAAATTTTTGAGTATTTTGTTATTGAAGCCTAGATGATCAGATGCAGTAAAATTTTTGAGTCGATTGAGTAATGAAAATATACCCGCCACACTGATTATTATTGCGGGCATCCTGATATCAGGAACGAAGGTAACTTTAGGGCATGACGTGCGGTCTTCACACGTGAATACAGATATGACTGCGTCGTTTAAAACCTGCGGACAATCAGACTAGAGAATGCTATCGTTATTACTATCAGCGAGGACGACCCTAGGATGACAAACAGGATCCATAACACGCCAAAATTTCCGAGCGTGATTTTCAGCAATGACTGCTATTATTCTATGGTTAAATATAGAGCTCCTAGGTGTATCAGTATCGTTTATTACAAAACACATAGCCTGAGCATAGCCGGTAATGAAGCGAGTGCTTTCAGCTAAGATAGCCTCGACATAAGGCCAAAACAGTCGCCACGGCGAGAGAGAGAGCGAACGTTTCGTTTGGCTTATCCATGTGGCAGTGGAGCCTTCTTACAGGTAGTCATGTGCCGTCCGGGATGCTACCGCTCTCTCAACCAGCAGGAGGTTATCGCAAAGAACATAGCTGGACTGCAGCGTCTCTTTTAACCTCCCTAGAACGCCCCTCGAAATTTAACGCTCCGTCGCAACCAAGTGTGCTGTCGCAGGTAGCGCAGGAACCCAAAACCCAGGCTCCCAAGACGCAGTTACCCAAGTTGCAAGAAGAGCCACAAAACTCACCTCTCCCTCTTAAACAACGGAACCCTGTTTCAACGGACTTGCCACTGGAAGCAATCACGAAGTTGCTGGAGAAAATGAACTCCCGTATGGAGGCAATAGAACGGGCCTTAGAAAAACAGGACGAATTACTTAAGGAGCACAAAGAAACCAACGAGCGGGAGCTAGCCCAATTGAAAGCTAACCTAGACGAATGCAAGAGAAACTACCGCCGCGCCCGTCATCGCAGCAGAGACTAATCATGAAAACTCCGACAAATATATGCATACAATGGAACTGTAGGAGCATCTCTCAAAATTTCCAGGCATTAAGATATCATGTAGACCAATACAAACCCCTCATTATTCTTCTACAGGAAACTAGAGGCAAAGTTTCGTTGCAAAATTATCACACATTCATGCACCCAACTATCACCCACGGCTCCAGAAGGCGCATAGACCCTGTTCCCTCACAGAGAGGCCAGGCAGCAGTATTAGTCCACAAGTCATGCACTGCAATTCTCATGCAGACTTCACAGGAAAGCAATCAATACAGAGAGATTGTGGCAGTCAAGCTTGGGCTCCCCGGCAAAAGCAGACAGCACTCGCTGGTGGTTGCCTCTGTATACTACCGACCGAATCGCGGCACCACATTGCCGGACGAGTACAGCTGGATACCAAAATTAGTGCACGAAGCCAGTGGCACCCAGATCATCATAGGCGGAGACTTCAACGCCAAGCATCGAATCTGGGGATATGCCACCACTGATTCGAGAGGACGCTTCCTGGCTGATCAACTGGAGCTATTACCGCTTCATATCTGCAACACAAGTGGAGTACACACCCGAGCAGGGCTCCATGCGAAACAAGCCGACACTACGCCTGACTTGACCATTTCCTCCCTGAAAGCAGTCAAGCATTGGGAGACGCATTCTTCAACATGGGGCAGTGATCACTATCCCATTATTGTTACCGTCAATAAAAAAATTCGCAAACAGCGTACAACCATCCGAGCCGTAAACTGGTCTCACTTCCGAGATGGCATAGGAGCTCAATTCGACACCATTGAAGAGTTCGCTCAGCTTATGCGAAGCAATCTGAGCTCTGCCACCGAAGAAACAGTTGGCGAAGAAGACACGGGACTCGCCGATTCTCGGATGGTAGCACTGTGGAAGAAAGCTAATAAGCTCACACATCAGTACAAGACCAACGGTAAAAGATATCAAACCCTCCGTCAGATCAGAGACACCTACAAGCTCATCAAGCAACACGGGGAAGAACTCAGTAGAGCCCAATGGGTCTCTACCTGTGAGCGGCTCGGCAAAGCTAAAGGAATGAAGCAGCTGTGGGCAATCGTCCGCAAAATGCTCAACAAAGGCAGAGGTCCTTCTCCGCTAGAAACTCTTACTCTCCGCCAAGACAGCGACACGCTCGAAGAGGAAATCATTAAATCTTTCTTCCCTCACGCCAGCCTCACGCCACCTGCTCCCATCGAAACACCCAAGCTCGAGTCCACAAACGCAGAATTAGACGCCCCCTTTACGCTGGGAGAACTTCATGCCGCCCTTAAGCATGGCAGAAGTGACTCAGCACCGGGACATGACGGTATCACTTGGAAGATGTTGCGGAACTTAACCGAAGACACTGAGACAGCTCTGCTGAAAATCATAAACGAGCAGTGGACCATGGGAACAGTCCCGGAACACATGCGCCTTTCAATTATTAATCCGATACCTAAACCGGGAAAGGACCCGACAAAAGTCACCAATCTCCGCCCCATATCGCTGACACCAACCTTATGCAAACTCGTGGAAAGAATGATACACACCAGGATAACCCACTACATCGAATATTGCAAGCCAGGCTTACACCCGTCTCAGGCCGGGTTCAGACCCAACATGGGAACTCATAATAACCTCTGGCTGCTTCGGAGGGTCCTGAACCGAAACGCAAGAAAGGGACCACCAGACTACATCCTGGCAGTCGACATAAAGAAAGCGTTCGATAATGTCAAGCAGGAAAACATTCTGTCTAATCTGGCCAAGATTTACCCCAGTCAGCGTGCTCTCGATTGGATTGCCAGATTCCTGGAGGCCCGACCAATTCGACTTCGGAACACCAGCAGTGTCCAGCCTGTGACATATTATCTCGATCGTGGTGTCCCTCAGGGCTCGATTTTGGGTCCCCTGCTGTTCAATGTAGCCATGCTTACTGTGGCCCAAGAGCTTGAAACCAATACTGGTGCCCGCTACAGCATTTATGCGGACGACATCACCATTTGGACAGAGGGACGGGACTACAGTGGGAATATTGAAAATATGGCCACCGAGCTCCAGGCTGCGCTAATTGCACTTGAGGAAACACTTCCAAAACTAGGACTTACATTAGCGCCGGAGAAAACGGAACTCCTCTGTGTCAATGGAAGGCGGAGTGCCCTCCTGGCAGGGGAGGCAATCACGTTAACACTGGGGCAACATGAAATCAAGACTAAGCATGGACATGTCAGAATTCTCGGCATTCCTATACACAGCTGCAACACGGGCCACCATTGGATCATGGAACTCAAAAGGCAATGGTCTGCGGTCCTACACGCAATCAAACGCGTTTCCAACAAGTTCGGCGGAACCCGACAGACAGCCTGCACTATCCTTTTGAGATCTATTGCAATTGGTAAGATCACCTACGGGGGTACAGTCGTAACCCTGTCGAAAACAGCTGAAAAGACATTGCAAGTACTCCACCGACACATCCTTCGGACTATCACGGGGCTTCCCAAGTTCACCGATCTACGAAAGCTTCGGGACCTTGCACCCCTACCGCCAATCGAGGACATCCTCAGAAGCGCTCAGTCGTCATTGGACAACCGGCTGCACCTCACAATACAGGGCCAAGACACCTTGCTTTGGGACACCCGACGAGTCTGTACAGAAGCCCGGGTTACTCCAGGCGAAACAACCACCTTGAGTTTCCCTACCCTGCACCCCTCCAAGACTTGCACGCCCCCCGCAAATGACGCCACTTCAGCCAGAGAGAACCTCTCCCATAGGCACAATCAGCACAGCGCCAATGCAGTATTTACTGACGCCGCTCTTAATGGATTTCGCCTGGCCTTGGCCTGGTACAAACCCTCGACAAGAGAAGCCAGACGTTACGTCTGCACACTGGACCACGCAACACCTGCACAAGCAGAACTTTTGGCTATCTGGACAGCTCTGAGGGACAACACCGGGCCTTCCGTCATATATACAGACTCATTTGAGGCACTACGTAGTATTGAGGACCCAAAAACAGACGACGCCACTGCTCAACGCATCCGCCAGATACTCCAGCACAAGCAGAGGAACGACATTGACGCCAGGGTCAGCTGGACGCCGGGACACGTCGGGGATCGCGGGGGTGGTAACGAGGTGGCACATGGTCTTGCCACCTCACAATCTGGAGTTATACCTGTACATCTCCAGCCTCTCCTGCTCGGATCTCCCGACCTCCGCGATCACCCCTACGCGGACTCGCTGCCAGGCGGCCACTTCGAAATGGCGCGAGTACGACGCTACCTCCGGTTTCTTCACCGCGAGAGATTAAAAAGCATTACCCCTGCACAAATCTTTAAGAATTTACCCCTCAGCCGATCGCAAGAAATATTTATTAACAAAGTACTTGCCAACACGGCCACTACACCTCATATGATCCATAAATGGCAGACACTTGCTGACCGGAAGAAGGGCATTGGCACCGCTGCCCCCTGCACATGTACCTTCTGCCACACTGTGTGTGAAGCAAACATGGACCATCTTATTCTGCACTGCTCCGCTTTTGATCTTCATAGACTAAACCATAGTGTTTTTCAAAATTCAAATATGGAAGCATTACATAGGGACATTCTCGAACATCCTCAACACCTGGTGACCTTAGCCGAGTTTGGCGTTGCCAGTGGCCTGGCGAGCGTGCTTTAGTGGGTGTCTACCTCCCTCCCTATTCCCCCTCTTCCCCCTCCAGCGACCTTCGGTCCTCCCCTTCCTAATAAAAGAATTTATCTATCTATCTGCAGCGTCTTCCACTGCTCGGAGGAATGGGGAGGGTTGATGTGGTAAATCATGGTTCTGGGTGCATTCAAGTATAACGTGTCTCAGTGATCCTGACTGCGTACAGAATTTGCATTGGGGGACTTCGAGCAGCATAACGCCTCGAGCGCGAACTCTACAACGAACTTACGGAAGCTCAATCCCGCACTTTTCACGGCAACTTAACCAGAAAATGTGGCGGCGGGTGGGCGCGGCGGTGCTGTCACCCGCAGAAAAGCCGGCTAGCATTTGGGCCTCTGCGGCTACCGGTGGCCCAAGCCACTGTTCCTTTGGGAGCCGTTTTCCGCCAACGCTTTTACAAAACAATGGTTGACAAGTACACGGTACTTCAAGCTCGTGCAACACTAAGTAACATTGTTCTATTCGCTGAGCATGGCGACTTCGTGCATTAAGGGGCGAAAAACCTACAACGACAGCTTAACTCTCTGGACAGCCGTGACTGCTACTGTCTCCGCCTCATTGCTGCGTTGCGAAGAACAAAGGTTGGGGCGGAGCTTCCCGAAGAAGTTAGAAAAAAGGCCATGTGTAAACGATGCTCGGTGCTTCAAAAATTAACTTTCTCCTACTTTAGAACATGCCACCACCAATTTCGGTGCATTTCAGCAGAAAACGCCAATCTGTGCGGCTTCTTGAGTATTTAACGGAATTTGATCACCTATCTCTTCGCGCCTCTCATGCACCGCACCACCCTCATTCGACACTGCGCCACTTTTGTTGGTCGCTCTTCTTCTCGCCTAAGGCTACTTTTATTTCACAAAAAGAACCGAAGGAAAAATTCAATGCGACGGAGACCATCGTCCGCAATTGTGTCTTATTTCAGCAATACACGGGATTCCACACACGGGCGCATATTCGTGCTCAGGTTTTCCAGATCGGGAATAAAGGATACGAAAAGCCGTTCTTTGCAAGGATTGTTTTACCTCTTTAACAAATGTAACAAGGCTTACGGTCCAACAAAACCTGCATCAGCAAGCAAATCACATACCGCAACCCAGTATGGGGGTAATGCACACCAGGAGGACAAATTAAAAAAAAAAAAAACGTGCGCTCGAGTATTTCAAATAGAGACGTTGACGGGATATTGTAAAAATCGACCTGATGGCTTGCGGCTACAATATAAGCAAGCTAGACAGTCTTAGCGCGCGAACGAAACTGTCATGCAGGTCATCTCACGGTGGGCGGCGGTAACGCCGCTATTCCCTTCCTCCTTGACAAACCGGAGTTCTGACCCCAAAGCATGCTTTTGGCCTTTGTTATAATGCAATTTATGTCGCGGAAACCCACAATTGAACAATCCACTTCAAACATCCGGGCCTTTAGTGTAATGAGGCTATTTATGCTATGGCATTATATCTGTAAGCTTTATTTCGGATGCCTGCTGTATTATCACAGTCACGCACCAATTTCATTATTAAGCGACACCGTCACAGTTGTTGTCTAGAAGGCTATTTTTAACTCTTCGTGTTAGCCTGGTACGCGGGTGGTGGTCCGCGCACGGACACCGGTACCTACAAGGTTACAACTATTGATACAATATATTTATAAAGGTGCCAACATACCACCGGGTGAGGGCATCGGATACCAAACATCAACGGTATTTTGCGAAAACCCTGTTGTATCAGCTTTCATGAGTACTTACCTTGTCCTGTGAGAAGTTAGCCGACCATCACCATGTATGCTTTTATCTACAGATCGCTGTGACTACGTGGTTACATTATTACGCAATTAAGTGAGGACTACCTCGAAACACTCATTAAGACGTACGAAATTGTGAGCTTCTTTACTATTGCGTTTGTGCGCGGCATAAAAAATCATAACCGATGTGGTTCCAAAAACCCGTGGCGGCCGAGTACGCGGGCCGAGTAGGCGTCGAAGATGGCGGAAATGAAGTGACGACGACGAAATGCTGAAACCGCGAAACAACAAAAGAGGCAACAGGGCCCCAGTGCCACAGAGTAGAGTGCCAGGCAGATCGGTCAGCGGATGAAGAGCCCAAAGAACAGTTTGCACTGTGAGCGGATCTGGCTACTGGATAACGCGTGAGGAACGCTGAGTTGCTGCCTTCTCATGCTGAGCTGTTTTAGGGCCATCAGAAACTTGGCGCGGAAGCCCTAACGCATCCTTAAGGTTACGCCAGGGCATCTACACTGCATTTTATTAGCTCAACTGTTGTGCTGCCCTGCGTGCCCGAAGGTCTTCAGGAGCCGTATGTTTTTAAAACGACCCATTATACCGCTCCTCACGTGCGCACATCGATGAAATACCACCTTCGTACATTGTTCAATCTGCTAGAACATCATTAGCACTTGGGACAAAGCTTACACATTACCAGTCTCAAAAATTACTCCTAATAATTTACCCCTGAATATAACACGTTTCAACTACACGTAGTCTGAAATATCCCACATACGAAAGCTTTCCTAAAACGCTGCGATCAACATTCTAAACTAGGATGCGATCCTAAAACGAGGATGTGATCAACAAGGAAGAAGCTGGGCAGGCGCGCAGCCAGCGGCGGTTCTGCCTCATGGCCGACATCTTGTAAATAGTGAAAATACATCGTTGGCCCATGTCATGGTTAATGTCCTTTGTCCTGCCACCACGTAACAATATTTCAGTGCGCCGTAATAGTTCAAATGTGTATTAACAACATAATCATGAGTGTTATCGAAAGTTGAAAGTCAACGGTAATTAGCAAAATTAAAAGATCAATAGTAGTTTCTAGTATATCAAAAAGCAAAACTGCGGAGACATATAAAGCCGAAAATAAATTCTATCCTGACACTCCCGCTCAAAGGTAAAATTTAGCCTGGCAGCAACGGTCTACCATTTTATACCTAGCTATCTCTTGTATACTATCTTCAAAATATCCGAGAAATAAAGTTATGCTGATGCCTTCCTTCATCCACGTAAAACTCCTGTTTTTGTTTGTTTTCGATCCTAATCCTACATAGCAGATATTTTTGAGCGCGGTCCGAATAATATAAGGGTACTAACAAAAGCATACTCAATTGGCTCTACGCATTCTCTTTACGCAAATCTCAGACTGTATCCTATCACATTTGGGCCTGTCGATCTGTAATTCTGGACGACAGCTATACATAATGTCAAGTAACGCAGATGTCAAGTGAGACGCCATTGCTGCACATTTTTCGCCCTGCCTACTCGTGTGCTTTGTCGAACCATTTCTTTTTGATCTGCCTCTAGCAATACGCAAGCTTCTTTGCCTTGGAAATAAAGAAAAAAACGAAAAAAAATATTCAGGCCTTTGAGGATCCGCGGTCGACCTTACATCACGGTTGTTAAAAAGTGGCGACTTCACTATCTAGCTTTTGGGGTGACAGGGCTTTTCTTTTCCTTAGGAGACATTTATGGCCCCGTGTCCGCAACGTATATTGCAGAAACTTAATTTACGTGCTTAACACTCTTTTTTAACCAAATTTCTACGAACAGCTAACAACGGTGTAGCTTTCTGTCGTATCTTGTGATTTTATTTCAAAATCCTTTGCACCATGGAAGTGAACGGTCAGACAGAAGGCTATTTTTATTCTTTTCGAGGTCATCGCGTATGCCACGTTCACTGGGCCAGATAGTTCCGTCGCAATCTTAACAACCCACGCAAAATAAACATTCACTCAAACGTTGCTAGTCTGTTGGAAAAGAGGAGTTGAAGTCGCAGCGCCTATTGCAGCAACCACGCCAGCGAGCAGATTTATTGGCGACAATATAAGCTTCCATCCTTGCCTCTATGTCACTCGAGTAGTAACTGCGATCCCTTGGCGGTAAACTTAAAGGAAACCGTGTGTAAACCGTGTGTAGACAGTTTTTGCTTCTACATCCAAAACTTTAAAGAGCTCATTTTTTCGAGAAATATCAAAGGAAAGTGCCCCGTTTCGTTTGCGAATCTCTCTCGGTGCGTTTTGTCTGACTTGAATAAAATGGCCTAAAACGTTACAATGTGACCAAGTTCAGTTTTCTGTTAGTTTGTGTTGTGAATCTACACGCATTGTGCGCTGGTTTTACGGCGCCCTAAAACCCACCAGTCTTTATGCTGACGCGTGAAGTTCTCTTTGAGGTGCTCACGTTGCTGCATTTTCTGGGCCTGAGTTTTTCCGCACGCCTTTTCAATGGAAGGAAAGGTATTCTTACGCAACACTGTTTGTGTTACCTTTGTGTTCGTGAATTCTGATCGTGTGTTTTAAATACTTTCAAAATGCCCTTGTGAATCATTTCACTTGATGACTGTTCTAAAAAGTTTTAGTTTATTATTCGGGGACTCAACCTTTGTGCATTGTGAATAATAGGTTTTCGGTAGAGCAAAAAAAGACAATTACAAACAAAAATAATGAGCCCTTAAACTTTGCGAAGGCGGATGACCAGCAAATCTACCTGAAAAACGGCATCAGGGTGAAATCGAATTTAGATAGATGGTATGAACAACTCTTACTTCGCTTGAGTTTGGACGGCTCCCGTCCTTAACAAAAACGCGTACCTGCACGCACGAACATATAATTTGACTCTACTGTTATTGGTAACGGCACCTATCAATACCTTATCTACTAAAGATGCATATGCAAGTGATAAGACATAAGCTAGACGTTCAAATAATGTTTTGAACAACGTGCGGCTTTCGTCGTGATGGGAGGGATATTGCAAGCACACTGGTATGTACGTTTTCCGACTCCATGATCTACAGAACTCTTCGCGCTCACAAACACCAGAGGCTTGAAAAGTTGTCTTTAAAAACGTGTAAAATTTAAGTAAACCTAGCCCACTGTCCATTTAAGCTTCATCTAAAATATTAAAGGGTGAGGACGTCACACGTCAATTCACTCCTCGTTTTTTTGCGTTATTCGTCGTTCTAACTCGACCATTCTCATAATCCTTTCGAAGCCAATAACGCCATGCGTACAAGAAGATAGCATTGAGACCCATGCCACACCGATGCGCGTGATAACGCCGTTGCATCTTTGCCTGCCAAGCCAGCCAAACTTTCCTTCAGGCTGGCGTGCATCCTAGGACCTTCGGGAAAGCGCTGTTCCTAGCCGTGACACAAGCTGTAAATTATTTAGGCAAACTGCTTTACGATACACGCTTCTAACGCAAGCCAACGCGGTAAATATTTTCTTCGACAGCAAAGGACCTTGCACCTAACAAAGTTTAATCCATGTAACTGAAAACCAAATTAAAGAACGAAAAGTGCTTACTCCTACCCCTCCTTATGGTGGAGAAATATCACATGTTCTGTTTAGGAAGCCAAAATAGACATGGTACATGCACGAATAAAACCTTATCAGTTCTCCATTACCTATTGCTCTTTAACAAACATGTTGGCTTGCAACCTGAATTGACTTCGAGCATATGTGTGCCGCTTAGGTGTATGTCTACTCGATAAGCCAAGATAATACCTGAGGACTCTCCTCCCAAAAGTTATAGTTCTTCAAAACTATACTGTAGCTCGAGGAACCGCACATACTTTTAAGTATTAGCCTTTCGGATATACTCCAACCATATTTCTGATATAATCGAGCATTCCAAGATGAAAGAATTTCAGAAAACACAGATATTTTACAAAACGGTGCAGGTGATACCTCCAAACTGTGGACCGGTCTGAAATATTATTTGGCGGCTGAATATTGTGTTTAAGAAATATTTTTCCAACTTCTTCGTGATCACGTTGTACATTTCATGTACTATATTTATTCACGTTTTTAAGGGACCGCCCGCTGCTTTTTTTCATATATTACGCAGGCTTCGACCGCCTCAATACACGGAGTTTTTACTTGCAAAGCTGAGCGAGAGAGAATTCGCAGTTACGAGGGGGCAGTTGAGGGTGAACACAGTCTTTACACCGTGATTAAGTGAGGGTGAACAGCGTGATTACGTACGTCTTTACACGTTATAAACACGTTATCGAACTAATAATATATCTTGGCTGATTGTGCTTATGGTAAAAATAGAATAGGTGCGGCAAGAATTATAAAATTATTTTTTCAACAGCGGAACTGTTTAACGGTTTGGTTTTGCCATCGAGCGTTACCAGCAAACTCAGCCTATCCCAGTGCACGTGAGTGTGCTCCGCGTGAGGAGCGTCCGGCGTCGTCCAGTATTGTGCGTTGGCTCGCACCACGTGAGCAGCGTGCTATTTAAATATTAACAAGAAAATATACCCAGCGCGCGGCACCGTGTGCCCGTAGGGACCGCCCATGGTCGGCCTGCTCGGGCTACGAGAACGCGCTGCACAGCGTACGTGGCGTGGTCTCTTGCGCTCTGTTAACCTCGCAATTCCACGTGCGTTCGCGTCTGAAGTTGGGAGAACAGACGCCGAGTTCACGCTGCAGACAGCGAGTTCGTGAAGCCCGCTGCTGCCATTTTTCGCGCGTGCTCACGCGTTCCACTTTGGGAGAGACGTGAAAGGCTGCGGACAAAACGATCCGGCCTGCCAGTCATGGAGAATTTTCAGCGGCAAGTTAGGGAATCCATGTGACGTGCAGCAGCCCGGTCGCCGACGGAGAGAGAAGGATGCCAGCTCTGCTGTATCTCCAGCCTCGCACCGCTAGAGGAAGCCGCGCCAATCTTAGTGCCGAAGCACCTTAATCGCTCGGGCTGTCGGCGTGTACTGTCGTCGCCTCCTGTAATCATGGTACTAAAACCCTTTTGACAGTCGTTTTTCAACGCCTCACACTAGAACGTAACGCGTACTGAAAGAAAAGCCTGTAATGAATAAAACCAGTTCAAAATAAACTAACATGATCTAAGTTTTGTGGAACACTGCCTGTCCGCTTCAGCAATCGGTTACACTCAATTACGCACCGCCATCTTGACGGTTGTCCTGATCGGGTGGGCTGGTCGGTCAAAGCAGGAAAAGGCACGCTTACCTGGTTCCGGGGCCTCGTTGATCACCCACAACGAGCCCCTAGGGCGAGGCACGGGCATTGCGCTGCGCTTGCGCTGACGCCTGCTACTACCCCAAAATGGGAAGATGGGGCAATTTAAATGCTCCAATCCGGTTCAACGCAATAGAGGGCACCACCGCCTCGGCAAGCGCGCGAATACTCCTCCCACAGGCGCTTCTTCGGCGTGCAATGAGAGCGCGCTTTGTAGACAGAGAGAGACTTGCAATCTATGAATACACTTCTATTCTGCATGCTTCGCCTCTCTCTAGGTATAACGTTAGTGGAGATGGCCCATATTTTTATTTACATATAGCTTACAAGCCCTCGTGTAGGTTATTAGGCAATGGGGTGAACACAGACAAATATGGCTTAGTTTCACCGTGATATTCACACCTTATGCGTAAAGGTGCGTATAAAAATATAGCAGTAAGTAACCATCGTGCAGAACAATAATAAATGCACGTGTCATGTCGTGACTACGAAACAACAATTTACAACAGAGATCAGCAACGAAAAATCTCATTTGTAGCGAAAATTTGCCATAGAGACTCAGAGTAATACGCTGAAGATATTAGAAGCGGCAACAAGTATTCTGAAAACAGCTCATCACTCACTTCTCACTTGTGAGTTCTGAGTGAATAGTTGGTGAACACACTAGATAGTGAACCTCCTACCTATGCCCTTTGGGATACTTATTTTTCGATTTGCAGAACGTACAAGTTAGATGCAAACACAAATAAGAAAGACGCACTTTTAGAGCGTCTATGCAGCCTTATTCCGCTTATCCTTCAAGGGTGTATCGCTGTTTTGACGTAGTTTAAAGTGAGAAACTGTCGTAAACGGTTTTTTTTTATTCTAGGGATGTTGTATTCGCGAACTCACTGCGAAAGAATGCGACCTCAGCACCAATGATTTTCACAACTTTGTTTTTTTTATCATGAACATTCAGTAAACGTAAATATATCACCAATAAATAAAAATAATTTTATTTTGTAATCGCGCACATGGAAAATTAATTCAAGTATAGGGGCGGGAGCAGTGCAAGCTTACCTGAATAACATATTTGCATTACCTGTTGCTCAACTTCAATGCAATAACGGAAACATTGGTAGGTGCCAGATGCACTAACACTTAGTTTATTTATTTATTTATTTATTTATTTATTTATTTTCATTAATTTCATGGCCCGCGGGCGCAACATAGAAAGCGGGAACACAAATATTACAGACAAATAAGCGAAAGAACAACAATAAACATCACATATAACAGCTTGTTGCGAAAACAGGTCGGGTATAGCTGAACGAAAAATCTCATTGCTTACTTCAGTTGTGGACCATGTAAGGTGATTCCAATTTGCACGCCTGCTTCGGACACAAATTCTGAAACAGGTTTGTACGACAAGATGGAACGTGAACTTTGTGCTGATGGTCGATGCTAAACGAGATGTAAGATGGGCTGCACAGTAACCTGTTTCTCAGGATCAAGTCCTGTATACTAATAAAAAGTTACGCACACGGAAAATCTTCTGCGTACAAACATCAAAAGTCAACTGAGGGCAGAGAAACGGCCGGCAGAGCGAGCCCGAGAGGAGCAGACGACAAATGAGAGAATCCCTAAGCCGACATCAACAGCGCTTTGAAGCGTCGCCCGTGGTCGCGCCCACCGCCAATAGCGATTTAACAGTTCAACTGCTATTTAACCGGTTGCGCAGCTCATAAAAGAAGCATAGGTGGGGGCGGTGCTGGTTAATAACAGCGGGGAAGTGATACCGACTCAAGCAGCTTTACGGAATGAAACTGGATGGGTTAGACATATCCAGCTTCACTGTAACAAGATCCAATTTTCATCACAAGACACATACGAGGAATAAAAAGCTGAAAAAACAAAAAAGAACACATAGGAACAAACGAGAAAGACCATTATTAAGGAGAAAGGCCTAGCTGTTTTATCAAAGGATACAAGTGACCGTAGTCTTAGTTGTCAGCGTGAGCACAAATGGTACTGAAATGCTCGCCGCAGTAAAGAGAAAATAGTTTGGGTTCATGCGCGATTTGAACCGAGTCGCCATAACACAGCCAGCTGTCCAAACCACAGTGCTAACCCGTCACCCTGTCGGCATGGAACATTAAATAGCCTGACGTGTTCTCCAGGACAGCTGCATGTGGCGGCACGTGGGTAAAACGGGTGCAGGCTGTGGTCTCTCTACCTCACAATATGCATAACCCTAGCATTGCACAAGGCAGGCATTCATGCACACTGCGAGGAACCACCGTGGGTTCCAGCTAGTTGAGCACGCTCACGATACTGAAACGCCGCCGCGCCAACTTAACACCGCCTCTGTTGAGCAGGTGGAGAAAGGGGCGACAAAGGAATATGCCCAGGGTACGGAGGGAAGACGTTTATTTTATACTAACGTTCTAGTCACATATTTTACATTCCCAATTACATAATTTACAGTACCGGTACGTACTTCCCGTTAGGTGAAAGGGGCGATGGGGCGCCACGCGCGAGTGTGCGCGTCGTCGGCGCAAAGCCAGTGGGCTCTTCGGTCAGGGCAAATTCCGGAGTGAGCGCACGTTGTGCGTGCGCGCATCACCGTGCTGGCCAGATCGGCTCGCAGCAGCGAGGAAGACGGGGCCCATTCGCTCACAGGCGCGTACCGCACGGCGTGATCGTCGAGTGGTAGGTACGGCCTTACTATATGCAAGCGTATGGGCAACAGGAGCAGCCTTAGGCACGGGCCGCAGCCGGAAGGGCTTCTGGGCTTTCGCCGGCGCAACAGAGTTGCAAGAAAGCGTCACATACCTTCGGCCAACGCATTCGGCGTCCTGGAAGCGTCTCCCCGAACGGACCCCCGCGCAGGGCGCGCGTTCGCGTCCCGGCGAGAGGGGGGTTCAGGAACTGTTCAAACGGACCAATGATGTGAGGTTAGCTCGACTACCAGGGCGGAGCGCCCGCTGCGTGACAGTGTTTTATAGCCGCAACGGCAGCCTTCACCTGAGGCAGGAGTTTAAGACGGCTCGGCTGTGCACAGTGGCGCCGAGACGAGCCGGCATTTCGGGGAGAGAGGGGAAAAGCGCCGCGCAACGCCACAAACCCAGTGATCGCGCAATGCCTTGGGCGTCAGGATCCCCACACTCCCCTCTCCTTAAATGCCCTCGCCGGTCTGAGAAGAGTTGACCGGCCATCACCCAGGCATGCAAAAGACAGCGAAGAGTAGAAAAGTATGCATGCACAGGGCAGTCTCAGTCCCCAGCCCATACAAAATATTTACAAACTACACTACCAACACTACCCCCTCCAGCACGAATGATACACACAGGAAAACTACACATCACTGAGATACATAATACATAGTAATCGGTTCCACTTGCACACACAAAATGAAGATATTGATATATGCAATGATTACAGTGAACGCGATACTACATTAATAACAATAATGGTAGTAATATATACATGCAGTGTGACACTATGGTACATAAGGTTACAAAAAGAAAGGAGCACACACTACAACTAGAAAGGAATTAGGGCAGGACAGCAGACACAGGCAGGCTACAAAGTACGCTAAACTGCTACGAAAATTACATTATGTGAAAAAATGCCGACCAGTCCGTTTCGCGGGTCTCGCGAATGTCCGGCAATTGGGAGCGCAAAAGGTTCTTGGTGAAACGTCCAGAAGGCGATATAATGGCTCGGAGTGCCGGAACAAGCTCACCCCTATGTCGACACAGCAGCGGGCCCGTACCGACACAGGGGTGAGCAGGCTTGTGTGAACCCGTGTACCGACTGCAGGGCGACAGTACACACCTTCTCAGGCCAGTGACGACTTGTGACGAGGGGGTACCGGGCAGCAGGGGACGTGGCTTGAACAGTACGCCGGAA
Source organism: Haemaphysalis longicornis (assembly GCF_048455015.1). Taxonomy (NCBI): domain Eukaryota; kingdom Metazoa; phylum Arthropoda; class Arachnida; order Ixodida; family Ixodidae; genus Haemaphysalis; species Haemaphysalis longicornis. Next base: position 76,125,915 of record NW_027526361.1, on the reverse strand, counting down.
GGTATGATGACCACGATGGCGCTGCTCAGGTGTGGGCCTCGCGAGGCACTCGATGTTTGCTCCGCCAAGGAGCGACCTGCGCTGGTGGTCGCCGCTGCTCTGCGTGAGCGAGGCAGCAGCCGGACAACAGTTGTTGAGGCCTGGTGCCCATGACGCATGGTGCGGTTCCGATGACACCCTCATATTGTCCGCATCTGGAGAGGGCACCTATGCCGCAACTCGCAACTGGCCGCCAGTCCCGAACCTCGTCGGTGCAGGGAGCCCGGCCACGTTCGCAAGCTGAAGGCGGTGCGCAGGGGGTACATGCCGTTGACCCCCGAGTCACCACAGCTGTTAAGGTCCCGGTCAAGTTCACGGCGCGGGAAACCCCCTCCCCATCCGTCGGTGTCTCTGCCCACGGACCCTTCACCACACCGACGAGGCACCACGTGACCGCGGGCGCACGAGATGAAGCAGACACCACTCGCGAATGCACTGTTGGGTTCGCTGAAGCCGGCAGAAGCACACACCACGCGCACTCACGAACGCCCTCACAACATGCACGTCACAGCGTTCGTGCCACCGGGGCCAAGTTCCCTCGCCACAACGCGGTGCGCCCCACTGGTAGCGCCCGCCCGGCCCGCGTTTTCCAGGAAAACGCCACTTTCCTGTTGACATTTAATATACGGTCCCCGAAGGTCTCGCCCGGTCTCCCAACTTCGCACAGTTCACGCAATGGCCTCCAATACGCGCTGCTCGATCGAACACCGGGGCCGCGGACGGCCGAAATTGGACACTTTCAAAACAAGCCCATTATTCTCGAACCCCGCGCGCGAGGAGCAGGGGGATGTCCTCGAAGACCGACTGAGCTTCCACTTCCTCTCACCCTCGCTCTCCAGCCAACACCATACGCCCCGAAGGAGCAACTCCAAAAGAAAGCTAGCCCTTTCCGCTGCTACTTAGAAGTAAATAAAAAGAACCATAGAACATACTTCGTCCTACATGCATAGACAAAAGAGGTTTCCTGTACCCAAACAAATAACAAAAAAACACAGAAAAGAAACACTACTTTACATCCTGCACAAAAAAAGTAACACTTATCGCCTTCAGCAAGGCCAAACACTCGGACCATACAGAACTATACAAATAAGAAAAAAAAATGCCTTCACGCTACACGCTATGGTACAAAAAGTCAACACAACTGCAACGTGCAGTGCGCTAAAGCGCCCACACAAAATAATCACCCAACCAAACGGGTACTAAATACACCATTCGCCCTCAGCAGGCATAAAGTGGAACACGATAAGACAAACAACGCTCCGTAACATGAACACTCTTACAAACCGAACAAAAGAGAAACATTTGCTTACAACTTGCTGGAGGGTTGCGGAAACTGACCACACCCAATGGGCTGGGGCGGCCGCTCTGACTGAGACTGAAAGAAGTGAAGTCAGCACGGGCGGCGAAAATACCTGCCCTTTAGTGTGCTATGATTACTGAGGTGACCTCTTCGTGATGTTGTACTTATGAGCTGGCCGAGAGAAGCCTGGGTAAGCGTGGGTGCCTTGTCATCACCGCGCAGAGCCACTGTGCTCTAGCGCCAAATAGTCAGCCCGTGACACGATATAACTTTAAGCTCTGCATGCTTCTCGGCAAGGGTCCCTTCAAGTCGCAAGCGACTACCAGCCACGGACGCATACTGTCAAATGGCTTCACAATCCCAGGCGGCTTCCCACCGTGCGCCCTCACCGTTTGACAGACATGGCAGGATCGACAACAGCGAAAATGTCTCGCTTCGTCCCGGGCCAGGTCACGAAGCGACTCAGTTTACCAAAACTTTGGAGCCGCCTAAATGCCCGGTGAATGGCTCGTCATGAGCTTAGCGCAGCAGTGCGCAACTCAGACTAAGGGGGTTACCACATTGAATGGTTCAATTGCCTCATCATCGGTGGCTACGTAGTTAAGTACGAGTCCTTCACCGCGCAGCAGAAATGAGTCCCCCGGGGCGTCGGCGACACACGCTGACTTCCGCCCCCCTCCCGCGCCTGCTACAAGACAAGTAGCATCTCGGCGCACGCCCGCAGCAGGACAAGCTTCGTATCGGCGTCTAAAAAAAATCAAACTAAACAAATTGTCTCCCAGGGACCGTCGCAAATCCGGCGACAAACGGGATATCCGGCTAGCCGGCTACTAGCTCTTTCCGGCTGAATACGACCTCCGTGCAACGGGGAATTTCTTCCCCCTGGTTTTACAGCCGAGGCGCGTCCGCTTTCCGGCGGCATGGAGTTCGCGAAAAGCGCCTGCCCCTCTCTGCGGGGTGTCCGCGCGCCCTTTCTCAACTCTGGGCCCTCTTCCTCCACTCAACGGCTGTCAATTTTGCCTCCTTTATGGGCACACGCTTTTGCGCCGCCGGCTAAAGTCACACTTGGACAATGAATCTCGATGAAATACGAAGCACGAGATATCGCGTCAGCTACCACGTTCGTGCACTACCCACAGGGGCCGGCAAACAAGCATAAATGTCGCGGGCACTACTCCGAGAGGCGGCTGTGGCCTTTCTCCCGGTATACGTATACCGCCGCTCGAGTGGGGCGCGGTTGCACCGCCGCACTCCCCCGTGGGTCTGCGTTAACGAGGGGTGTAAGCACACTCGCTTACGGAGGGGCAGTCGCCTCGTCCCCGTAGCAGCTACCGCTAGCGGATAAGCATTAAGACTGATTCCGGTTGCGTGCTCAGCTTAATTAGCGGCCAAAGGCTAATGAGCCAATGGCCCCACGTTGGGCGCCAGTTTGTGGTCTCTCTACCTCACAATATGCATAACCCTAGCATTGCACAAGGCAGGCATTCATGCACACTGCGAGGAACCACCGTGGGTTCGAGCTAGTTGAGCACGCTCACGATACTGAAACGCCGTCGCGCCAACTTAACACCGCCTCTGTTGGGCAGGTGGAGAAAGGGGCGACAAAGGAATATGCCCAGGGTACGGAGGGAAGACGTTTATTTTATACTAACGTTCTAGTCACATATTTTACATTCCCAATTACATAATTTACAGTACCGGTACGTACTTCCCGTTAGGTGAAAGGGGCGATGGGGCGCCACGCGCGAGTGTGCGCGTCGTCGGCGCAAAGCCAGTGGGCTCTTCGGTCAGGGCAAATTCCGGAGTGAGCGCACGTTGTGCGTGCGCACATCACCGTGCTGGCCAGATCGGCTCGCAGCAGCGAGGAAGACGGGGCCCATTCGCTCGCAGGCGCGTACCGCACGGCGTGATCGTCGAGTGGTAGGTACGGCCTTACTATATGCAAGCGTAGGGGCAACAGGAGCAGCTTTAGGCACGGGCCGCAGCCGGAAGGGCTTCTGGGCTTTCGCCGGCGCAACAGAGTTGCAAGAAAGCGTCACATACCTTCGGCCAACGCATTCGGCGTCCTGGAAGCGTCTCCCCGAACGGACCCCCGCGCAGGGCGAGCGTTCGCGTCCCGGCGAGAGGGGGGTTCAGGAACCGTTCAAACGGACCAATGACGTGAGGTTAGCTCGACTACCAGGGCGGAGCGCCCGCTGCGTGACAGTGTTTTATAGCCGCAACTGCAGCCTTCACCTGAGGCAGCAGTTTAAGACGGCTCGGCTGTGCACAGTGGCGCCGAGACGAGCCGGCATTTCGGGGGGAGAGGGGAAAAGCGCCGCGGAACGCCACAAACCCAGTGATCGCCAATGGCTTGGGCGTCAGGATCCCCGCAAGGCGGAGGAGAGTTCTGACTCACCGAAGCTGCCGTATCTCTTACGATCTCCCTGCCTCTCGTAGTAATACACGTAAAAAATTAAAAACAAAAACAAAAAAAAATGAAAGCGAAGAAAGAGACGCTAATATGATTTATCAGTAAAGAAGACTGATAATCACTAGCGTTTCGTTTCAAATAATGTAAATAGACTCAACTTTCCGAAGAATTCTTGACCGAATAGAAGGCATCATTGCAATTAAAAAGCCAATAAATTTTATTAGAGACAGGTCGAAGCTTAGCCACTATCTAACCAGTGTATTTTCTACGCATGATATAGGACCTTTACAATATTGTTTTACATTCACAGGGTTTCACTTTAGGGTAGCCTCGGTTCCGAGAAATGCAGGGGAGAAACAATGTAAAAGACAGAAAACAGCATTCCGTAGGTAAATATCCTATTCTGTAGTGCGCATGCAACAAACAAATTAGCAGTGGCTTAGCTCGGATATGCCGGGATATACGTAGCGTGAGCTAAAGTTTAGCTGGTTATTCTTAGCTGTACTGGTTGTGTAGCATTGGCTTGATGATCATGCTTACTGCTGCTTCATTGACATACACACGGTATACGCATTATGTGAGACATGTCTATTTATCAAGCGGCTCTGGCGTAACGTCACCAATCGGCCCAGAGCTAAAATGGTTCCACAGGCGCACGCCGGTGTTGCTGCGATGCCCGCAGCATCGATTCTACACCCAGCCACACGTCGCATGATCATCAAGTGGACCGTGCCGTCACGTGCGGAACGGAGGTCGGCGAAGACACTGGGCCCGTGGGGTGTGTGAGAGACACCGGACAGTGAGCAACGTTCCGTGCGCCGTGTGACGTCACTGCTCCTCGAGCATGCGCAGCACAGCTCTCCGGGGTCCACGCGAAACTGCTCAACCTCGGCCAGTGTAGCTCACGCTAGAAAATTGGAAGAGGGATGTAAGAGAATGCGGGGATATGGTACGAAGCTCAGAATATTGAAATTGATTTCGAATATTCCGAGAAGTCTCGGCATCCACTGCGCTCATCGACTTTGCCTAGAACGCGTCGGAGTTTAAACAACGAGGAGATATTTCCGGTGCTTCAGATTTTATGTCTTTCTGTTGCTGTGTGGGCAGAAGAAGGAAGTTCTGGTACGTTCCAGAGCATTACAACGTTTTCTTCGATAAAGGTGGGTCATTCTTTTTTTGAGGCGAAAGTGGTAGCAGCACATATTCGAAGTGAGCGGTTTAAATGCATTCACAAAAGTGCAGAACATCTAAAAATATACGCTCACGTGAGCGCTCAATTTTGAAACGCCAATTGACATTGGTACAATCTTTAGTTCGCTGTATCAGTTTGCTTTTGGTATACAGCTATATATCCGTATCTAATCTTCATATACCTATTTATGCAATCAGGCGCTCTACGACACCCTTAACTGGCCAAAAATGTTCATCAAGTTTCATCGACTCCCAGCATGCGAACACTGTGCGAGGTACCCCAAACGCATTTAAAACCGGAGTTTTATCTGCCTATTCTTCTCTCATTAGAAAAGCCGGATGTGTCAGGCATCAACAATCTCAGATAATTTAAAGTGAACTTTGTGGAGTTATTTTCACATGACATCGACGAAAAGGGAATGGCACTATAGCAGTACGAGCCCCATCCTTTGACAAATTAGAAGTCGTGGGTGGCCGTAGCCTGCGCGTGCATGGCCGCCTTGTGAATATTGTAAATAGATCGCTCATCATCGCTACCCATGGCTTGACGCGCTTGTGTTATGCCACCACCCAGCAGTATTTATTACACAGTGCCACCCATCTCTCACCGATATTATTCTGCGTAAGGGGCCGCAACGTGCCGAAAACAGACCGCAATGTACAATGGTGGTGCAGATTTACGCTGGGATACAAAAATAGACGCTACAACGCTTTAGAATGCGTTATTTCTTAACATTAGAACAGAAATTGCACAAGTGGAGGCGTATCTTATAGCTTTATCTAGGGCAAAGAGGCATGTCGGATTAAAATGGAGCTTCCCATGAAGGACATTTGAGCGCAGTGAAGGCAGCTAAGGACAGTTTCAGCGAAGAAGAAACAAATGCTTCAGTTAGCCCCAATTATATTCAAAAACAAGGATATTTGTGCGTCGATCCCAAGAAAGGGAGAAGAAATCATTAAGGACAATTTCTTAATATTTCTACCGAAAGAAAGAGGCAACTGTTGTGGAAAACTAGGAGACAAAGGGCCGGGACGTGCAGAGGGAACCATGAATTCTATTTACATAATGATGATGATAATGGCAGCATGCGCGGGGATCGGAGAACATCTTCTTTCACAACATCCTCCCCGCCCCAACAGAGTGAATAAACTAGTTGTCCCGTCCCTGTAGTCCGTTTCACTGGCATAGTCACTTTCTGTGTTCGTCCAGTTCCATCAGGGCAGCTTGATCTTCCAGCGGTGTTTGTAGCGTCGATTGCGCTTCCGACAAACATACTTGTGTGCAGTTCCGGACTTGTCGACAACAATCACAGTTTGTTGGACGAAAGTAAGTTCCTCATGAGTTTCGCCGATTTTCTTTGGGATCAGAAGCCGTCGATGATGATACTTGTGTAGATCCCACGTGCTGGTTTCACTGTATTCTTCTGCTGTGGGGTCCTTGCTTAACAGAGGAGTTTTCTGTTGCATCCGAGGGTTTGTCTGTTTGGTGCGCCTAATCAAGGACTTCGGTGGTCTCCTAAACTTTCCACGTTCGTACAGTGTCCAGTCATTGATGCGCTTCCTCAGTTGAACTGCCAAACGGGTCGAGCGCTTGGGAGAAGGTCTGATTGATGCGAATGACGTTTGGCAAGGAGAAAGGGCTTTGGCTCGGTTCTTCAGGCCTATCCTTGCTGCTGCCTTGCGTGCGCTATGTATCCGCTGAAGCATGTCATAATCCGGGCCCCGTGGGAGTTGCTCCTGGCCGAGTACTGTTGAAGGTGGCTCACGCTGGCATTGGTCTCTGTCGTTAGGTGTTTTCTCTGAGTGCTTCGGACGAATAAATTCACGGTTTTGAGTTGGGAAATCTTCTGCTGAAGCTTCACCCGGAACGGCGTCATTAGCGGGGTACTCGATTGTAATGGGCGGGGTCGGAATTGAATTATGCGGAGCACGATTACCTGAAGACTTCTTTACGAGGGAAGAGTCGGAGATGCCGGATAATACATCAGCAGTACGCTGATATTCTGTTGTGATCCCGTCTTGTAAGGCGCACCGTAATCTTGTTCTCGTGTCGATGATAATCTCCTCATATTCAAAGCATGTGTTAAATTCCTCTTCGAGACATTCGGGGGCTGCGTGGGGCTCAAGCTCTTTGTCAAGCTGTTTCAGCTTGGCTTCGTGTTCTTGGAGGCGATAAAGAAGGCTTTTGAGCGCTAGGCCACTGGGCTGCGGGCAGGTCACTGCGGCAAGGGCTTCTGCTCGAATATTCTGTATTAGTGCACGAAGTGCCTGTCGTTTTATGGTAATGATTCTGATAGCAGGAAGCTTCAATAAACTGTCCTCTTTTCCCGCGTCCGCCATCATATTCTTCCACAGTGAAATGCGGCTCTCGATTGACTCACCCAAATTCCACAACACGCGATGAGATTCCGCTGTAGTAAACAGTTCTCATGGGCCCTTCGGTATGTAGGCACGTCCGTCGGCATCGGTGCGGTCTCTGGCTTCCATCGTTGTTGAACCCAAGGTCGGATACTTCCGAGTCGTCGAGGGGGTTTCGTTCCCGGGTTTCGGCACCAATGTTGTGGAAAACGAGGAGACAAAGGGCCGGGACGTGCAGAGGGAACCATGAATTCTATTTACATAATGATGATGATAATGGCAGCATGCGCGGGGTTTGGAGAACATCTTCTTTCACAACAGCAACAATGCAAGACAAAGTTATTTTACAGCGTTCTTTCGTGAAATTATCTGCCTTCATTTCATTTCTGGTTTTATTTTATGGATGCTCTTGATGATGGTGGTGGTAGGGTATAAATGGGGCACGGAAACTGGTGCAAAGTGCGCCATATCAGTGGTTATCCATGAGGGTGAAGATGTAAACACTAAAATCGCTCAATAAGGCCAAGAGTAAAAACAGTTGAAGACAATGGTGGTGGCTGGTGTATAGCACCATTTTCGAATACGCATGATAATAAAAGAGGCTTAAATCTTAACTTCTGACAAATATTTAAAAAGGCATTTCACAGGTACCATGGCACCACGACCGAAAAACAATTATGTGTGGAGTGGAATGTGTTATGTGTTGTCTGTAGAGTAAGGGAAAGTGTTTGTGTCGTGTTGTGTCAAGTACCTTGCATAAAATATGTATGTTGACTACGGATAGGGCCTCTCCGCACATGCAGCACAGGGGTCTTGAAGATGCCGTGAAACGATACGAGTGTGTTCCATATGCGATCTTCCTACATGCATGCTGTTCAAAAGCAGACATTTCGCATTGCGGTATTTAATTTAATATTCAAAATCTCTCGCCCCTTTCAATTCAGTTCTGATTTCAGCTAAAATTTCCCAATTCTCAGAACTTCACCAAGTCGATAACAATTTTACACTATTGTCTTCCGCTGCCGAGCTTGTACAAGAAACAAGACTGGTGCAATAAAAAGTGAACCATAAGAGGCCGTAAAGTGAGGCACGCACGCCCTATGCCATTACTGGCGCTTTAAATGAGCGATCCAATTAAGGGAAAGAGGAACGCTGCTTTAAATGCAGCTTCTGATCGATTTATAGGGCGTTAGAATGTCCTTTCATTTCGTAGTTCTCATCCTTTTCTTCTATAAATATTTTGTTATTTTTATTCATAATTTCTCTATAAAGCGTTGCTTCTGGTTGTTCACATTTCAAAGCGCACTGATTTGTAAAACCTATCTCGTTTACCGATTGAAGTGCCGGCGTCTGGGGGCGCTCGTTACTCAAATTTCTCCTCCCCAAACCTTCCTAAATCGCCGGCACGAAATGCCTGTTTTCGGTTTTCGCCTTAGCATTATATTTCTGTCACTAGAATTTCGGAGCAAAGCTGGCACGGGTCGCTTAGAAAAACTGAAATTGCTTTTTCGGGGAAAACTTTAGGCTTCTCTCCTGCGGAGAATTTCGCTTACAAGACCAAAATCAATACTCTGAGGTTTATTGCTAGTGACAACGATTTAATACTTTTTGGGGGAAAAAGAACCGTAGTAATTGTACGAAATAATATATGCGTAACTTCGGTATTGAAAACTTGGAAGCTTTTATCTTTCAAGGAAAATTCTAAGTCCAACAAACGATGTCAATTTAAGCTGTAAATGAACTCGAGCGTCTGATGGGAAAACCACAAAGAGGTTTCTAGGAATAAAAACTGGATGTATGTTACGAATCAAGCAATCCCCAAGTATTTGTAAATGGTCCCCATGAAGTATAAGCAGCAGCAACATTCCTTTAAAATGCAAAGCAATATGTGCCGAGATGGGTCAGCGGAAGATAAAAAAAATCCTCACCGTATATATACAGTAATGCCTCGTTAACTCGAACTCGCATATCTCTAAAAATTGGAAAATTCGCAATTTTCCGCGGCTCCGAACCGTTCCCTATACGACTGATGTATTGGTTGCCCTTCATTTCGAAGTATTTTTGTGCCAAACTGCGGATATCTCGAAATCTTGACTGAGAGTGGAACAAAAATTTCGCCGACGCGCACCGTTTCCCAAGGTTCGCGTTATGCTGCCGCGCCTAAGTTCCTCCATTTTTTTCTCGTTCAGCATCGCCTACCCCAAAGCCAATGTTTTTCCCGAGCGTGACGTCTGAGCCTGGCGGCATATCAACTTCGTCAGGCAACCCTGTGGCACGTCATGTGACGGCAGATACATGTGAAGAGGTACAGTGTATTAGAAGATAAAGGTGAGTCGTGCGGGGAAAAACCCAAGGGAGAGCGCGGATCCCTTTTGCGATGAAAAACAGGATTAAGTAAAATTGCAGTGCCACAAAACCCAGATGGTGAACTTCTCATGTTTTTTTCATTTCAAACCTTTATGAAAAGATATATTGGAAGCTACTGTTGAAGAGCTGGAAAGTAGTAGCGCCTTTTTTGCAAAGAAACTCGATATTTCATGGCAAATCGCGCTACTTTGCTTATCTCGAAAGCCCGTTTATCGCGAAATATGTCCCGGTTTTCACTACATCGAGTTAACGAGATATTACTGTATATATATTTCGACCACTCTTGACATGTCCTACACACTCGAGTCACGGCCCGGGGTTTAAAAAGAAGGTCCCCTTAACCCCGAGTAGACCGAGTGGCTCTGGCTACCACTCCAAGTGCAGGAAAGAAAATATACCTTAACATAAATACCCAAGAAAGTGGTGGGGGAACAGCCCCGCCGGTAGCGTAGTGGTCATCGCACAAGACCGGTATTCTGGAGGTCGTGGGTTCGGATCCCATCCGGCGGGCATTTTTTCACCACTTTCTTTCTGACACAAAAAATTCGTCATCTGTTTCTGTGACCTACCGCATTCCCCTCTTTGCATTCCGAGGGGTTTTTGACTGTCCATCCTTATTCTGGCTATATAAATAAATAAATATGTATATATATATATATATATATATATATATATATATATATATATATAGAGAGAGAGAGAGAGAGAGAGAGAGAGAGCAATGAGGGTTGGCCGCGGACATATTTTTTTTTCGCTTTCTTTCTGTCCTTCCAAATTTTTCATATGTTTCAATAACCTACCGCATTTCACCCCTTTGCTCTGTGAGGCATTCTTGACGGCCAACTCTTAGTTCTGTCTTAATTCAACGAGCTCCTCATTTCCCATTCTGATTCGCTACATGCATAGCGACGGCCTCTGCTCTGGCAGACTTGGTGCCATAGGTAGCGAAAGACGGTTCAACGCTGGTCAACCACTCTCGACATGTCGTAGACACTCGAGTCACTGCCCGGGGTTAAAAAGAAGGTCCCTTCACTCCCAATAGTTCAAGTGGCACTGGCTACCACCCCCAAGCTCAGGAAACAAAAATAACTTCACATAAATACCCGAGAAACTGCAGGTGAAGCAGCCTCGCCGGTAGCGTAGTGGTCATCGTACCAGACGCGTTTTCTGTAGACCCTGTGTTCGGTTCCCACCCGGCGGGCATTTTTTCTTCACTTTCTTTCTTTCTTCCCAAATTCTTCATCATTTCCAATGACGTTCCGCATTTTCCCCTTGGCTTTCCGAAGCTTTCTTGACTGCCAAACCTTATTTCTGTCTTAATTCAACAAGCCCCTGATTTCCCAATTTGATTCGCTATATATATATATATATATATATATATATATATATATATATATAGATATATATATATATATATATATATATATATATATATATATATATATATATGTATATATATATATATTATATATATATATATATATATATATATATATATATATATATATATATATATATATATATTGTTACAGTGTGTCAGTAGCCAAAGAACAAAATGTCAGTATATAGCCCCAAGCATTGCGGATATGTGCTAGGGCTCAGCTGGGAAGAAGAGGTTCGGGCTAGGTCCAACGCGGTGCTCGCTTCCCTGTGCATGCGTGTGTGAAATACACCTTCATTTTCACGTATTCCTCTCCGTAACATCTTGGTGGGGGTGCTCGGTACCAATCCCTGTACCTCTCGCGGGGTACCGTTCCCTTACACGGGACCCTACCATCTGGTCCCTCAAGTGACCCCAGTCACCTACGAAATCTCTCAAGCCGCCCTTTCGCCAACTTACCACCATGGCACCGGCAAAACAGACATTGTCCACGTTTCCCGCCTCAAGCCGTACCATTGCCCTTGCACAACATCGCCCTAGGAAGCACCGAGACGGCACTTTTTGCCGCGGGGATTATGTTACAGTGTGTCAGTAGCCAAAGAACGAAATGTCAGTACATAGCCCCAAGCATTGCGGACATGTGCTAGGGCTCAGCTGGGAAGAAGAGGTTCCGGCTAGGTCCAACGCGGTTCTCGCTTCCCTTTGCATGCGTATGTGAAATACACCTTCATTTTCACGTATTCCTCTCCGTAACAATATATATATATATATATATATATATATATATATATATATATATATATATATATATATATATATATATATATCAGTGTGTCGAACCGAAAAAAATACGGGTTCGGTTACGGTTCGGGTTCAGGTAAATTTATTTTGTTCCGGTTCAGTTCCGGTTCGACTAATTCTATCCACGAACCGGTTCGCGAACCGGTTCGGAGTGTTGAACCGGTTCGTGAACCGGTTCAGAACTGAATTATTAGCAAGGCGTGAAAAATCAGTTTTGTATACTTCAAATTCATCAAAACTGAAGTATTTTTCTTCACTCGAACTAGTGGTTTTTTGAAAATGAGCTGCAATACTACTGTCAAATTTGAAAATATTGGCCAGGTGTAACAGAAAATGTACCAGCCTCTTTTTCACCACCCCTACTGTCATCCTAGAGACTACACAAAGCCGCCGCCAAGAGACATGAGTGTGTTATTTATTGGTGCCCCTTTCTTCGTTTTATTGTACTGCTTAGATGCTAATAATGACTTAAGACATTGCCCATTTTGCTTGAATTACTTCCTTGTTACGTCACTGCTGATGCTGGGTGGCAGAAAATTTGAAAGTTTTTTCGGTGTTTCTCACCCACTTCTTGTAAAAACAACTTCCTTAACGAGTCACCAAAGGCAGATCTTTCAAACAAGGCAAGGTAGGGCTTTGTTTTCATGGTCCATTTAGGATCCTTGGCCAAGCATGTAAGATGACGCGGCGGAAAAATATCGCCGACCAGGGGCTGCGGCCCCTTCGTTATCGGGCTTACTGCGACAATCAAGAGCGAATGCTGCCTGCAAAACAATCAACAAAGAAAACTTCCACGTAAAGCGCGCAAACACACGCTCGCGCACACAACATGGCGTTTTATTCGCCTGTGAAGAGCAGCTTTACCTGTACAAGAGACTACCAAAGACGCTAGTGGAAATCAGCGAAACCAAACGTACAGTGCCCAACGCTGGGCACACCTGTCAATTCGAAAGAACACAGTCTCTAGAATTTCGAATAGACACGTATCTTCGCTTACCTCACCCGCCGCGGTGGCTCAGTGGCTAAGACGTCGTGCTGCTAAGCCTCAAAAACGCGGTTTCCATTCCCGGCCGTGGCGGCCGCTTTTCTGATGGAGGCGAAAAGCGAAAACGCCCGTGTGTTCGAGGTTTCGGCGCTCGATAAAGATCCCCAGGTGTTCAAAATTCATCCGGAGCCTTCCACTGGGCCGCGCCTCATCACCTGTGTAGCGTCGGCGCGTTAAACCTCATAATCAATCAATGTTCTCTTTCCCCGTGCAGTACGTTTAAGAATCTTATTTCTCCGGCCCCTTCGCCCTATTTTCCCCTCTTCCTCGTTTCGTGAGGTTCGCCTCGCTTGTATGAAGCCGATGTCTCGAACCAATAACAAACATATGTGCGTCCCTTTCTTCGTGCGTCCCGTTAGTGGCGCTGTTTTAATTCTTGTGATTATGCATGTACCTAAAAGCCAAAATTTCAACACTCTTTAGCTGCTGTAAATAGGCATAGGCAAATGTAGGGCTTGAACCTTGGCTGGTACACAGTGCAACAATCTCGTGGACTGATTGCACTTGCACTGTCCCAATGAGGGAGAAAGAGATAGCGACAAACGTTTTATTGAGCCTTTTAAGGCCCCTTGTGGGGGCGTGGTGGCAGGCGCACCGGCGACCGCGGGAAGGGTGAATTCGGTGCTTCAAACATCGTGCAGGCAGCCAAGAGTTTGACATTTCTTCTTCCCAGCCTTGCACCCTGCGTGCTCGACCATCAGCAACATACCATTGCAATTAGGAGCCTTAATTGCTATACTGGTGTGCAGTCGTTTCACCATGTTGTGGCTATGGCGTTGTGCTGCTGAGCCGAAAGACGCGGGTTCGATTTCCGGCCGCGGCGGCCGCTTTTCTGATGGAGGCGAAAAGCGAAAACGCCCGTGTGTACGACATTTCAGCGCACATTAAAGATCCCCAGGTGGTCAAAATTAATCCTGAGCCCTCCACTGCGGTGCGCCTCATCGCCTGCCTTGCGTCGGCGCATTAACAAACCTCACAATCAATCAAGTAATCAAATTGTCACCATGTTGTGACCGTGATGAGCGTGTTCGGAGCGTTTTGATTCATTGAACGGGTAAAAGTGAGCGAGAGATTGCGAAGTTGATGGCGCGTGAAAGAAAGAAGCCCCTAATGACACTTACCACCCGTTATCAATAACGGGATGGTCGAACCGTTTTGTCGAGAACCGGAAACCGTTATTTCTTTTTTCGGTTCAGTTCCGGTTCGGGTTCAGCCGGCTCAAAAAATAATGGTTCGGGTTCGGGTTCAGTTCCGGCAAAAATACCGGTTCGGTTCCGGTTTTCGGTTCGGTTCGGTTCCGGTTCGACACCCTGATATATATATATATATATATATGGAATAAGAATGCGATATGAGGGGCTCGTTGAATTAATTCAGAAATAAGGGTAGGCAGTAACAAAAGCCAAGGAAAGCAAAGGGGGGAATGTGGTAGGTCATTTATTAAGCGCGAATGCACTTCTTAAAGGAGCCATGAAGAGAAAATGCAAGTTGGTTTTATTCGAAAGATTTCGTGTTTTATAGTGCCCCCAGCGCTTGTCCGGATACAAACGGTGCTTTATTCACTGAGAAATTAAACAATTTAGGTTAAAATTTTGATTTTCCCGCTCAATCGTGCGTTTTCGTGGTTCCAAGTGACATCACGGGAACCGACCGCTCTGCAGCCTAGAGTACCTTCATTCACGCATCCGCCGTACAGGGTAGAGACACGTAACGCTGGCGCCGCCATGTTCGGTTGCTCGCTCGCCGCCGAAGCAAGTCATTGTGTCAAAACCGCGCTAAAATTATCACCGCAACGCGGTTTACTGAAGAAGTTTGAATCATATTGTCTGTTTCGCGTTGCTAGGTCTCGTGGGAAACGAAAAGAATAACGCGTTGAGCCCGTTGGCCCAATTGCGGCGGCACGGGACCGTTCAAAGGTTGTCTCCACCCTGTAGCGGTGTTGGTTTGTTCCCGCGTTTCTTTACGTTCCGTAACCTAGATGGCGCCACCATACCGTGGCAAGCGTTTGGTTTGTTTTTGCCCGCATTTAAACATGGCTTGTTTTTGTTCTGGGAGAAAATATTCGTTCCCTGAAACAGTGCTCGCTCGACAAATGAGGTCACGTAAGACACCGTTGCTTGCGTCAATCGGCCAGTGTCGTCTGAGACAACCCCAAGCCCCATAGTGCTGTGCAGCTAAACCAAAGCATGGTGTGCGCAGTACGAACAGCAGAACGCATCAGTACTTCTATGTTTACATGTGCTTTCGTAACTTCCACTGTTTGTCCCATCATTCCTATTGCTTTGTAAAGAATGTGCCCTAAATTTAAGCGCAAATCGTTCGTTCGTCTAGTTTGTAAGCTCTACCTAATTTGCGTCTGCTTCTGCCAGCCTCCGCCAATCGCAGAGCTTAGCCCATGTGACATCACAGGTTCTGTTGCGGGAAATGAGCTGGTGGGTCGCATGACCATTCCCGCTTTTCCTAATTATGTAGCTTATTTGAGCGAAGTTTACGTTAAAAGTGGTGTCAGTATGATTCTAACGAGACAATCTTTTGAATCAACCAAACTTGTGTTTTCTCTTCATGGCTCCTTTAAGCGACCCTGAACCTGCGTCCACCGGCGATGTCCGCGCACGTGGAGATGGGCGCGCGCAGCCTGGCCGCTGACATGGCACATACCCACGTGGGGGATTGGCCAGGCATCTCCTCGTCTTCCTTGGCAACGGGGGGAGATGGGCGCGCGCTGCCTGGCCGCTGACATGGCACATACCCACGTGGGGGATTGGCCAAGAATCGGGCGTGAGAAGGGCTAATGCACCTGCTTAAAGGAGTACTGACACGAAATTTCAAAGCTGAGATCCGCTCTAGCAATCAAGCACAACGACAACACAAATAGCTGTCTGTGAATAAATGCATATTTCTTTCTTTGTAGTTGTGTGTGTGTGTGATCTCTCTTCCGCGAACATTACCGAACCGCGCAAATTCAACTCGTGCATTCGCACTTTCACATTCTTCCCCTCGGGGAAATGCGGGGAATCTTTTTATCGTTGAAACAGGTAGAAATTTTGGAAATAAAGAAAGTGGTGAAAAACATGCCAGCCAGGTGGGATAAAAACCCACTACCTCCAGAATACGTGTCTGGTGCGATCACCACTACGCTACCGACGGGGCTGTGCTCCCCTCCACTTTGTCGGGTTTTTATGTTGAAATAATCATTTCCTGCGCTTGGGGGTAGTAGCCAGCGCCACTCCGTGTACTTGGGGTAAAGGGAACCTTCTTTGCAACCCCCTTGCCGTGACTGGAGCGTCTACTACATATCGGTAGCGGTCGACTAGCGTTGAACCCTCTGTAGCTACATATGGGACCAAGAGTGCCAGAACCGAGACTTTCGCTATGCGTGTAGCGAATCAGAATGGAACATGAGGGACTCGTTGCATTAATACAGAAATAAGGGTCAGCAGTCAGGAAAGCCAAGGAAAGCCAATGGGAGAATGTGGTTTGCCATTTATTCTCGTTGAAACAGTCCCTGTTTCCAGGATAATAAATGACTTACCATAATAATAAATGACCTAGGAGCCTTACAGATGGCACTATAGCCGACGAAACACGTTTTAGATACAAGCCACTTCAGCGTTTCTCTTTGTATATGGTGGTTATTAGAAAGAAGGAAAAATAGCTAATACTATCTCCTTTCCGAGCTCCAAGAACAAGGCAGTTCACACAGGCTCATCAGTACTTTTGCATAAAATACAAACTGGATATTGAAGTTACTTACGTTTCTCAGGCATTACGTATTTGGCATAAATGCTTAGATATCATGCGAAACCGAATTATATGCGCGAAGGCATCTAATTGTTACAAGACAACGACGAAGTTGGCAGGGGCGCAGGGCGCAATGGAAGCCTGAGTGAGGACGGCGACGTACTGAATGTACGATAGCCTTGGTTCGCTAGTGCCATTATGACCGCTCAATAAATCATCGCTTCACCAACCATGGTTCCTGCTTTTCGTCCTGCCGCCGTGCATCATTTTGGTAGAGGGTGCGGTGTTTTCATCGGCATCCTGGACCTCGGCGCCGCACCGTATCGGCCTTGAAGTGACCTTGGTGGCTATTTGAGCTGTGGCGGGCCCCCCAGCCACGCCGCAAGTAGCCCCATCAAGACGATGTCCCCCGCCCCGTGACCCCAGCCCTTGCCTGTCTCGACGAGACAAGCCAGACCAACCGAGACGATGACGAGAACAGCCGACACCAGTTTGCCCTGAGTCCTCCGCCCTTTCGTCTAGTGCGGTACAAGCGCTTTCTGGACTATGGCAGACATCGCTATTCTGAAACTGTTCATCTTCATCCGCGACGGCAAAACTTTATGACTCATCATTATCATGTCTTCTCTCACAGTTCGGCTCACGTCCGTGGTGTGCGACCTCAACTGGGATTGGGCAACTTCGACCAGGTGATATGTTAGAAAACAACGACAAAGTAGGCAGTTGCGCACGGCGCAATGGAAGCCTGAGTGGAGGCGACGACGTACTGAAGTAGAATACCCTTGGTTCGCTCGCGCCATCATGACCACTCAATGAATCATCACTTCATCAATCATGGTTCGTGTATTTCGTCCTGCCGCCATGTAACAGTATCCGTTGTGATTGGTATTTCATTTCATGCTTCTTTATTTACTATCACGCTTGGTCGAGTCTATAGTAATTTTGTTATACGACAGCAGCAAACTTAATGTATTTGAAGTACAGCAATCTCTCACTGCCTCGTTTCTTTACCAACAAACTGTGATAAGTGATCGGACACATTACCCCTAGAAAAGACAAAAATAACAGCAGTGATAACAGCTAGCCCTATTTTCTTGCGCCAGGGAGATTATCGTGGTCGGCTCATGCACCGCTGTAGTAGCTTGAATTTTTTGAAATCCTACGTAAGTAAGTCGTGGGAAATACTACAACAGGTAATATTAAATAATGAAAAAACAAACAATCGTAGTTCGGTGCCTGATTGGCGGTTTCTTCGAACTCAAGGCCCCAAAGTAGATATTCTATATAAGCCCATCTACGTTACATAGACGCTGCGTTCGTAATGTCTGAAGAAAATGCAGTAATTGCGTAATACCTTGAACGATGGGTTAGAATTGTTGTCTAGTTTACAGGACTGCCCTACGGTGATACCTTGGGCTTCTCCGTAATACGCAACAATGGTTGTGTCGTATTATTCTTATCTTTAGGGTATAAACTATATGAGAGGCCACACCTCAAAGCATGGCATTCTGAATGGACGGACTCGAGCTCACGCCTTGCAAATTCAGCACAATGAATGCAACTCCTGTAATTGACGTTTGAAACATGTGTGCATTGGCGGTGACATTACAGCTAAACATTTATCTTCTCCTAGCAAATTCTGTCTTAGTATGCGGGCGAAGCGATGCACCCAGTCAAGGTCACCCGCAGGTACTTGTTGCTTCCGTAACCCTCACCCTTCGCCGTGCCATAGCTTGATAGTTTTTTGCTGCCTCGTAATGCGTTACGAACACAATGTCATCCCTCGCCGTCAATATTAAAAACTTTGTCCGACTTTTAGTAGGCAGTTAACATCTGTAGACTTGAATAACACTTAACACGACCATTAGTGCCAAGACATGGTCACCTTACCATTGTTAAGTGTGCAGGTTTTGCAGTTTGCATACACATTCGGCGAAGTAAGTGGCAACGGGTATAGCCTTCACGTAACTTCTTGTTATAGTCATTCTGCTTCGCTAGGCCGCAAAGGGACCGAGGAGAAAGAACGCTTCGTAAGGGCAAACAACGCGCTCATTTTTAAGAAAACTTATCCCCATTGATGTAAATGGGAGGTCATTTTCAAACGTTCCTTGGATTTAGTCACCAAAAATACTGCGTCTCAGCAAACGAGAGAAACATGCTCAACACATTCTGGCTTTTAACACAGCTACAATCCTTTCCGTAAGGCCAGTAAACATCCCTTTCAGCTAACCAGGTCAAAGCTGGCGAGCACTTTGTAAACAGTTTAAAAAGGAAATCTGCCGCTTGCTGTCACGATCATTCTTTTAACGCATTTGAAGATGTCATGGCAATCACCACCGAGATCATTTCTTCAGTACATTTTTGGGGAGGGGAACAGAGAAGTTCGACTACATCGTGGGGCACGAGTTTGCACGTTACGTTGAGCAGGGATTCAGAAAGGCATCCGGTCATAAACCCTTAGGATGACACAACGTCTCGAAAAACACTGGAACAGTATTCCTCTTTATACCTTGTAAAGCCACAAAACTCTGGTAGCGCGGAACGCTATCTAATATCGTCGTATACTTTGAAGAAAAAGATAGCTCTGGTCACCAAATTTAACGACTCTCGGTGCCAATTGTTTACAAAGACCTTAAATAGCCTAAATCACCGCCTTTTACACGGCGAAAGTCGTTATAGCATGTTAGTAACCTGCAGCAGCTCACCATTTTGCTGTTGCGGTTCGTGTCCGGAGACGCTGGATTTATGTTGCTAGCAAAATTCGAATACTTAGCTGTGTAAATATTCAGCGCTTGCTGAATGTTGACGGATGGGTAAATATATCCCTATCCCTTTTTAAAGGGAAGCTGTCCATAACATCTTTTCTGGTAGTTGTCTGGTAGTACGCCTGCGCGTCGCGTGAACACCAAAACGTTTTGGTCTCCAGTTTCTCGCAACTGCTCTATAACTCTCAATGTAATGCAGGTATCTTGGGAAGAAAAATATACTAAAGTGGACGTTAAAATGGCTCAATAAACCGCTGTCAGCTCAGGGAGCATGATAGCAGAACAAGGCTGCAACTCTTGTCTTACGGAAACTATGCTGAAACAAATTATATGTCATTTAGCCGCTAAGATAGCTATAACATTACGACAATTTTGTTCCACTTTGCAAGGGCAGAGCACTGCCCGCCGCGGTGGTTCACTGGCTATAGCGTTGAGCTGAAAACGACGGGGGTTCGACTCCCGGCCGCGGCGGCCGGTTTTCTGATGGAGATGAAAAGCAAAAACGCCCGTGTGTTCAAGATTTGCCGCACTTTCATATCTACAGGTGATCATAACAAATCCGGAGCCCCCCACTACAGCGCACCTCTTCGCCTGTGTAGCGTGGGCGCAATAAACATTACAATCAATCAATCAATCAAGTGCAGAGCACTTCCGGGGCTTGTCTTGTCGTAGCTCGTTCGCTGTCCCAGTGTCTAACGACTGCCGGAATCAGGTGCCGCCATGAGGTAACGGACCCAAGTAGAGACCCACGGCGTTACTGCGTTACGGCGTAACGAACCCAAACGGAAACTTGTAAAAACAAGTGGTTTTTGTAGTTATAACCAATCGAAGCTCCTGAACCGGTGGCACTTCTCATACTTTTCCCGTTGTGTAGCGCAAATAAAACTGCAGGTACATTTCAGGCAAAATCTGTGTAATACCAGCAGCTCCCGCGTCCATTTACATAGGAACTCCCGATTAGTTCGTTTTTACGATAGAACGCGAAAAAAGTGGCCGCCAAAAACATCGCGTTGCAAACTGTGTAGTAAGGCACCCTCACGTGCGGAATGAAAGCAAGCACACAAACAAGAGAACTCTCGCTCGAGCTGTTCAATGCCAGAGGCGCGCAAGCACTGCGAAAACGGGAAATTTGAATCGCAGTGGACAAACCTCCGCTAAATTCATAAATAGAGGAGTGATACAGGGATAGAGGAGGATACAGGTGATAGCAATGACCTGATAACGGCGCCGCAGCCCATTATGGAGAATCACTGCTCTGCCCTTCCGATAGCTTTCACGTTGACTGGTAGGGCTTTTTTTAATTACGCTGTTCGCAGTGAAGCTGTAAATGTTGCGGAATTCCCGTCTGTTGGCAATACATGAGCTTCTAATTGAGTGAAATGGGCAGCCCCGTGTTTTCCGCTATTCAGTCAATATATGGCTATGGACGGGCATTGGATTTCCGACCACAGCGACCCCTTCTCTGATAGAGGCGAGAAGCTGAAACGTCCGTGTGTTCGAGATTTCGGCGCACGTTAAGGATTCTTAAGTGGTCGAAATTAATCCGGAGCCCTCCACAACGGCGTGCCTCATGTCCTGTGGACTCCGGTGCGTTAAACCTTATAATCATTGAAATCTTCAGCCTTTCGAAGTAAGTTTTATTCAGCTAATTATTGTGAAGTATACTCAATAACAAATTACAAACAAACGTTTTCTTTTCTGCACTCCTCAGACTCCGCCGGTCCATGGCCTATCGTCGCTCGAGTTTAAGGTTTGTTGGTTGTCCTTCAGATATTGGAAGGGTTAAGTAGTTTTTTGTGTCTGTGTGTGTTGTTTTCGCGCACTATGCAGTGTTGGCGCAGCTTTAGCAATATAGGGTCAATTTGAGCTTCTTCACCAGCTCATGGTTAGGGCTGAGAGTGGCCAAACAAAAAACTTCGCCGCTTTCATGCTCGTAAGCCCATATTCCCAGTTTGCATGAGCATGGCGCTATAAAATGGCTGGAACTGATGTTTTTATCCGTACTTCCAAAAAGACATCGAAAACGGGAGGAACCAAAGGGGTGAAACTAGAAAGCTGCTCTTTCGATGCAGTGTGAATATAGCAAGGCCATAGTGGCAATTGGAGACAGGTGCGAGTAAAGTAATGGTTGTTTTTGTATTTTTACGTAATGGTGATTGTAATGGTTCAAAACGGTGGTATCATGTTCGACACACTTTGGATTTGTTAGCACAGTTCTACTAGCTCTGTTTCTAGCCGTGTGCTAGCGTGTCAACATGGACTGGACTTAAAATGACTTTATTCACATAGATCCTGCAGTGAACGGGGACTTGTTAGGACCCTAGTCCCGACGCCGTTGCGACATGTGATCATTTGTTTTAATAAATTATCATTGCAGCTCGTTGTAAACCCTTTGCTCTGTCCCCCTGGCAGGGGTCTAGGTCTTTTCGGTACAGGGCGGTTCGGTACAGGGCGTTTCGGTACGGTCTTTTCTGTACACGGACGTTTCGGGACACGGGCGTTACGGGACACAGGCGTTTCGGGACACGGGAGTTTCGGTACAGGACATTTCGGTACAGGGCGGTTCGGTACAGGTCGTTTCGGTACGAAAACGAATTCGAGCGAGCGTTTGAGGCGGCCAAATTCGCGTGCGTTGTTAACATGGGAGTTGCAAGCCCGCAAATTGAACTTGTTTATTACAACTGTTGTTGCTTGTATTTCTGCGTTATTTTAGGCCACTAGAAATTTATGCGGCCTTGCCAAAAAAATGCCTATTTGCGTAACCGTAGCCAGAAAATGTATAGCTTGTTCATTTTCGTTTCTTTAGCGACAATATAGCATGTATTTTCTACCCGCCGCGGTGGCTCAGTGCCTTAAGGCGTTGCGCTGCTGAGCACGAGGTCGCGGGTTCGATTCGCGGCCACGGGGGCCGCTTTTCTGATGGAGGCGATAAGCAAAAACGCCCGTGTGTACGGGATTTCGGCGCACGTTAAAGATCCCCAGGTGGTCGAAATGAATCAAGAGCCCTCCGTGGACTACGGCGCACCTCATCGCCTGCGTTGCGTCGGCGCGTTAAACACTGCAATAAAAAAAAGACAAACTAAATATTCGTCCTCGGGCGGGGCTGAATTTTTTATTTGCGCCCTCGCGTTTCCCATCCCGTCCTCGACCACGTGATTGCTTGCACTTCGGCGCATTCTGCGAAAAAAACCATGCCTTGGTACCCCGAATGGTTAGCGGCACGAATGTTAGCGGGAGCCCGATCCTTAGGGAGAGCGTTTTAGGCAAGCTCCGCCGCAAGCCGTGCACGCTCCTCCACCACTCCCCGTGCGTCCAGAGAAATTCTGGGAAGACATGTGACTGACCCCACGGAAAACCTCAATTGGGATTCCGCAGCCCCTTCGGTCCAAAATTTTGGTCCAGAATAAAAACATTTACGGGTTTAAGGAGTTTTCGCTGCATGAACATATCAGTTAGTTCTTTATTTTGTTTTTGTTTTGATTTGATTTTGCACAGGATCTCTGGGGTATATTTTTTTTAATACGGCTTCTGAGCTCATATTGTGATTATTTAACGCCTACTTACGCATCCGCATACTTTTCAAGCGATGTCTCCTGTAAATATTTGTTGCGGATAGTTCCTTGATTCTGTTTCATTTGGTTACTTTTCGCATAAATGTTCTTTGAATCGATTATTCAATTACTTAGACATTCTTTTAAATTTTGTTCTGAGTAGCGAAGTTCTTTGTCACAAAAGTACCCATGTAAACTTCAGAGGTACCAATAAGTTGCGATCCAACGTGGCTCCTATTCGGGGACGCTGCTTTGACGTGCATGTTTGCTGCGGGAAATATTTCTTACGCACTAAGCGCTCTTCCGGGCTGTTAAACTAACTAAACACCTATCTTATAAATAAGAATGAAATGGTTTAACAGTGCAGTTAGAACCATTATCCGTCGGAATAGTAGCGCTAAAGTGTTACACTGGGTTTTCCACTTACATCATCCCACGCGATGTGAGTTGCAGCGGCTCATTTTAACCTGCAGCATGCCTGTTGCAGTCGGCACTTGTTTTTTTATATATATATGCCATGTATAATGTCGTGCCGATCCCTGCTTCTGTGAACATCATTTTAACTGTGTGCAGCTCAAAAAAGTACTGATTATGGGGAGCAGCAGGTGACATTGGTCTCAGGTCACGACCATATTAGCAAAACGCCAAGAATTACAGATGAGCAGTCCTTGCGAAGATGAATAACTGTATGTATGCTGCATAAAACATTACAGAGTGCTTTCAACGTCATTACACAGCATTTCCAAATTTGATTCACAAACACAATAAACCCGCCGCAGTCCCTGCTAACTACGAATAAGTCGGGACGGAAGCGTGCGGCAAGGTACAATAGGTGCCTTCAGTAATGCATTGCTAATAACACCTCAAGTACTTGCGTTATCAGAAGAAAGCAACGCACACAAATGCAGAAACACAAGAAATTGCAACTTCTTCTTCATTACGCTATAAAGGGACAGGTTCCTTCCCCGTGCGGTGGGACTCGTTCCCGCAGCCGTTGTCGAAGGGTCTCCGCAAAGTGCAAAAAGAAAATATTTATGTCACTGATTTTCGAAAAAATAAACAGGTGATAATAAGTCGTCAAAAAAACGAGTGAAAAAACACGATGATACTGTCACTGATTTGTTATATAACATTCTGGTGATAATAGGTCGCTAAGAAACAAAATAATGAACACTTATAGGTTGTCTGAATGCTACAAATATCGCAGCTAATATTTAACAAATCAACAGAGGTTTTTTTGGGAAGGCCGCATAACCAACTGCTGGCCTAAAATAACGCAAAATTTCGAACAAGAACATCTGTAATAAATAGGTGCAAATTCAGTGCTTGTAACCACCCCGTAAACAACGCCCGCAGCCTAAAGCGCTCGCCGAAACGAAACGACCTGTATCGAACCGCCCTGTACCGAAATGTCCTGTACCGAAACGCCCGTGTCCCGAAACGCCCGTGTCCCGAAACGCCCGTGTACCGAAACGCCCGTGCACCGAAAAGACCGTACCGAAACTCCCTGTACCGAAACGTCCTGTACCGAAAAGACAGGAGCCGCCCTGGCAGTGCTCTAATGGCAGCGAATGCGGGCGACATAGGGTCAACCGTGTAAAAACTTGCGCCGCCATAACTTTTTAGGAAGGAATGATACGAAAACATGCACCGTTGCTGAATATTGGTATTACAAGTTTCATCGGGTCATTTAGATGCCTCCGACGAGCGTTAGCTTCTAATTGGGACCATACTTGTCCCACAGGTGTCAGACCGTACGAAGCAAAAAAAAAAATGATTGGGGGGGAAGGTGGCGTTTGTAGTTTTTATGCGTTTTTACCGCACGATGGCTATGATAGAACTAATAATCAGTAATGTGTAAAACTGCCTGCGGTTATTGATTTCTCTAGCGATGACACTTGCTATTACATACTTGAATTAAGGCATGAGTGAGGTATTTTTCTAGACCGCACTCCACAATCGTCACCTCAGTTTTCCGGCATCACACCAACAATGCGGTTTCCCTACGGGACTTCGTTTTCAAACATTGCCGCATTTCAGAACAAAGCGACCTAATCTAAACTTTGGTTGACTCTCCTGAAAACCCTTCAAGGGGGAAAAGTGGTGAACTAGAAGCAACCGTGGTGTTTGAAGACTATAGTTACCTTACAAATTCAATAATGTCCCTTCGGAAGAAGCACTTACATTCATTATGAAATGAGACGCTACGATAGAAACATTTGAGATGACAGGTCCGTTTACTTTGACCGTGACCGTAACTGCTTCGGCATCCCTAGGTGCGTGCGATGGCTATCTATCCGTACTTGAGTGGGCGCAGTAATGTAGGTCCAGGTACTGTCACGGTCACAGCAATGTAGTTTTGTGGAATTGAAACACCTTATTAAATGTTCGTTTGTGCCCTTTAAAGGACCTTGTAAGAAGCAAAGGAATCAGTTTTGCTGAAGAAGCTTCGTCAGGAAGGAAAGTATGTTCTATGCTGATCGTAAAACGCAATAATTGGCACTCCACAACGCTAATGGCTCTATGGCATTGGGTTAGATGATCGCGAGACTCCGGTAGTAAAGGTTTGAGAGCTTTTTTTACATCTGGGGAACACTACCAGGCCATACATGGGTACTGTAAGTGTGTTCAATAACAAGTCCAGTCTAGATGTAGATGAAGCGATAAAAAAGGCTCTAACAAGGTCGCCAAAGTAAGGAAGCCATTGACTTGTGAAAACAACATACATTGCAAATGAGTACTGTAAATAAATAATCAATAAAGATTCAAGTTTTTACCACATTTTCATCACTATTCTCGAGGTGCGATTAAGTTGATGCTGTTTCAGCCAAAACCTCATTCCTTTCCACTGTTAGTGCGGCAAGAAGATGGACCAGAACTATCAAGGTATCATCACATAGTAGGAAGAGTTCGGCCTTCAGGGAGCGTGCCATAACGTTTATCGAAACTGCTTTGAGAAGCTGACCCCTGCCCTCTTTGTGCTTGTTTGGGCTAAAGCAGTGAAGATTATGATACGCCACTTGCGATAGTGCGCGGGTACAAAATTGATTGATTTTTAAAGATTCATGATTGACCATCCAGCGCGCGAAAACACGGCACAAAAAAGAACGAGAGTTAGACAGGACAGCGCTGCTGTCCTGTCTAACTCTCTGGTGAACGCTGGTGTCCGAGCACCAGCGTTCATTTAAAACGAATCCACACAGCCACCTGGCAAAACACTGCTGCAAACACGATTGTGAGCCGCTTTTTAATGAAACCACTGTGTTGTCGAGACACAAAGATAAAACAACACGGGAAATTATCGAGGCTTTTCAAATCAGACGAGCTGCTGACCGTTGTATAAGTATGCCCTCAATAGTGCTGCATGACCGGGAATATGCGTATCTGAGTGAAACCTTTGCATGACCAAGTAAACCAAAGACTACACATGTGCAAACCGATTAATGATTGCGTTTTTTGTTTGTGGTTATCGGGTGCAATAATTTACCGCCACGTGGGAGACTGATCTGTGTATATGACCAATGTTTTCTTCAAAATAAATCAGTTGTGAGTGCAGCGCTGTCCTGTCTAACTCTCGTTCTTTTTTGTGCCGTGTTTTCGCGCGCTGGATTGTCAATCATGAACATTCACCAACTCGCCCAAATCACAGTCCTCTTGAACTATATTTTAAAGATTCCGTTAACTCTAGAATCAGGGAAGATTGCTTGCCATTCTGCAAACACACAACACGGGGGAAAGTCACAAGAAATTAGCACAAAGAGATAATAATTAACAACAAAAAACTTGCTCCGTCCTCTGCGCCACTCAAGAAAATATGTTACTGCCCGCTGGCAACAAAGTATTTCTAGGAACCCCTCTATGACATTCCAAGCATGCATTTCTCAAACCTAAAATAAAAAAAAATGAAAGACACAGATTTCACGTGAGGACGAACGAAACTCATCCAGAGGAGCACGAAATTTCAGTGAGTTACCTCCAAAGCATGGCTGACGCTTGCAGCAGAACTTTGAGTTTACTTTTTGCAAGGAGAAACCAGCGCATATATGTTGCTGCAATGTAATCACGAAGGACTGCGAATTTACTCAACGGGCAGCTAGAACAAACAGGAAGCACTGTGGTCTAAAAACCACTATTGTTTACCATCTTGAGAATGAAGGAAACGGTCCGTACTAAGAATTCCGAATCCACACTGGTGGAAACTGTTCCGAGAGCCTACAACTTTCATTTGTATGCTTACATGATGGCAAGTAACTGCTATACCTTTGTAGGAGGGGTTAAAAAAACTCGCAACATTTCGATTGTCCTCGACTATGTAGGCAGAGAGATAAGAAGTAAACCCACCGGGCTAAACATCTACCACCTCAAGGCTGGACCTTTGCAGACCCTCGTGATTTGTTTCCGGGATGAAATGTTCAAAGGACCGGACTTGGCGTACAAAGTTTGCATTCGTTAGCCCAGCGCAAACTCCACCCGCCCTTTGTACGTGCTCTACAAATTCCGAAAACCCCGCGGAATATAAATGAAGCCCTACTTTTTTCCTGTTCCCAGACACAAAGGCCCCAAAAAAGGATAGATCACAATACATTCAAATTAGCGGATGAAGTCGTGAGTTCAGGGGATCTTAAAAGAAATACGCGGCCAACAATGGGAGGAAGTGGTCAGCTTTCCTGCGGGCTCTGCGTTTTTGTGCTTCTTTTTGTAATTGTTTGGCCCTTACGAGGAGTTTGATGATCGATAGCCCGTGGGGTACTTGAGATTCTTCAGCTATTGTCTTGCGAGATACGTAGAAGCCTGCACGTAAGGAAAGCGACATCACGTTTTCACGTCGCCATTGTTTGAGGAAAAAGGCAAAAATAGACTCCTTGCACTCAGAACGACAAGGGACAACTGCACCAATAACATGGTGGTAGTTCTTAGAATATTCGTGTAATTTTGTACCCGGCATTTTTATGGCCAGGTATGGTCGAAGAGCCATCTGTCCCAAGGAGAGATGGCTGGCCAAGGACAAGGACAGATGGCGAAGGAGAAGGACAAGGACGTGCAGATTGCCAAGGACAATGACAGATGGCCAAAGACGTGCATTCAATGCAAAAGCATTATGGCTTTCTTTAGCAGTACTTATCCAATACTTCATTACTGATACCTCAGGTTTGACACGCTCGTTTCATGAGGCTATTGTTAGTTAATGCGAATTCCAGCTTCTGAGTGCGGCGTTCTGAGTGGTAAGCGGTCTTGTAAGCAATGAACACGAAGAATGGAAGCCAAAGAAAGTGGCTGCCATGTAACAGCTTTCAAAGCCACTTCCTACGGAGGCACGAAGGACCCGCACTCTTTTTGCGCTTCTGCGCCATTTTAAGGGAGGCCTATATGGCGAGGGTTTGATACATTTTTCCTGTTCGAGAACGGAATTTCCGTTGCTCCCCGTGTCTTTGAACCGCGAGGCTTTGCAAAACGAAGGTCCCGGTGTGTGTGCCATTAGCACGCAGCCACTACCAAAGTAGCAGGCGGTTGCAAATATGATTGGAACCCTAAACTTATGCGTCTCATTGTTTGGATGTAAATCTTGAGTATATGAGCAAATAATAGGTTGCTAATTTATTTGTATTTTAATTAGAAACCCTAACTATATTCATCATGGGAGCAACGTGAGGAGTAGAACAAGGAGAGAGGAGAGGCAGTTACGAGCGGGCGCGGGAGAAGTAATGTTTGTCGGCGACATTTGCGAGAAAGCAAGGACAGACGCGGCCAATGCTTTTCGTGATCTTTTATTTGCTGGCCGAAATTCAAATTATTCTAAATACCACTGCCAGCTGCATACCCGCCGATCTTCATTTATTTGCAAAAACGAAATGAAATCAAGCTAACCCCCTTATCCCCAGATTTTATACGCTTAACCTGGTTCATCTAGAATTGCAATACACCAAACTCGTACATTTATTTTATGTGTTGTGTTATTTCTTTCGAATTCCGGTATATTTTTGTTCATTTTCACTTTTTACAACTTTAACAAGCGGTGCCCCGCGATGCACCCTAATAGAAGTCTTTCCTGTAGCGCTCGTATTGTGTTTTCCACTTCCGTACCACACGTTTTTAGCAAGCAATATCTGGTGCGAGTAATAGGCCTCGTCTAGCAAGGCCAAGAAAACAAGAACTCAATATAAAGCTTCTGCCGCTTTTACAATCTTATACAATTCTCCCGAAGTGAAACAACAAAAAAACACTGCAATGTTTGATTCGGTGCTCGGCAAACTCGAAGAGGTTTTAAAAAGAAAAACAAGCCATGTTTGTAGACAGGAAGGAAGTGGCCCCACAGTTGGGATTCGTTTTGTGGGTTTCTATTCCCGCGCAACGTAAATTACTGCCCATTGCTAATCTTGCCGCGAGCGCCTAAAGAATAGGGCTCAATTTAAGTCTCCCTATTCTCGCGTGCTTGTGCCCCTTACTATTGAATTTCCGCAAGATCCCCTTGGCATCACACGTGTAGTTTTTTCTTTCTAACAAACCTGCACGCCCGATTCTGCGCGTGTAATTTATAACCCTCCTTGCGTTCGCCTAATTTTATTCGCTGAACGTTCACCGTTTCCTTCCCTGTTAAGGGAGAGTAAATTTGAAAACGCACTCGACAAAAATTCGTGCCCTTTTAGAGCTATGTACGTTTTTGTAATCAGGGACCAAGAACGGCTCACGTTACATGCGTATTTATTTTATAGCACATACAGTCGAGTCCACTTATAACGATACCATTTATAACACTACATCGAGTATAACGATGAAAAGCTATAGCACCGTCCGCTTTTGTATGCTTTTCATGGGAAAATAACCCGCTTATTAGAATGCTCCAGTGCCGCGACATCAGATATAACGATTGAATATCGGATATAAAGACAGGAGGTCCCAATTCAGCCTTTGACTACGGGACTTCCTTCTGTATACAAAAAGTTTGTAATTTATCTCTTGTCTAGTAAAATCTTTTATGACTCTCTCAAATCCGGTTACAGCAAGCACCGAAAATTGGAGCTGCCGCCGGCTGTCCACGCCAACCACGCCGACACCATGCGCCGTGATGCGCCACCCATCCCGTCCACCCCTCAGGAAACGACTCAACTGCGCCGCTTACGAGGAAGCGAGAGGGGGAAGCGAACAGTTCTCCTTACAAACACCCCTCCTGATGCCGCCGCTTTGGCCCAACCTTCTTTAGGTGGCGTTGTTTGACCCCGTCCCCGTGCCTGCTGCTTTGAATTTGACGGGGTGCCTCTTCAACTACCACCGTTTTTCCGCGAATCAGACGTCAGGGCCGATGTTTTGGAAACCTCTGTGTGTCTCACTGAAGAGGCGATCGTTGCGCGGATACGTGCTGCGGACAGCGGTGACAGTTATTCTGACGACGCGGTTGTACAGCCTACTCGGGTAGCATCATAGCAGGAGGCCCAACGCATGATAGTCTCTCAGGGAATTTGTGTCCACCAAGGACCCTTCACTCTGCTAGGTAAAGAACCTATAGATGCTCATTAATAATATTTGGCCAGCTTCATGTCCAGCACACGAAGTTGACCGGGTACGACTTCTTTTCCACAAATAGGTAACAGTACAACCTTGCTTGCCTGCAAATAAACTTTCTTGGTGTCTGCTCCGTCTTTTTATTTAGCAGCCCGCATATAACAACAATCGGTTATAACAATAGGATTTTCTTGGCACTGGGATCTTCTTTTAGGTGGACTAGACTGTATAGCTTTTCTTGTGTGTTCCGTCCTATGGCGCTAATAAAATACCAAGCATCTATTAACCAACTAGATTTACTTGCTACCCTAAACCATTCTACAACGCGAGGAGAAAGTACGCGTATCAGGAGTTCTGCTGGCCATTTAGGGTTTTGCATTCACAACCCATAAAAAGTGCATATGTGTCGTCGGATTTCTTGGCTTATAAATAGTTTGAAATACACCTCCCCGTGCTAATCATTATTCTTGGTTTGGTGAACGGGTTTCAGCATGTAACGAGGAGCTGCGGAGTGGACGTAAAGTCAGCTGTATGAGCACACCTGTATACGGCGAGCCCAGGACTTATACACCACTTCATATTGCTATCCCAGCCCTCTGACCCCTACATTTTCTGTCGTAGTAATGGTATTGATGTCGACTACTGTGTCAGCCTCTGTGAGCACGACAGTGCTTATAACGGGTAGCATCAAACCGTTATGGTGGAAAATAGTCATCTACTATCTGAAGTGCATAGCTGGAGCGTAGATTTAAACATATAATCCAACTCCGCAAGCCTGGATACCTTCAAAGAAAATCTGCGCCAGCAGTTCGAAAGGTATATCGGGCATCGAAGCGCCACAAGAAAAAAAAAACTACTGACATCACGCGCACAGACATATCAAAAGCCCCTTGTGTCTCACATTCGGGACGTGGTTGTCATGCGTCTCATGGTTTACGTGCACATGCTAGAATCCACTTCTTTAAAGCAGCGTCTTAATCCTTGAGCAACATTTCATTAGTACAGAGCCCTTTCTGAGCATGTCAAATAATACCTCCGGGTTGAAAATAATGCAAATTACGTGCATAAGGCACGTTTCGGAAGCAAGGCCCGTTGTGTGGTATTTTTAGGTAGACAAACAGGTCTCGTTTACAACTCGCAAAAGTCTCGGTGCCTCTGGCTGGGGTATGCCTGGAGACACAGTGGCTGAGAATCCAATGGTCAACCAGGTGTATCAGTTGTACCGAAGAAACAGGTCGAGTTTACGGACACCAGCAACTATAAGCAGTCACATCGTTGTATTGAACGCTGGTATTTGTAAAAAAAAAAAAGCAGGTGAGAACCAATACGCTACTTCGTAGGCATCTACCCCAGAGAGATGGAAAGCATTAGTAATGCATGTACGGTTTGTATTTCTACTTCTATATGGTTGTTTGTTTTATTGTCTTTTTAAAACACAACCAGGTGGGCTCTATGTAGCCCCTCGAGTTCCAATCGAGAATGGAAGGAAGACTGACACCTTGTAAATGAAAGCAAGTAGAACTGCAGCAGATAAACTTAGTCAAGCGGACTGCGCGAATTAACGTAATTAACAAGGCACCGGTCGCTTGAGAATAAGCTGCGTGCTCTAGCCTGCCTTTCCTTTAATAGAGCCTCCTTAATCAATGACGACGAGTAATTAGCGCCTGCCGCTGATCATTGCCCGAAGCTATTTTTATAGCGATCCCAGGCCGTTAATTTTCCCGCTTAAAGTGGTCGTACTTGTGAGGACCGCAGTGGCGTCAATACCCCGATAAGTAGCAGCACCGCAAAAGTTATTTTGCTTTCCAGGTGCGCTGCTGAAATACTGGAGCGTTGCTGAAGCACAATGGCAGTCCAGACGTGGCTGCAAGCATAGAGAATACACAGAACGAAAGAAGGACAGAATCATTATAGCAACCAAAGGGCCGAAAACACTACTAATTTCCCTGATGTATTGCTTTAGCACTTAATCAAAACACGCCATGCATTTTTTCTCAGGCTAAATACACTTTCAGTTACAAAACCCATTTAGTAATCAGCATTCAAATGCAGGGGCCGTCACATCGCTCATGTAAGCTGCATGGTTGCAGCTTCTTTTTCTTTCGCTTTGTTCAGCTCTGTAGTGATATTGGCGGAAAATAAACCTGAATGTACTTCATTATAAACTGTACCTAACACATTTTTCCAGTCAATTTTTTTCTACCGATTTTGAAACAACTGTTACAGATCGTAAAAGTGCATTTTGTATACCAAAGTAGATGATGCCATAACTGGTAGCTGCGAAGTTACACAAAATAAGCAGAAATAGTGCAAAAGTTCCGCCCGTGTGCGCTGCTTCAACTTGAGCGTTCTTGGCAAGCAACCTTCCTCCACCCTTTATTGCCAACTTAAAAAAAGCCTTTCATAATTACGAACGTGTAGGTAGTGCAAATAGACCCATGACCTTGTCTGACAGGCAGAAGTCCTGCCGTAGAGGCACCACAAACCAAAGTGGCCACGCATACACAAACAATTGGAACCTGAATCAGCTAAGTGAAAAACTTAACTTTAGTTAAATTTCCAATAAAACTTCAGTTAACCCTAATTTTCAGTGAAGTTTTTATATTGTGGTGAAAGTGCATTGCAAAAATATTTGTCACGCAATTTAACTACTCACCGTGTAAATTACTCGGTGCGGCCAGCGGCGACCACACTGGTCTTCCTGCTTTCATTATTTTATACGCTTAGGAGTGGTATATTCGTGTTCCCGGTGAGCTAATCTATAGCACTACAGCAACTTGCAGGTTGACTTCAGGGTCCCTTTATGTTATATTTCTGTCCCCAAGACTATCCTGGAAAGAAACGACGTAGCCGCTGCAAAAGCCAACAGTGTTGACAATGAAGTGTTTGTGAAGGCTTTGTGAAAAAGTGCGTGTGCGCGTATTACTGTAAATTGTACATTCTTTGCATCGGTTATCCCGTTTTTCTTGCATTTTATTTTTACGCAAAATCCCCTCCACTGGAATGCAGGAAATTACGACGTGTATAAACAAATAAATAAATACTTAACTGAAGTAGGTAACTTGATTATAAGTTATAGTGTAGTAATTGGAGTATCTAAGGACCTATGTGCAGCGGCGCTACCAATTGCTCGTCGCCTACTCACGCTTGCAAGTATGCCAGGTCTTCCTTAAGCCAGGTGGCATCAAGGACACGTGCCTTGAAATAGCGTCATTCAATACACTCCATGCGTTATACATAGCAAACGTCTTAAGGGGATCAGCACTTAAGGAAGGTCAGCACGTCGCTCTAGGAAAAAATATTCAGCACCGCTTCGGTGAAGCAAACCGATAACGCTGGCTGTAAAAATGTATGCTACGCATCATTCAAAGGCACTCTTTTCTGCCATTTCTCTCTAAAGAGCGGATCACTTCTTACTGAAGCGTGGCCTTCCTCCAGAGCAAATGCTCCCACACGCTACCGGCGCATTTCTGAGTCCCAGGTTTCACAGCTCGAATGCTCTCAGAGAGCCGCCATTCGCGGCTCCCGGGTGAGAACGTGAATCGACAACCACGAAAAGGACGTGCAACAAATATTTACAGGGACAAAAGTTGCTCTCCCCCGAGCCAAGCGTAGCGGCATTGTATCTTTGTTGTTTCAATTGTGCGCCATGCGCGCATCACGGAAAGAAAAGCGTCTTGACGTAAAAGCAGTTTGAGGCGCTGTCCGCCAGATGGCGGGTCATAACTTGGAGATGTAGATATTTCATTACCGTTCTTTGCAACTGTTTAAAAGGCACAAACAGTTTTAGAAATGTAATATTTCAGAATTTCAGCCGGTCAAGTTTTTTAGTTGAAAGCGTCGAGTTCATGAAATGGCAGAATGAACCCGACATCCGATCATGAGAAAGCATGAATTCCAAAAACGAGCAAACAATCCGTGAACGTTTATAAAATTTAGCACGCAGGCTCCAATAACTCACGCTTGGTTTCTATCTCAGTCTATACCTAGTCTTCAGGTGGGGATATTGTACTGCGACAGGTGGCTCGTGAAATTTCACTCTCGTTGCAATTTTCAGCAAACGGACTGCATCAGCATGTGGCAATGGGAGCGTGTGTCTAGAGCAGCACCTCAATGTGGTTTTTTACAGCGGAGCTGTTGTTGCTAGCCGTAATGCATGTGGCGTCATCAGAAAACCTATGCCTATAGTTGCTCCCGCCCTTTACCGTCCACCTGAACGCGCGCCTCTCGAGGAGCGCCCGGCGTCATCGAGGCTTGCGCGTGGCGCTCGCAAGCATATACCAAGAAAGCAGTTCATGATCGTCCGCGCCTCAGTCATTCAGCTCAAGACATCTCGCGCTACAGACGCCCAGTTCGCGAAGCTGGGTGCCTCCGCTTCTAGCGCATGCTGACATGTTCCACTTTGGGAGAAATGTGATAGCCTGTGGACAAAACGATCCGGGCCTACCAGTCATTCATGAGGAGGACGATAATATAGATAGACATAAAGATCACTACTACTACCACAGTGAAAAGGGACGACTGAACACGTAAATAGACCAGTTATAACCTAATTCAATGCGTGTAAGGGTGTTCTTTAGTGGTTACATAGAAAGAAATTGTGCAGATTCGTTAAGGATGAAGCCTTTCGCGACTTAGTGCATGCCTCACCAATTTTTTATTTTCTTGCTCCTCGTCGTCTTGAAAATGCAATGAAGCCATGACAAATACTTCTTCCTCTCTTTGTGGCATATATTGAGGCCACTAAATTTGTAGAAAATCTCCCTTCCGTATCAGAAAATCGCCTTAGCTACATTCGTATCTACCTTCTGTAATGATGCAGAGTTCGCCTTCTGTATCAGGAAAATATGCACTGGTATACGGCTGGTTATAACCCTGGATTGCCTAGCGGAGGGCACGGTGTCCATCACCACACTTGCAAACAGGCTGAACTTCTTTCTTGTAGTATTTATTTGCTTTAATTTGTCCATATACGACCGAAGTAAACATTGAAGGTGGATTCGCTTGTACTAAATCTTCAAAGACTGCATCACACAGCTGAGAGGTAAAAATATAACAAAAACAGAAATAAGGTAAGCAAAAATGACCATTGCCCCTTATGAAGATCCAGTGCTATTGGCCTCCATTGAACTCTGCAACAGCCTGCTTTCGGTGCTTACAACATCGATCTGCGTTGAGGGCCCTTCAGAATCGTTAGTGTTTTTACAGGTATTTTACCAATAAAGGCAACTAATTCCTGTTTACTTGGGTATACGCTACCATAAAACTAGCCCGACCAACTGAGTTCGAATTAAAATGAGATTTGGAGAGCCAGTGATAGTCACACACAATCTTCTTGGCATCGTCTGCTTCACTGTATGGTGCTGGATTCCTAAATGCGTAGTTACACCTTCCTCGGAATCTGCTTCTTTGTTGTATCGGGATTAGATGTTAGAAATATGAAGTTTCGCGTTCAATGTGCTTGTTAGTTTGCGGAAACTTGTGTTGGTATTTCGTCTGTGCAATCAGCTTTGAGTAGCGTGGAAAATTTACAATGAAGCAGTACTTCCTTCAGAAAATGCCCCGACGCTATCAAAGGCAAACCTGCAAACAGCGGGGTCAATTCAATAAAGCGTAACAGAGTTTAGAAAAAAGCCAGAGCTTCCAGATCTTCAAAAATTATCCGACTGTTTTCGTAGACATGTTTTTTTCTTATTTCATACGCTCGCCCGAACCCCTGTCAGAATGTGCTTTGGTTGGAACATACCACGGGAGTGTGGGAGAAGAGTAGCCGCTTAAGCTAGAATGAATGGACTTCACTAAATTTGGACACATTAAGGTTTCTGGTTATACCGTGTTGCTTTCGTTTGTAAAGAACATAAGGAAAGCAGACAGCATTGAATAGATCTGTCGTTAGCTAAGTTGTTCTCGAGAGCATTGACATTGTTAAATATTTACACGGAAATGCCTGCCCTGATTTACGTAGTCGCCCTCGTATAAACATTTGTAGGGTAAACGCACATCTCTTGCAACAAATGGGAACTCCTGGACGTACGCCTGTGATTTTTTACATCAAACCCCTCCAGGTGGAAGCCAGGGGGCCAAGCAAACTCCGCAATGCCGTTTCAAAACAATTTAGGTCTCTTGGGATCATGGATGCTCATATCTGATATAAGCGTATCTGTATTTGTGACTTGTCTACTTTACCATTTCCGTGTATATTGCATTAAGCACTGGCGGAAACTGTAGAAACAGTACGATGTTCCGGGTAAGAATTATAGACGGAGCTTACATCATAATATTCTTCCCACACGCGGGTGCACAGCTCGTGTTTCACCTTTTAAACTGCCCTGGTGTTTTCCTCGCAGACTTACCTAAAGCAGCTACAAACATCTAGTCATTGCGGATTTGTAAAAAAGCGTTTTCGAGCGCAGTGAGTTATTAGCGGTTATTTTTGACAGCACAGCTGTTCAGGCTTCATCTTGGTTCGTTGACGTTCGCAAAAAAACAGAGACAGAACTCCTCCGGCGCGCACCGCCCGGCACCCGCTTCCCCAAGGCGCGTAGGCGGAGCCAAGGCTCGCAAAGCTACGACGTCAACGCGCGGGCCGGCACCGCTTGACCTTTGAGAACACCCTGCCCGGCGTTCGTGGCGTGAGCTTTCGCGGGCTGTTTTCCTCACCAATTCACGCACAAGTGAACTGAGACGGGCTAGTTGGAGTTTGTCTTTACTCCCTGTCGTATCGCTTTTTGGCGCTATTTTTTCTAAGTGGCATCAAGCAAAAAATCAGCGTAGTGTTTGTCTTTAGTCCCTGGCGTATCGTTTTTTGGTGCTGTTTTTCTAAGTGGAATTCACTCACCTTCGCGCTTAAAGCGGGGAGCACAGAGCTGCTCGCGCTACATACGCCGGTTTCGCGAAGAATGTTGCCGCGGGTTCTAGCACGTGCTCACGCGGTACTGCTTTGACAAGATGTGAGAGCCTGTCGACAAAACGATCCGGGCCAGCCAGTAATGCAGAACTTTCAGTGGCAAGTTCTGAAATTCATGGGACGTGGAACGGCCGAGTTCCGACAAAGGGGCTGCTGGCACACCTGTTCCTCGTGCCTTGCATCACTAGAGCACGCTGGGTCAATTTCTTTTCTTCTGAAGAAGATCGCCTTCACTGTACGCCACGAGATTGTACAAGAAAAAAAGAGAACTTGGGTAAACTGTTTACAAACGAGTTTAAGAGAGCTTTATCGCCATAAAAGCTAATAGATCTGTTTTTATTCCGTAAGCTGCTACCCTGAAACCCATTTAACCTTTTTTGAACATCTCAAGGGCTTTAGAACAAGGCAAAGATGTAAAAGTCGTATCTAAAGAAGCATTTCTTATCTAAAGACCCGCAAAATTATTATTTTTTTAACAAATTAAACGCCAGTGTTGAATATTTACCTTTGTGTGACACATTTATAAAAAGCTCATTTGCTCGAAGCGAAACAAAAAATCTCGCCGACGAGTATAGCAAAAAAGATAATCTTCTTAAGACAGGCGCAGTTTCTTGAGCTAAGGCTTATAATTGAAACAAAAGCAGTATGGAAATAGCTATAGCTCCCTGTGCCTGAAATTACTCGCTGACAGCGAAGCATTCCAATCCCCTCCGTGTGCCAAGAACAGAACGAAAAATAAACGCTTATTTTTTTGTTCTTTCTTTGTCTTCTGATTGTTGCACATGGACGAGCGGTTTCAATTAAAAGCTTTACGGTTCCACAATGAAAACGAGGTGGACGCCTGGCACAGCACACGACCCTTTATACATAAAAGGAAACGTGCAAAATACGCGGTTTCATTTCCCCTTAAAAAAATGAAACGCTAATGAGAGAATATAAAAGTGGTTAGGTTCTCTTGCCGGCTTGTAATTTAGCGTCGGCAGTCTTTCTGCCTGGCCTGTCGAGAAAGGGATTTCGCAGCAATCGTTTACAGCCGACAGATGTTTGCTATGTTCGCTGGTGCTTGTTGCTAGTCGTCTTTCTGTATTCGTTCTTGTACGTTTATTATACCCTTGCCGACAGCATTTGATGCGAGAAGCCATATTATCTGAAACCCCTTAGGCAGTCTAAAAATTCCCGCGACATTTTGGGGCTATGGATTAGGTTGTGAGCTGGCCACACAGACATAGTCGTAGTAAGGACAGTGTTTCTGAATGATCATAGAGGTTGCCAAGGCGATGGTCCACTTATACGCCTGAAACAGGGTGCGTATAACATAAATATTACAAATCACTCCTAGTATATTGCTCACTTGTACATCTTTTCAGCGAGCAACGCAAAAAAATGTCGCGTAATACCACCTTCGCTTTTGCTATGCGTGGCTGCAACCGCTGGTAAATTGTACCCAGCCGGCGTATCCCCGAATTCAGAAGTTGCAAGGCTTGAGAGATTGGGCTCTGCAGCACTCAGGGAGTGCACCATGAATTGCGCACGCGCCATTTGTTCTCACCGAAAACTTTTCGCAACTCCATGCCAGAGTAGGAATTCCCTCATTCTTGCACTTCTGCTTTCCTCCTCCGCCACAGATTATTATTTTTTTTTTGTGCCTGTGGATTTATTGTAGCAATTTTGACAATAAGCAAGCTTTGCTGATCCGCAGTGATTACAAATATTTGGCGCATTCCTCTCCAACCAATTTAAGTCTTTGAAATGAAGCTTCAAAAGAAGCGTGCGGGGACAAGAGTGACTGCTTTTCGCACTGAGATGCGTCCGGAACAGCTGCCGCTGACGAAAAAGCTAAACCGAAACGACCAATGACATGCTTACATTAAACCGAACGGGCACGTACAAGTAAACAGAGCTAAAAGCGGCAATACAAAGAAAACCGTAATCCTGTTTCTCTCAGAACGCCAATTGAACTACGCCGCGCCACCTACATCGCTACGTAGCGGGGTGGGATTTCAGCTCGCCTGCTAAAGCGGACTCAGCCGAAAATGAAATGCGTCCCAATTTCGCTTCTTTACAATGTAATATCTGGCTGCTTCCCTTATTAGTGATTTTTTTTACTTAACGCGCCACAATATATTCTCGTGAGCTGAATATTGCTTACATTTGTCATCTTTATTGCCGTGCTTCATTTTGGGTCTTTTGACTTATATTTAACTGCCAATACCTGCCTCGCCAAAAAATATGGCGAGAATTCGTTGCCGACTAACATTTTTGTTCGTATACGCCGCATCGCGCACGCCGTTCTATGTCTTATTTTGTTTCCTTGTGAGAAATAGCTCTGATTCCGCTTAAATCGACCGATCAAAACACCCGCAGGGTAGGCTTTCAAATGGCCAGCAAATAACCACAGGGCAATCGTACCCCGTTAACGAAAAGACGAGGATTATATGGCCCGAGTAAGAATATGTATGAGGGAAGATAAGGTGGTCCACACACCCAGGGTAAAACCATAGTGGCAACAAACGTTGTGGAGAAAGGCCAAGATGACCCCAGATTAATTTGTTCGTTAGCTTATGGGTCGTGAGGGCCATTCGAAAAGGCGTTATTTGTTCAACTAGGACGTTTGGTGAGAGATATATTTTTGTTTAACATGTTAATTGATGTACCCTAAGGGTATGTTGCACCGGAAGAAATTCTGGAACTAGGTGTGAGCCTAACAATCGAGGGAACGTACTGTTCAGTGTTTTGTGGTCTTTTATAGATCAGCAGCAGTCCGTAATAGTTGCACAGCTTATTACTTTAGTTTCAGTAGAATGAGCCTCTTCAAGTTCTCTGCACAAATACACTTTGGATAAGGCAATACGCGTGCTGATGTATGCGTTCGGTGTCAATATTCTAGCTGTGGGGATTGTTTTTAAGGCGAAAGCCTTGGGCCGATAGTGAAACGCGAAAAGACATAGTAGTCGTAGTTGTCTTTATCGGCGTGAACACAAATGATAACAAAATGGCCGCCCCTGTAAAGAAAATGAATCTGGTGCGGGCAAATCGGGGAAACTAGAACCAGGCTCCCTAGAGCAACAGCTTGGTGATCTAACCATAGCGCTAAACCTGCACCCTGCCAGAATGGAACAAGAATTGGTCAGATGTTCGCGTTGTCACAGGTGCACGCGGCGGCACGTGCGTAGAAGGTGGGCACGTGGAGGAGACCTTTGACTGTGGGGAAAGCAGCTGAATGAATTGTCGCCAGACACCATTTCGCACTAACCCATGTCCAAGGTTGACGGAACAACAGCAAAGAGAGAGACGCAGATTCGATGTAGCAGTTATTGAGTCTTTTATAGTCGCATTGCTTTGGCTTCAGAGCCCGTAGGCAGTTATTAGTCTCTCAGGAACTTTCTTTGTGCTGGTACTGTGATGCGCTTGCCCCGATTTAAAATAGGCTTCAAAACGCGGTTGCAAAAAGAGGTGAGTTGATAGGGTCCGCAAAGATGCAGTTTGTTTTAAAATTATGTTGATTACCTGCAGTGCACGTCGCCTGCAACAAATGTGTTGTTCCACGAATACGGTTGTGTTCTCGATGGGAAAGTTTACACAGTTTCCACCTCTGTGAATCGCGGTGTCATTGTTACCCGGCAGACAGGGTAACAAAATGCTAGTCGCTGAGTGAGAGAGAGAGAGATAGAGACGACGTGGTACCCTTCTTCCCATGACCTCGGCCCTCTTGCTCCTCTCTGAGCTCGAAGAAACAAGTTCGTCTAAATCCCTGAGTCAGAATTGGCTAGAGCTGCCTTCCATACTCGTTCACATACGAGCGCAAACTCGTTCGTAGTATTGTTTACCGGATGCCTGATGACAGAGCAGGCCCACTTTGCATGAAAGGAGTGGCAAATGTTTTTACATTGATTGCTTGTGTTTGTGCGTGTTAAGGGACCATTTTGGATGGTCTTGATGTTTTTAGCTAAGGTTATGTTTTTATTTGCGTTTGAGCGTCCGCACCAGGCTGGTACTTCTCCTGGGCTTTATTCGTCGTGTGTACACAGCCAGCGCTGTGCGCCAAGAAACATTAGCAGTTAGCCCCATTTTAGGGTTGCTGATCCCCGAAGCCCCTTAGGATGGGCTGGAGAAGGCTGGGGCTTCTCGCCGACGGATTGGATGAAATGCTTACAAGGGTCATCAAGTTTGTACGTCATGCAACGGTTTTTCCCCGCGGTCCACTGTTTTTTTTTTCTCGGCGCACAGAAAAAATTTATTCGCATTAACCTATGTACAGTTATAGACATAAGAAAGGCGAACGCGAAATTATGAACCAGACCACGCAAATTTGAAAAATACTGTTCGCTGAGGTTCAATAATGGCACGGTTTTGGTATAGTTGGAAAGCCACTTTCCCACATTTGTTTTTGCAACTAAGTCGCACGTCATTTGGGCTTGCACGAAAAAAAAAATCTCGCTATTTGTCTGTTATATTTCATATTTTCGTGTTCGCGTTTCATTTGTGCATGACTGTACGTAGTCGCAGAGTCACTTTATCACGTACATGTCGAGAACCACTTATAATCTTTCACAATTCCAGGCCAATTCGTGTGTGTAGGCCAGGTTTGGTTAGCCACTGCACGTTGGAAGTCAATAAGTGAGAATTACTGCCTCCGTCTCGTGGGCAGGTTGCGCAACGAGCACCAATTCATGGTAATTTTAACCGCATCCGCAAATGCGTACAGGCCGCGAGCGACGTCAGACGGATGCATTATTGAAGGACAGCGACAAATTCCCCCAGCCGTCCTACCAATAAACAAACATTCCGTAAACAAGTCTCGTTTCCGCACTAAAAGTTCCTTACGTAACCAGCTTGAATGCGATAGCCAATGCAAGGCGCGCCGTGGTGTCAGACGCGAGTGTTAAATTGACGCATAAACGTTACTCAGTTATTCTACCCTTGCATTGGCTATCGCCTTCAAGCTGGTTATGTTCAAGCTGGTTTGGTGCTCTACAAAGTACAAGTACCTGCCAGCACCAATTACAATCTGTTAGTTTAGGTGTTCATTTTTTAACCTGATTACTGTATGTCACCCTCCTCACACATTTTTAACTGCACATGGCCTGCCGTGTAGTTTTTAGTCTACAAAGAATGGCTTTTCGTGACATTCTAAAACACGTCATGTCTAGAGAAAAAAACTTGTTTCCAATAGTTTTGATGCAGCTGTTTTCCTTTCACAAGACGATGACGACGTTTCTTCCTGTGATAAAGCCAGTGGCAATCATTCGCATTCGTTCTATGCTATCCACACCTCCTTGTTCCTATTATGAAAAGACACCAGGTTTTCATTTAGATACCCAAGCAGCGCAATTACGTACATGCCGCTAGGAGTGGGCAGTCAAATGCCTGTAGGCGCCGAACACCTGATCTCACACAAAAAGACACTTTTCTTTATCGCGTTTCAATACAAGAACAGAAATAATTCAAGGACAGTGCCTAACTTTAGCAGTGAATATGGTTGAACTAAATTACGGGGTTGTCTGTATTTGGGTTTTATTGGGCAAGGGAAGTCCAAAGTTTTTTCAAAAGAAAATGTTATCGCACTTCAGCACACTCGCAAGAAACTTTGAAGCAACAAAGTGTTTTGTGCTCTTGGACAAGTATAAAAAAACATTTCAGCAGCAGCATTAGCCGTTTTAACTGCTTAAAATAGCCTTTCATTGAAGGATTCCTGAAAGGTCGCTAGTCTGTTACGAAGACTGAGCACCCAATCCATTAACATTCTCGTGACAGCGAGAATAGGCGGGTGTGTTTGAAAAACACTCCTGAAACTTCCCAACTTGATAAAAGAAGTAAAGTTTTACAAAATATAAAGACTTGTAGAATGAAAATTACTGTGTTAGATCAACGTCCCCTCATTCCTGCAAATGGTTATGAGTCTTTAGGCATATGCTTTATGCTCGGTGATCTATCAATGCTAATAAGTGCCGAATATACTTACGCGGTAGCAGGACGTGTCCCCCGCATCCCTCACGATCGCAAGTCTGAGGCAGGGCGGTTCTGGAAGGTCAGGTCGGAAATGTCTTCGCGTTGTCACCAACATGTATTACGGAGGCAGTGCACAGGTGACACGAAGGAAGGCAGATGGTGGGAGTTCCATTTATTGTGTATCTGCCCCCTTACACCAGCACGACTATGTCCCACCACGGGTATCGTTTCTTTTTTTGCACAAGGGCGAGCTTGCTGTTGTGTGACATTGCCAAAATCTTCGTAATACGATAGAGCTGATGTATAAAATATTTATTTAACCAGACTGGCCCGTAGGACAAGAAACTGGCGGGACTTGAAGTAGCAAGAAACATCATCGAAGCTGAAGCCTATTCTTGGGAGTCTTGTCTCGAAGCCGACGAATTTCAAAAGTCTCGCGGCTTTCGAAATCCCCTCCAGGCTTTCGAAATGCACCTGCTTCTACACAACTGTATTCGCATCCCTTCTTTAGCGTTCCCTCCTTTACCGTTATTCGACAAGAAACTGCAATATCTGGCCAACCATAAATGAGAACACATAACTTACTTCGAGTGAACTTGTATTCTTTCTTCTTGTTTTGATGCTATACAAGATCACCGTTTTCTATTAAACTTCATTTGTTATTCAGCGCGGTGCCCCCGTCCTCCTTTCGTTCCTGTGTCACTGCTCTGTGTCCAAAGAAAGTTCATTCGGCGCTTGCAACACTATTTAAAATGTTGTGGCCAATTTCAGCAAGCGAATATTTTACGACCGCGTTGTCATTTTTAATACCAATAGCAGTTGTGGGGGCTCAGACTGACTTATTGTTAGACTGGAAGCCGAACTTTGCAAGATAGTGCGGGATATTCCGCATCGATATTTTGGTGCATAGTTGTGTAGGCTGTCCTCACCTCAAAGGGAACGTGCCTGGGTTAAAATAACCTATCTGCCGCCACCGTCTCTAGGAATGATTGAGGTATATAAATGCAAAATCTTTTCGAACTAGCAACACCGGGTCGGGGACATTTGTGTCAAAACATGAATACAAAAAGAGGTTAACCGCGCGCTATTAATAAAAAAAGGTGAAGTGAAGTGATTTCTCAGGTACCGAAAAGTA
This sequence comes from Haemaphysalis longicornis, assembly GCF_048455015.1. NCBI lineage: Eukaryota > Metazoa > Arthropoda > Arachnida > Ixodida > Ixodidae > Haemaphysalis > Haemaphysalis longicornis. Next base: position 76,081,475 of record NW_027526361.1, on the reverse strand, counting down.
AGCTGATGCCAGGCACAATCAACGTAATACAAAGCAACGGAAAGGGCACAGACAAATACGCGACATAAGGAGAAGTCAACGTCTCGATTCGTTGTCTAAAACTTGGTCAGTCGCACCGCCAGTCCTTGGCGCCGGCTGTGATGAGGGGCAAAGGTGACACCTGAGAAGGTGCACACCGTAGAGATCTTCAGAGAAGACTGGTAACCTTCGGTTTCCCGATTTTGAAAGACTGACGACAAAGTTTTTAGTGAAACCCAACGCGTCGTCTCGATGTGGCTGTGGTGCATTACCAGTTTTGAGGTTTCCTGATGTTTGACGGAACCAGTTCATATGTCCAAGCGCTTTTTTGTTGTTGCGCCCCATTTATTTCTCCTAATAACGGCGGTGAACGACGATGACAGGTCAAAACTGCGCCGCATGGGCGTATTCTCAAGTCATAGCGTACAGTTACCATCTAATGTGGCATTAGCTTACGACATAATTACGCCAAACCTCCTCGTCTTTCCAACAAGTCATTAGTTTAGCCAAATGGTGATTCTCAGAAGATGTCGGCCGCGTGCAAGAACTGTAGTTTGGTTTTGAGGTCACCTTTGAAGACGTCATATTGCTACAATACTTCTTATATTTGCGCGCTATAGCCTTTCTAATAATGCGGCTGTGTACAGTAGTGAAGCAGACAATACACGCTCGGGAAGAGGTGATACAGTTGGTGAGATGTACACCGACAGAGAGGAGGTTCTATCAATCAATCGAAAATGTACACATTAGTGTCGGTAAAGCTGGCCTGATTGCATTGTATGTTGCATTAAACCATGCTCTTAAACTATGTTCTTGCTTGTTTCTTGACATCGCACACTCAGCAGCACTAGGACAGGCGTACTGCTCACGCATTTTAACATTTTGGGAGACAGCTGACGCTCCCCCGCAGTTCTATTAAATCTTCTAGAAACCATATGTCAAGCCAGCAGACTTTCTTCGCTGTCACAATATTTTTGTTCGTACCTACGGGAAAGAGAGAGAGGAAGAGACCATACGCACTATGACTGACACATCCAGTATGTACAAGATGGGCAACACAAGAACATATCAGAATACAAACGGTCGTATATCGCAAGCTAAGTTTTAAATTCCGACAGGAGTGAAACCTCACTCGCCGCAAATCACAAGGTAACCCGAAGTGAATTTCCACTTTTTAATTATCCCGCGCACAAATTATTTTTACTGTTAATATCCAATTTGGCTGCAGTACCACCCTTCGAGAGAGAGAGTCTTTCATGTTACCTGCGATGTCAACCTGATAATGGCGCCTGACTAGCTACGCCAGATGAGTCAGTAAACCTAATGATAATCTATAAAAAGAAGACGATGATGACGAACAGTCGCTGGATTGCACAGTATATTTTATAGAACCTGGTCCGATGCTGTTGTTTTAGGAAAATCAGCAGAGCATTGGCCCCGCATTGGGGTCGTTTAGGACATGACCTGGAGCCCAACACGTCGCTCAGTTCCAGTCTTACAGATAGCAGACGGCCCACGAAGAATAAAAGGAGCTTTTACGGGACAGAGATATTTCGACCTGAAGCCTCCCCATCAAATTGCCACCCACCGCGGTGGCTCAGTGGCTAAGGCGTTGCGCTGCTGAGCACGAGGTCGCGGGTTCGATTCCCGGCCGCGGCGGTCGCTTTTCTAATGGAGGCGAAAAGCAAAAATGCCCGCGTGTACGAGATTTCGGCGCACGTTAAAGATCCCCAGGTGGTCAAAATTAAACCGGAGCCCTCCACTACGGCGCGCCTCATCGCCTGCGTTGCGGCGGCGCGTTAAACCATATAATCAATCAATCAATCAATCAAATTGCTCTTGGACATCACAAATAAATCCAACTCATGAACCACGCAAACCTCGTTAAACTATTCGTCAGAAAATCCAAAACGTTGCAATCCGCTGGGGTACAGTCCTTACGTTTTGTAGGAGGCAGCCAGTTACAAGTGCTGTAATAAATAGCGCTCGAACGCCATGGTTCAACGAAACTAAGACGATTAAAACCAAACGCCTTGGTTGATAAAGGAAGTTACCGCAGTTTGGTCTATAAAGCATGGCCGCCTGAAGGATACGATTGCCCAAATCTCGAAAGCAAACATGCCAGTTCCTTGCTGGCTCATTGACAAGAATTCATTTTCCTTTATTGCTCTCTTCGAGTCCACACAGTCCAAATAAAGGTGGCACTAGGATAACAAAAGCAGCTGTATTTCGAGAACAGTTTACGACGGCCATTTAGGTTCTCCCGGAACAGAGGAGGCGCTGGCAGAGACGCCGTCTACTAAGACAAGTAAATGAATGCCCTGAAAAAACGAATACCGGGGGAGAACAAAAAGACTCTTTCAAGAGCGAGGAAATGCCGCCCGAACTCTCAAACTCAACACATGGCGCCATAAACACAGCAACTCACAATGAAGACCGGGAGAATGGGCAGGGCGTTGAAAGGAGAGATCGCGAGCAGCGCACTTAGGAGTGCACCCTACTGGGTATTCCTAAACTAAAATTTGGTCGCCGAGGCTCATGCTTTCGCGGCGTGTTTCGCGGAACACGCAAGAAACACTAGGCAAGAGAGAAATGATGAGTGGAATTGGGAAACACAAATGCAATGCTGATGCAATAAACAAAGAGGAGCATACAGAAGATTAGTTGTGTTTTAATGCATTATATACACATGCGACCGCTCATTCAACGGCAGCAGAAATGGCGCATCTAGCCAACAAAACCGATGGACAGCCTTCAAAAATCATTGAGACTTTGTGATACCCATTTACACTGATCAAAGCAAGATCGCAATCACTAGTAATACCTATCAAGCTTTCAAGAAAGCACGGGAATCACCGTTCGCCGTTGTGTGGGTGCAGCTCAACAATCGCACGTCTAGCACCCATTCACTGGTATCTTTTGGCGACAATTTTTACCGCCATGATTTCACTTACACAAGAAAGAACAGCAGCGCGATGCTTTACAGAGTTTCCCAAGGATTAGCGCTTTCTCAATTCTTCCTGTTGAATTGTTGTCCGCCAAAACCCATGGCGTTTCTTTTTTGGCCACTGGACATCTAACCCGCCAGTGCTGAGCGTTCTTAGTTGAGAATAACTTAGCGTGAGAGTATACAAACGGAAGCAGAGCCTGTGTTCTTTGCGGAACTCCTTGTTCTGATTAAATGTACTTCCTTCTATTCTGCTTTTCAAGCAGCTCATTAGGGGCTGATTACAAACTCTGGATGTCTCCGGCGGGCCTTTAGGCACTGTAAAAGCTATGGCCACCACAATTACTCAGTGGTTCTTTTTCTTTGTCTCAGTGCCACAGGCACTTTATATACCTTTTATCGGCTGATTTGTTTAAGGTTTTTTCTCATTCCATCCGGGTTTGTATATTTATCTTGGTCGCAAATATTAAATGGTTTTTCTTGAGCATTGTTTACAACCCTATTCGCTTGCATCAACGCCGTAACGAGAATTGTAGCCATAACAGAAATCACGATTTAGCTAGGTGTTCTGCAACCGGAGGAGTAGTTCCAGTCGTCTGTGGCGCGACCTCGGAACTGTGCAAGACAGTTCTGTAAAAATCAAGTAAAAAACGAGTTTTCTGGGCCTTTAAGGATAGGGGGTTGTAAGCTAAGAGGACATCAAAGTGAAACAGCTTAACTCTGATTTGTGACTTTGTTGTGTAGATTAGCTATATACGTAATCCTGTAATCCGCAATTCAGGAGAATTACAGGCCCGTATGCAGTCGGTGCAGCTAAAATGACGAAAAAGGCGATTCGCTCTTAGCGGTTGCACCAGAAACTTCCGAATCCATGCCATATTAGTTAGCACCAATATTTTATGTCATTGCACTACTCGAAAATTCATTTGAATATTTGAGATATTGCACGTAGAGTGATTGTTGTTTTCTGCTTTGTCACGAAACTAAACTTCTTTTTAATCCATAAAATTGGGGACAGCAGCTGTGCAACTCCCTCATCACTGCCGACACACAAATCTCATTGATGACCTATGCAAAAGGCACGGTACTTCTAATTGCGTTTTCTTCATCAGTAAAGTCCTAGTGGGCGAAGGGAATTCTGGTAAAGTTTCATAATCAGGCTAGTCTTGAAACTGCAACTGTATAAATATAGTGTTTATAGTACGCTTAGCACACGACCATACTGTAAATTTACTTCTGTGTTTCTCTCCGTTGTTGTAAACTCTTTATTCGTTAAACAGTGTTCATGTCGCAATAAACCACATACACCTTGTATTTGATGTCGTATAATTCTTAAGAATCGTATAGTGTGGATTAAAATTACTCCTTTTTGTAATGTTTTATTTTCAGGTATGACACGTTCATGCCTCACAGTATTTTCACTTACTCATCGAATAGTCATTTTCTTCCCTATACGTTTCCGCAAACTGCAGTGTTGTAAAACCACGTTACAGCAGAAAAATGATAAAAAAGCGTCGGTGAGAAAAGCTTGATCTCACTCGTGGGTAAGCGGTTTCAAGTCAATGTGCCAATTTCTTCCACGCTGTAAGAGTTTTATAGTTTTTTTTTTATCGCTTGCACGCATTCGCTGCAGCACGCTGACAAACACCGCAAGGGCGGCCCACTAATTACAGCAAGAACATCTTTTTTGAGCATTAATTGATGACTCAACCTTTCATAGCCAAGGTTTAAAATCAAGTCCGTAGATACAAAAGTAAGGCACCATGCAACAACGGGCGTCTTGCTACGATTTATCTTGTATTCTGCGCTTTAGCTCCACGAGTTCTGTCTACTGCACCCTGAATTGAAGCTCCCTCTCCAAAGCAACGCGCCGGTCGGACTGGCAGAGGTAACAAGACGGCAGTACCGACGCTGTCTTTTCTTTTCCTGCATGTGAACGCATTCACCTGCAGAGCTCGAGAGAAGGCCCGTCGCAAAAAAATTGATTTGTCAAAGCAAGTTGGAACGCGAGGGGCTGTTTGCTTTGCAGACCCTATTAGACGGATGCTCAAAGGGGTCGTGTGTATTTGCTTTTCTCTAGAAGTATTTCCTACCGCGATGCCCACGGCCACTTCAAACACGCATTGATCGTTTCAGCAATGGGGCGCTTATCTTGCACAGCTCTTCTTTGTACGGCTGGACGGGGAGGTATCGCGAAAAGGAAGCCATGGCAACGCTGTGATGCCTAGCGATTCAAGGAAGACAAATGTTTGCACGGGTGCTGGAAACCACATTGTCATAGAGGAAAAGGCCCGCTTATCTACAATATTAGGTCGAAAATGCTGATGTGTCTCATCGAGCGTGCAAACGGAATGTCGTCATCGTTGGCGCCAACGAGAATGGCACGAAAACTCATGTGGCCTCAGCGGCGGGAGCTGCGCAGGAGGAGAGCGAGGTGGTTTCTGAAACAACTTTAAGTACGCGATAGCCCTGTAATGTGCGATCATATTCCAATACTAGTTGCGCACGGATATATGCTAGGCTTTAAATAGTTTATCTTAAATAGCTGTAGATCCCTGAATGAACTGTGAAGACGACATTGTAAGCATTCATACAGAAGTTGCAAGAACAGTAGCTCAAAGCAAAAACGTTCGAAGTGCACAAAGAATTTTAGGAAGCAATCTGCAATGATTGCTGGGGCAAGCCATTGTTCAAACGATGTGCAGCTATCTCCAAGAAATACGTTTGCATGGCGGGATCGGGCACGGGCGACGTATTGCTCCACAAAAAATGCTGCAGGACTTTCCGGATTGTTACTATAAAAACTGTTTTTTGCCTAACACAGCTAACAGAAATTATGTCGATCTCAGAAATAAAACCAAAGGGGAAGTAATATTTGTTACGGTCACGTTTCTGTATACAAAATTATGACAGATAAATTCGAAGCAAGAAAATCCAGGAAAATGTTCATTTTTAGGTCTCCGCCTGAATTGTAGACGTGGTGGCTCAGAGCTGTCATCCACAGGCGCACAACCCCGGCGTAGGTTTTTATCTGACTGTTTTGTCGCGTCCACGGCCAAGGCCCCTGTGAAGCTTTTATTTTAGACCCCCATAGCTTTGAACGATGCGCGATCAATAGAGGGTGCTTCGCACTTTGTGTGTGTACGCTAGATTTTCCGGGGTGCCTCTGTTCTTTCTGTAGAACGCGAAGGCTCCATAATAGAAAACAAAGGACCACAGCCAGCCTTCGTTGACTCAGTCTATGAGCAAGCCTTTCAGAAAGCTGGAATATGGTGCACAAGCAATGTTAAACCGGGAACCAAAAACTACAACGGAGCTCCCTACAGCTGTATATTGCCGCGAAGAAAGCTTTCCCACAATGGGCCTCTACGTCACTGGGAGCACGCTCTCGTGGCGCTGTTCCACGAAGCCACGTGGAATGCGCGCTCGTGCGGCGGGGCTAGTTTTTGAGAGAGACGCTCGTGGGCAAACGTTCGAAACGGTCGGCGTTTTAGGTTGTGGGCACAAGTTCGCCTCAATAAACTAATTGTAATCCACCCGTGCAACGTCTTGTCGCCACAAAACTGGCGGAGGTGCTGGGTACGATCAACTGCGCTCTACATCCACCCCCCCAGGCCCGGCAACAAGCTCAGCCACGGAGTTGACACCCGTCCACGAACGCACCAGCCGGCGACTGCGAGGGTTACCGGTAGAATTCCAGCCTATGACCAGCAGACCAACAAGGATGGCCACGCGGGACGCCAGCACTGTGACCTCCGGTACCGGTACGGCACCTTCCTACTTCGTGGTACACCAGCCCCGCACACCAAAAGTTTTCTATGGGGACTCTTTCGAGGACGGAGAAGATTGGCTCGACCAATTCGAACGCGTTGCGAACTTTAATGGATGGAACGAGCAACACAAGCTACACAACGTGTACTATGCCTTAGAAGAGTCAGCTCGCACGTGGTTTGAAAACCACGAGGCCACGTTGACGCCGTGGAACGAGTTCCGCCGCCGGTTTTTGGCCACGTATGCCTGCACGGATCGTCGGGAAAAAGCTGAGTCGGCGCTTCAAGCTAGAAACCAACGGCCAAATGAAAGCGTCACCATGTACGTAGAAGACATGGCTCGCCTCTTCCGGCGCGCAGACCCGGCTATGTCTGAGGAAAAGAAGTTGAGACACCTTATGCGAGGTGTAAAGCAGGATGTATTTGCTGGGTTGGTGCGCAATCCTCCGCAGTCTGTCAGCACATTTCTGGCTGAGGCCACAGCAATTGAAAGGGCACTACTCCAAAGAGCGAGGCAGTACAGTCGGGACATCACTTTTATGTCGAGCGACGCCCCTTCAGTGGAGCAAGGAAACGGCGGCCTCCGGGAGTTGGTCAGGTCGATCGCCCGAGAGGAACTCCAAAAGCTGCACGGAGTCCAGCAGCTTCAAGCCTCCATGCCCCTCGCGGAGGCTATACGCCGCGAAGTCAGGCAAGCTGTTGGAGCGCCCGAGACGTATGAAGCACCACAAAGGCAGTATGGTGTGCCGCAGGAGCCGTACGGGGCCCTGCAACAACAGACCCAGGTTGCCTCATATGCGGCAGCCCTGAGGGAGTCGGATCGCTACGTTGCCCCAACACTTGCCACCGCAACACCGCAAACGACATTGGGCCTCCGACCCCGCGCCATGCTGACTGTTGATGAGGCACGCCGGCCTCGCAAGAGCGACGAGTGGCGCACGCCGGATCAGCGACCTCTATGTTTCCATTGCGGCGAGGCAAGCCACATATACAGAGCTTGTCCCTACCGACGACTTGGTCTTCGTGGATTTCCTCCACACGCCCCACGCCCGAGGTACGGTGAGCGCCCCGCCGAAATCGAAAGCTACCTGGCCGAACGTCGAAATGGGTTTCCGCAGCGACGGCGCGACAACCGATCACCGTCACCGATGCGACGCCGCTCTTCGAGTCCAAGCCCGTCACAATCTTCGCGGCGCCGTTCTCCGAGCCCTTCCGTCCGGGAAAACTAAGAGCAGCGACCTCGGGAGGTGGGGCCGCTGACCATCGAAGCGCTGAAGACCCTCCAATGAAACGTCGACGACCAACCGGTGACGCTGTGGTTTGTTCCGATATACCTGTGCAGGTTGACAACGAGCAAGAAATAGTCGCATTGGTGGACACCGGAGCAGATCGTTCAGTTATGAGCAAGTCATTGGCTACTACCCTGAAAAAGGTACTAACGCAGTGGACAGGACCACCGGTTCGCACCGCTGGCGGCCACTTGATTACTCCGTCCGGAAGGTGCACAGCACGCGTTAAAATTAGGGGCTTCACATACGTCGGACATTTTATCGTGCTTCCCGTATGTTCGAAGGACTTAATCCTTGGCATGGACTTTCTACAAGAGAATGGTGCTGTCATCGATTTACAGAAACCCAGTGTCAGCTTCTCGACGAAGAGAGCGGTGGCTAAGGATATCGACGACCGACGGGACACTGCCTTGCGCGTCATCGACGACAACATAACGCTGCCTCCCCGAACCAGTATGCTTATTCCTGTCAAGAACGACGCTTTTCAGGACTACGAAGGAATTGCAGAAGGAAACGTCGGTCTCTTGCTTGACAGGGGCATTTGCATTGCAAGGGGGCTCGTCAAGCTACAAAATGGATGCACAACAGTGCTGCTGACAAACTTCGGCACAGAGTGTCAACATGTCGCAAAAGGCACGACTATAGCTTTCATTGAGGATGTTGCTGACGTAACGAATATTTGTATGCTGGAAGAAACAGAGTCAGATCACCTGGTCGGAGGTGTACTGCTGCCACCAGTAGAAGTCAACCCCAACTTGAACTCCTCGCAGAAGGAGCTGTTACTGGAACTGGTGAGAGAGTTTTCTGAGTGTTTCGCATCATCATCCCGTGTGCGCCGCACATCCGTGGCGAAACACCGCATCATTACCGACGAGGCTGCGAGACCAACCCGCCAGCATCCATACAGAGTATCACCAAAAGAAAGGGAGGCAATCAACCAAGACGTACGGGAAATGCTCATGGATGACGTCATCCAGCCATCGAAAAGCCCGTGGGCTTCACCCGTAGTCCTGGTGAGAAAGAAGGACAACACATTGCGTTTCTGTGTGGACTACCGTAAACTGAACAGTGTGACAAAGCGAGACGTTTACCCTTTACCTCGAATTGATGACACACTAGACCGCTTGCGGAATGCAAAATTCTTCTCATCATTGGACCTCAAATCAGGATATTGGCAGATAGAAGTCGATGAGCGGGACCGGGAGAAAACGGCCTTCGTGACACCTGATGGCTTGTATGAATTCAAAGTTCTCCCCTTCGGCTTGTGTTCTGCCCCTGCAACGTTCCAACGGATGATGGACACTGTCCTCGCCGGATTGAAGTGGCAAACGTGTTTAGTTTACCTAGATGACGTGGTGGTGTTCTCGGCCACGTTTGAAGAACATCTCACACGACTAAAAGGCGTATTACAGGCAATCCGATCCGCAGATCTCACTATAAAGCCCGAGAAATGTCATCTTGGTTTCGAAGAGCTTAAATTCCTCGGCCACATAGTCAGCCAACAAGGTATCCGCCCAGACCCTGACAAAACGTCCGCGGTATCTTCGTTCCCCAGACCTACCGATAAGAAGGCTGTACGACGCTTCCTAGGCCTATGCGCGTACTACAGACGGTTCGTCGAAGGTTTCTCGAGGATCGCTGAACCTCTTACTCGGCTTACAAGGGAAGACGTGCCATTTGAATGGGCAAGTGAGCAAGAGTGCTCCTTTGAGGAACTACGGAGACGGTTGCAGGAAGCTCCAGTGCTCGCACATTTCGACGAAACCGCTGACACGGAGATTCACACTGATGCTAGCAATGTTGGCCTCGGAGCTGTCCTTGTTCAATCGCAACAGGGCGCCGAACGAGTCGTAGCGTATGCGAGTCGCACCCTTTGAAAAGCCGAAGCAAACTATTCCACCACGGAGAAGGAATGCTTGGCCGTCGTCTGGGCGATCACCAAATTTAGGCCCTACCTTTACGGCAGGCCTTTTAAAGCAGTCAGCGATCATCACTCCCTGTGCTGGCTCGCCAACCTCAAAGACCCCTCGGGTAGATTGGCTCGGTGGAGCCTTCGACTTCAGGAATACGACATCACTGTTGTATATAAATCTGGAAGGAAGCACAGCGACGCTGACTGCTTGTCGCGAGCACCGATATCTGCAGAGTCGTACGATTACGATAAAGAATTAACACTTTTTGGGGCAATAGACTCATCCCAAATGGCCGACTTACAATGTGAGGACCCGGAACTAGGCCCACTCATCAAATACCTTCAAGGAAAACGCACTGACGTACCGCGCGCCTTTGCTCGAGGATTGTCATCCTACTGCTTCCGCGAAAACGTGCTATACAAAAAGAATCATGACAGCAACAAAGAGGCCTTCCTTCTTGTCGTACCCTCAGTGCTTCGTGAAGAAATCTTACAGGCCTGCCACGATGAGCCAACAGCGGGTCACTTAGGTGTTAGCCGAACGTACGTGAGAATTCACCAAAAATACTACTGGCCGAGGCTTCTTCCCACAGTGCAACACTACGTGAAGACCTGTCACGATTGCCAGCGGCGCAAAACACCGCCATTGAAGCCCGCCGGACTACTTCATCCGCTGGAACCACCAAAAACGCCGTTCTACCAGGTTGGCATGGACCTGCTCGGACCATTTCCGATGTCTTTCTCTGGAAACAAGTGGATAGTAGTAGCAACGGACTACTTGACACGGTACGCCGAGACCAAAGCTCTTCCTCGAGGAACAGCAGCAGAAGTGGCAAAGTTTTTTGTGCACGAGATTGTTTTACGCCACGGCGCACCCGGATTTATCATTACAGATAGGGGAACAGCTTTCACCGCCGATTTGATGCAAGACGTCCTCAGGCTGACCGGGAGCCACCATCGGAAGGCCACCGCATATCACCCACAAACCAACGGGCTTACGGAACGTCTGAACAGAACATTGGCTGACATGTTATCCATGTACGTCGACGTGGAGCACAAATCATGGGACGAAATTCTGCCATATGTAACATTCGCATACAATACGGCTGTACAACAGGCGACGCGGAGGACACCCTTCCAACTGGTCTACGGACGTCAAGCAACGACAACACTCGATGCCATGCTCCCCCTCTATGATGGCGACTCAGGTGACAGCGGAGCTGAAGAGTTTATCCAACGGGCTGAGGAGGCACGACAGCTGGCCAGGCATCGCATTCTGCGCCAGCAGGAAAGCGACGCGCGACAGTATAATCTCCGCCACCGAGCTACAAGGTACATGCCAGGAGACCTCGTGTGGGTGTGGACGCCAATCCGCCGCCGTGGACTCTCAGAAAAACTTCTCCGTCGGTATTTTGGCCCTTATGAAGTGACCCGCCGAATCAGTGACGTTACCTATGAACTTGTACCTTGCGGTTCTCGCTCCACAGCTCGCCGACGATCACCCGGCAAAGAAGTCGTGCATGTTGTGCGCATGAAGCCATACTATGCGCGGTAGATCCACCCAAGACGTCATTGCACCGGACACAGATGTGCTATCTTTTTAGACTAGCTTCATTTTTTTTCTTCTTTGGGTTTACATTTCGTTCTTTGCTTGTATTTTTTCCTTTATGTTTCTATTTATTTCTGGCTTAATTTCCGCACCTTATTTGTGTCACAGCATCGGGGCGATGCTGCTAACGAGGGGAGCAATTCCGCGAAGAAAGCTTTCCCACAATGGGCCTCTACGTCACTGGGAGCACGCTCTCGTGGCGCTGTTCCACGAAGCCACGTGGAATGCGCGCTCGTGCGGCGGGGCTAGTTTTTGAGAGAGACGCTCGTGGGCAAACGTTCGAAACGGTCGGCGTTTTACGTTGGGGGCACAAGTTCGCCTCAATAAACTAATTGTAATCCACCCGTGCAACGTCTTGTCGCTACAATATCTTCACCCGTTGTAAGGTCCCAAAGTAGATATTTGGGTAAAGATTGCGCTAGACGAAGGTGCTCAAACGTCTTGCGCGCCCTCTCGAAAAGGCAACAAGGCAGAAAGCCAAGCCACCTGTTGGTGTCTTATGTCCAGATTTTATTGGCGTTTCCTCAGTTGGCAAAATGTGCTGATACAGAAAGTGTTAGTGCAGCTTTTAAGACAGCGAAATAGGGCGAAGAAGAGGCTCGGGATACAAAGCGGAATAATATTTCTAAGGCGCAGCCACTAGGCCACCACTGAGGACACGATGGGCAGGGTATTGTTTATATCACGCAATGAGGGAATGGCCAATCGTGTTGAAGCGACCTCTAACTTCTTCCGGTGAACCAGTGAACATGTGGTGAACTTCCCGGTTTCTAAACCACCCATTCCCATCCACGCATAACATCTTACGCCGCCAACCGCAACCCTATCCGCTGCAACACTTAGAAGCATCGCTTGCAAGCCTCCGAGTACTTGCATGAATTTCTTGAAATGCAGTTGGGACTATGCAAACCAGCATTTGCCGCTCTCAGTGCGCCCACAAAAATAATTATGACTGTTATTATCAGGAGAACAAGGCGTCGAGCTTTGCAATATGCTTGCCTTAGTTATCTTGCTGGAATGTAAAAGCGTCTGAGGCCTAGCCATCAGCCATGAACCATCCGAAATAGTTTCTTTTAAGCATCAAGGACGGTCCATATGGGCATGTCTTGCTTTGAGCTCGTGTAATGAGATTCCTTCAGCCAAGGCGCTAAACTGATTCACTAGGGCACTCCAGTGCCTCTTGGGCGCTAAAAGCGGATTTCTTAAAAGCATTCTTTTTTTTTTGCCATGTATAAAATTTAAAATTTGGCATTTTATTCGTCCAAGCTGTACCTGGGCCAAGAGTCATACCGAAGTAACGGGCTACGGGTAAATGCGGACTACCTAGGTATAATTAACGTCGGTCACAAACTCGGCACGCGGGCGTTTTTATTTTTCGTCGCCATCTGAACAACGGAATTCGCTGCCAATAACACACCCACCTTCATTCATGGGATCAGCAGCCTAACACCTCATCGAGTAACTTCAAGGGTGGGTCATTATTTGCGGCAAGCGCTCATTTTATTTACGCATCAATTTTATGACCCATCAAAGCACACAGCTAGTGATTATGTCAGGGGTACTGATGGAGCACTCCAGACTTTCTTGAAGATGAGGCGCCAATACTCCTCAAATATTATTGGTACTTTTATGTTTTAATTGAAACAACAATACTACCTACACAAAAAAGTCATTGATTTAAACAGCTATTACCAGTGATTAGATTTTGCAAGCAACCGCTGGCCAGTAGGGCCTATAAAGCGGTTCTTGTATTTATTGTAAAACAAAATTTTATACTTGCGGGACATCAAGGGAAAGAAAGAACGTTTGTGTAGTAGGTTTCGGAAAAGAAAGGCTTTCAGCTCTCTTTTTGCTTCCACGCTCTTCTTTTAGTTTTCGCCGAGCTAATGTAAGACACCCGTGCACCACTGGAAGTTAGCTAACACAGGAATAAATGATTGAAAACACGCAAAATAATTCGGCTGAAAGAGGTCAGTTACGTTAAAGGCAAACAAGATATTCACCGGCGGCGTCACGGATAGTGGACACAATAAAACCCCCGCGAGCAGTGTTGCCCTGTTTTCAATGTCGTTCTTCCTGTGCCATAGATATTAGCCTGCTGCTGATTTGCTCATGCTTTTTCTCCTTCACCTCCAGAAGCATAGTGGGGTCTTTTGGATTGGTTGCAGGTAGCGTCGAACTTGAGCCAGGGATATTCATCGGACGCTGAGTACAACTGAGTCCGCTGTTAAAAAAAAGCAATTATCGAAAGCGCAGGGACACCTTTGTTAAAACACCGTTTCTTCAGTTTTGCTCGTCTTCCATATGTGGTCTACCCTTGTTTTTCATTTAGATTTCCTCTGTTTTTTTTTGTGTGTGGCGGTGAGCAGTTACCACGGCAGTTTTACATCTCTAATCTTTCACACGCCTTTGTTTCCATATCATTTCAAACGCTCTTGACACTCTGGGGCTCACGGTTTACTCGAGAGAATTTTCCATAGTCAAAGATATGCTCCAATGGCATGCGCCTTGACGCTTCTTATCTTTGGCAGCTGCTTTGCTGATTAAGCGGACAACTGACAACGGTGCATCGTCCCCAGGGAGGTTTTAAAAATTTTTAGCCCTTCACCACGGCGATTCTGCAAGCTGAGGTGTAGCATCGGGGCATAAAATGCACAAAGCTTTAATTTTTTCGAGACTTTTAATTACAATAGCAGGCTTCAAACATAATTCGCATAGCCAAAACATTTTGCAGACATCGACATATTGATGTTCTCCATCCACTAGCATACAATGTTGCATACGACATCGCGCCGTTCGGGCAGCAAGCTGTTTAACCCTAATATATCAAGCTGGTTAAAGACCAGAAATAAATTGTGTATACATTATTATCAAGGTGGTTTAGCCACTACACCGTGAATGCAGACAGATTTTTAATGTGCCTGTGATGTAAGCAAATGCTTGAAATGTCCAAGTTTAGTTAAAGAAGGTCGGCGTGGTGAGTAAACGTTTTTGCCGTGGACTAATGTACCACTACCACTTCGTCAATATTAGGTGGCAGGTCAATCGCACCCATTGGAAACCGACGAATTTTACTTGTAACATGTACAGTTAGTTTTATTCACATGCACTCGTGGACGTCGCCACGAAAATTTTGTTTGCTTGTGTTCTGAAAAAAAGGTTTTTTATGCCTAAAGTCGAGGATTGCAAACACTGTTCGATGTCTGTTGGTTGTCTTATACCAACTTGAGCTGCCATTACAACGCTGCAAAACACTGAAATTTTTATTGGCTACATGGTCCGTAAAAAATCAACGTCTTTTTTATCAGTGTTACCCGAAGACGGAGTACCATAAATAAATCCGTGGTACCTGGTGAGGCAAAGAATCCTTGCTGGTGTTTGTTTCTTTTTGTTTGATGGGCAACGTGCGAACTTGACAGGAAATGTTAGGTGCGCAGGGCTATCTCCTTAGTCACTAGAGGAAGCCCGGAAATAACGCCGACTAACACTATTGCTGCAATATTATTAGTTCCTTATTATTGTTGGATTTCGGTTCTTAAAAGAAATGATGAACACTGAGCTGTGTCTGAATCTGGACGTCTTTTCTTAAAGTAGGTGAGAATTCAGCGATAAAGGTTCTATAAAACGATAACAAATCTTGATTGCTTCCGATGCTTTTGGCAAACAATAGAAGGGCGAATGGGCGTGCAAGAAACGCATTTCAATCGCAACAAACCTACAGTAATACTTGCACTGCGTAAAATCTTCGTTTGACTGTTTTTCATTGAAATTGTCCTGAAAACACAAAATTACAGCTGACACATGCGGGCGCAGGTACTAGAGGGTGTCTCTCTCATCCTGTTAAAATCTTTTCCTCGTTACGCTTTTAAGGTGTGTCGGTAGTGTATGTTGTTCAGCAATGCTTTATAACCTTGCTGTGGCTGTGGTAATGAGTGGCCGTGCTTTCAATGAGCCCAGATAAGCAAAACGGCAAAAAGGAAATAAGCGCGACGCGAATAAAATAAATGTAAGAATTAGGCATAAAATAGGCCGCCACGAAAAGCAATAACAGCTTTCTTAAAGGTTTTGGTATAATGCAAGGCTGGCAATGAAGCACCGCATCTGAGAAAACCCTGGGTCGCTAACCGTAGCGCTCGTCTCAGCCATTCCAAAAGGCAAGTTTGAAATAAGCAACCAAGCAGTTTTTTTCCGCGTGAACCAAGAATGTCAACGTAAGTACTAATGAACGGCTTGACTAATGACTTCGTAAGCCACCCGGAAACGTCTGAGAACAGATCTGATGACGTGCGTGCGCTTCCTTTGAAGTTCACTTCCGCATCCACCCTTTTTCTGTCGGCCGTAAATTCCCGACCTCGTTTCAGACCCGTTTTTGCTATAATTGGCTTAGAAGACTAATGCTGAGTTAGCACAAACCTTTCACCTTGTTCACTTGCTAAGTTAAATACGCTGGTTTCCCACGCACGGAAGATTATCTATGCTGCTGTTTTTATCTCTGAAGACGCTCCGCGAGATTTTTTCTTGACATGAAATAAACCTCCTTCCTTTATTATGAACGCGTGGTTTACAGGGGGAACACTTCGAAGATTCTAGATTTTTTGTTCTTACAGCATGTATTTTGTAGAGTTTGAAATTCCAGTTGATCCTTTCTTCATAGCAACGTAGAACATGCAGCTTCTCTGCAAATAACTTTACTTTTAGAAAATAGAAAAAAAGAAGGTGTTGTTGCACACTGTGGATTCAAAAGGAAGGTTCATCGGTGCTCGCACCCAAACACGATATATTTGGCCTCTACTCACGGCAAATCCAGCTAAACTGAAATTTTTTATTCAATATACAACCTATATTGTGCTTTAACAATACATCAAGCGACACAGTAGCCACCAAATTAAAATACCACCATGAAAAAATATATTCCAAAACTGTTTTACGAAGACAAACAAGAACTTGGTACACGTGCTTCTTATTGCACCGGAACCGACAATGAAACTGACAACTAAGTCTCTGAGCCACTTCTACTACACTAAAAAAAATAGTGGTATTAGTGTAGTTAGGTTCTTGTCCACTTTCAAAGATTTAATATTTGCAGGATGCTAGTTGCGCAAGGATTGGGTGACGCACTTACGCTGAAGGCGTATGATCTTCCTGGGGGCTTTTAATGTGAGAGCCTCAGAAGGTACCCTGATTGCGGTGTGAGCTACAGAAATAGCACAGAAAAATGAAGTACGCGCCATGAAATGCCAGAACGGGCGGGTGATGCCGATGTTACTGAGTTGGTAATCAATTGACTAAATCGATTCACACGAGCGAGCAACAGTTGTTACGGGCCCCACCTTGTGGAAAGCGTCGTTTTTGCCGGATCGTCGTTTTTGCCGGAAAGCGTCGTTTTTGCCGGATCGTCGTTTTTGCCGGAAAGCGTCGTTTTTGCCGCAGCCCTCGGCTTCGTGACTGAGTTGTACCGGTTGTCACTATTACAACCGGTATCTCCATTTGGACCCAAGCAGCCGGCGCGTGGATCATTTTATAGTTTGTCACACAGAGCATGCGGCAGTCACCGGACGCAAGAGGTTCACAAATCATGTTTTAGAATTCGGGCAACACTCCATAATTTACAAAGTTTAATGCCAAATTACGACACATTTCTGCTCAATTTATTTTTAATCTTTGTTAGAGCTTGGTATTTGATAGCCTAGTGTGAATTTTTGTTTCAACTGGGCCCCCGTTTCAAGCTTCAGGCGGGGGCTCGATTCTGGTTGAATAATTAACTAAAACATTTATTGACAAGAAAAAAAGGAAGTTCCAGCCGGTGCAATTTGTCACGTTTAGGGGGGACACTGGAACGTGTGCTTGTGCGTTAATGTCAGCAGGATGGATAACACACACACACACAGACGTATGCACGCACGCGCACAAACGTGCACACACGCACGAAGAGGCCTGTGTTCAGAGTTTATGTGGTTTTCGTGTATGTCCTCGTGCACGTTGCGTGCACTCTCTAAAGATGCTTCTTTCACTCCTCCTCTTACCTCTGTAGGAAAGGGCCCGTTGACTCGGTGAGCCGTCGCGTACTAAATTTATTCGAGTACGCAAGCCCGGCCGGAACTGGAGAGCGGCGATGGCATGCTAATGCCGAGGCGCTCGATCGTGTTCGATCGTCTCTCGCGTGGCACCGCTGACGCGCCAGCACCAGGACCGCTGATGACGGTAGGCAACCGTTCATGATGAGGATAGTAGCGCCGCAAGAAGATAATGATGAAGCGCCACTACAGAGCGTCCCCCCCCCCCCCCCTAGCGCGCAGCGCCATGAATTAAAAAAAAAGGTCCAGAACAATGCACGAAAACTAACTATACACAGGTATTCACAGCAGCGTCAACAACGTCTGTCCGCACTCAAGTTAACACAGTAATCAGTCTTCGTCAGTCCGGGAAGAGCGTTCCGGGGGTACACAGCCCTCGGGTGGCCTTGCCTGAGAGTGGCGCAGCGGTCGCAGGCGGCAAAAAACGGCGTGCGGTGCGAAACCTTGTAGGAGAACCCATATGGAAGCGAAACTTGCCAGAAAGTTTGGAATCACTCTCTAGAACACAAGGTGATCCAGAGAACAGGATGGCGACGGCTTGCGGGTGTTAGGAGACTCCGTCATGCAACCAGGTCTTTTGTTGCACGGCTAGCGCCAACGTGTGCGGCGTAAGCGCCGCGGTCGACCCCGTGTTCACCTAAGGATAGGCGATTTGGGGGCCCTGGACCGTCGTGGTGGCTTGATGTGAAGCTTCTGATGACGTGTGAAGTCCCGCGATTCACGTAGCATGGTGGTGAAAGCCCTCCGAACTCCAACGAACCGTTGTTGATGGGGACAGGCGAAGGGGTATTTCCGTGTAGTTTGTGACATGCGCACAGTCGTGGAAGGGTCGGGTTGATGCGGAGCGACCATTCGGGCGCAAGGTGCACGGTTTTTGTGCGGTCGCTTGTAGCTGAGATGGGTCGAACCAGAAAACGCGACGTCGTTTGGCGATTGACCTGGCGAAAGTGCTTGACGTGTATAGGGAGGAGAAGGACGCATGGAGTCTTCCAGGTTCTGACTCACTGGTGTCGCCACAGCTTCGTTCGTCGCAAGTTTTGGGACGTCTGCCATCGCTCGCCCTGGGTTCGCTAGCCCACATGGTTCGTGGTTGTCAGGCAGGTCACGCGGGGGAACGGTAGCTGTTTCTATAATGTTTCGGTGGCTGAGAGCATCGTGCCTGGAAGAGTCACAGTGTTGCTGTTGCTTCACCAGGACGGGAGACGCAATGTCATAGTGGCAGATGGTGGGCGCGTCCATGTGTGTCTCAATCGGGGTTGACTACCTGCAGTGTAGTCTGACACTGAGCGTTGCGGTGGAGAGGTCAGAGGGTGGTGCCGTCAGCCGAGGAGGAAGTAAGGTCACGTCACCGCCTCGATATTTCTTGGTTCACGCGTGCATTCGCATGGAGTGGCAGAGGCCGACGAGGCGGGCGGTGGCGTTGGACGTTTCACAATGTCGTCGGCTGCCAGTCCCATCGGTGAAGGGGAGGCTGCAGCGCTGGAAATGGAGACCAAGGTGTCGGCGTCGGTGGAAGAGAACGTCGCTGTGCTGGGTAGCACGGAGGGTACCGTGTGTGGCCGTGTAGTGTGCGCAAACCATGCGCGTACCTCGTGTGCTGCAGGCGGCGGCGAAGAGTGCGCGGACCGTGCCCGTACCTCCTCTGCTGCAGGCCCGAAAGCAGTCGTCTCTGAAGCCACAGTGCACGATCACGGCAGCACGAAGGTCGGTCGTAGATTGTTTCGTGGGCGGGGGTGTGGCGAGGACGCAGCGGAGCTCTAGAGGAAGCATGTGCAAGGGGATGGAGTGCATGAACCGCTGAATGGGAACATAGCTCAGTAGGAATCTGGCCTCATGCTTGAAAAACCAACCTGTGAGGTTGTGTGCGTACAACACCGGTATCGGCTGGTCGCACCATGTCGCCATGTAGCTTTCCGCTGGCAGGGTATGAGGCGCGGAACTCCAATGTCACCACTTGTAAGGAGCAGACGTGTAGTGGATGCAGCTTCCCACAATTTTCATTCCAGAGCGGGCCCGGCCGGAACTGGGAGAGCAGCGATGGCATGCTACCGACCAGCTGCAAAGTCGTGTTCGATCTCAGGACGCGTGGAACTGTTGACGCTGGCCAGGCACCGCTGATGATGATTGTAAAAAGGCGCTGATGATGATGATAGTGGCGTCAAATTCGGACGGTGGTGCCGCCACTATACCTCTATTTCGCTTTATGGCGTTCCGGCCGGGGAAGGGACCTTCGTCAGATTACTCTGGCGTTCTCACGAAGGCCAGTTTCTCGTCTGAAACGTGGGTGCAAACGTTTCTTTTGGTTCTTCACGAGCATCCACAAGCTTTTCTTTTAACTATACAGAACACTAAAGCCCCAAAATATTAAAAATGAGCCATACAAATAAAAATTATTAGTACACCACTCTCACACCATCAAAGTAAAAATGGGGGCCCCAAGAAACTATCAAAACACCGATACAAAAATAGTGATGTAGCACCCACCACCTAATACGCCTTGCATCTGCACAAAATACATAGTTTGTTAAGGTAATGCATTTAGTTATTATAATAGCGTAACGGTAGATCACTAATGAAAAGAAACAAAGGCGACCTAAAAAATAAAACAATTCGACCTATTCCGGTACTCATTGCCAGATCTGGCTAAAAAGACCGCCAGTGAAGGCAAGCGCTGCAAAAATGTTACGCATTCCCAGACTTGTGTTTCAATTTCAGCGCATTTTTGCTTATTTACAGGAGCTTTGAAAACCCTTTTAATGGTTCCCCACTGTCCTGAAAGTGATAAAGCTTGCCGAAAAGGGAAATATGCAGTATCCTTTTTATGGCTTATGTATGAGCAAAGTCTGAACTCGTATTCTTATTACAAACTTCTGAAAGAGAGCATCAGTAATA
Organism: Haemaphysalis longicornis; assembly: GCF_048455015.1. Lineage (NCBI taxonomy): Eukaryota > Metazoa > Arthropoda > Arachnida > Ixodida > Ixodidae > Haemaphysalis > Haemaphysalis longicornis. The sequence continues at coordinate 76,060,964 of NW_027526361.1, read as the reverse complement.
TCAGCGTAAAGTGTTGTACACATATTTCCGCAGTTCGTAGGCTGTTTGCTCGCTGTCGAGGAAAAACATGGTTTGGCACTGAGGTTTATATTATCCAGCGGGCACGTGGAGGTACTTGGAGGAATTTGATCGGTTTTCTGGAGATCGAAAGAGGCTACTTTGAATAACAACATCGCCGGAATTGTGTTCTGATTCCGTCGCATCAAACAAGTGTGCTGTGATTTTCCTTTTTATTCTTCATTTCCTTGTTTTATCTTCACTCCCTTCCTTCCTTCCTTCCTTCCTTCCTTCCTTCCTTTCTCTCTTTCTTTCTTTATTTCCGTATTTCCTTTTTGGGTAGGAGCGTAGTGGACTCCCTATCGCGGAATGCGGAGGGCAATAACACGAGGTCGACTCTCGCCATCCATCATGTGTTGTCCGCCCACAGTGAACACGCCATTATTGTGTCCGTATTGGAAATCCCTAAATGTTAGCCCCCCCCCCCCCCCCCCCCGCCCCCAGTGCACAATCTCTTGACCCAAGGTGGCTGCGTACCCGATGCCGACATACTGCGACATCTCTGAAATCGCCAGATTGCCTGCAACCATCCTTTCTGGGTCTAGATTGCCTGTTTCCGTGTTTGCATACCACTTAAAAGCAATGTACATAAAGCGCAGCATCTAAAGTGTCGTTCATACGGTTATTCCTCACGATAGCTTGTTCGTGCCTTTTCTCTTGCTATTTGAGCCCAAGGCCTCTCGAAATGGTGCATGCCAGACAGACCGATTCAACAGGCGCCACTTGGCAGACGATTTAGTTGGTCTGTTTGTCTCGCCATGCTTCACATTTCGCTTATGTCTACCTCAATCCCCGGCATGACCCGCATGCCGGGGATTGAGTCGCGCGTAGTCCCCATGCGCAGCTTCTATTTTCGAGGAGAGGAAGGGGAAGCGGGCAGCAATAGCTGTGACCATAACAGTATTATCGGAGGCCAGCGGGTGCTGTAGTCAAATGAAAGCTCCAGAAAGCGAAGTGTAGTGATAACAATAACGGTAATATAATCCCCCTAATAATGTTGTTACTGTGCCTGGGTAGAACTTTGAGGGCTTCCAAGTGAGCACTTTGAAGTGAGTAATGTAGATTGAATTAGGTAATCTAGTTATAACCGCAACATTACTAACAGCAACTACAGCAAGTAGTAAAAATTGGTAGAGTGTATTAAGAGACGAAGAAAAAAAATGGCATAGCTACCTCTAGTGGTACACTTGCCGCGGTGGCTCAGTGGCTAAAGCGTTACGTTGCTGAGCACGAGGTCGCGGGTTCGATTCCAGGCCGCGGCGGCCGCTTTTCTGATGGAGGCGAAAAGCAAAAACGCCCGTGTGTACGAGGTTTCGGCGCACGTTAAAGATCCCCAGGTGGTCAAAATTAATCTGGACCCCTCCACTACGGCGGGCCTCATCGCCTGCGTTCCGTCGGCGCGTTAAACCCTGCAATCAATCAAAAAGCTTGAATCATTGCAAAACAAGAGTGCTCGGTTCATATCAGGTCACTAGACACCGCATTACATTGGTAAAAAGTAACCTCGGTCTTCAACTTCTGGAAACAGGGCGCAAACTTTCCCGGCTTGTATTCTTTCATAAACTTTATTACAACCCTAATCATCTTACTGCCTTAACAATAAAACCAGCGCAACGCCACCCCAGCAAGGTGCAGCCGGAATTTTCCCGTGCTGACCTACTCCGCCTTTCCTGTTGCTTTCAACAATTAGTGACTAGAATGCCCTCACAAAACATAATGCTGTCATCACAAACCCTGAAAAATTTGCCGAAGAACTTGCGAAATTGTTTTTGTGAGTGTAACAAAAGATGGTAGCATGTGCCATGATAGAGATCGATAGAGCTGATTTCATTGTATTTTTGTGGCTAACTCTGTGTTATTTGGTTATTAACGTGATATTCTGCTATTTTTTAACTGCACTGTATTTTGCACACGAAGTTTTCTGTTTCATTGCACCATTTTGCTTAAATTAATGTACACAGATAATTAGCACCTGCATTTTTTCTTGATGCTTGAGTATACAGTCAAACCCGTTTATAGCGAATTGCAATATGCACCGCAATTAGTTCGACATATCCAATAGTTCGATATAGCTGAACCCGCCTATAACGAACTTATTGTTACAAGTTCGCAATCGGCGGGAGCCCCCCATCCCCCTTCTCCTCCCCAACTCCACCATCCCCGCATGCAGAAACGAACACAATAAAGCCATTAGTATACCCAAAATAATCCATTTATTGCAAATAATAAAGCTACTTTCCACCTGAACTGCCCACTTTGCAAAGAAAAAAGCGGTGAATTTTGTTTTCACTTTCGTTTTGGCGGCTTCAACTAGCGTAACATTCTCTACACGGGACATTGTTTGCACCAGTTCGAGTCCGCGTCCTCAAAAATCTAAGAAACGTTGCCGGAGCACATCGACTGCCGAAAGTGCTTCATTATAAGCGTCGGACGGCTTTCACTCGCGACATCATCGGGAACGTGGGGGAGCTCTTCCCACAGTTCACCGATGCTGCTGTCTTGGTCCGGACTCGCTGACTGCGCAGGTTCCGTCGTGAGTCCCGCTCGTCCGGAATAGTTACGGAAAGTGTCGGGCGTCACGTCGCTCCGTGAGAGGCGCAATGTCTCAGTATCAACTCTTGCTCCGTGGTCGCGGCCAATCCACATCTCAATCGCCGCCCCGAGACCTTGAATTTCGGCGGCCATTCTAGGCACGCAGAGTTCGATATATCGGATGTGAACTTCGTTATAAGGAATATGTTTCCCATGTATTTCCGTAACTGAATTATTTTTGTTCGATATACAGCATAATTCGCTCTATCCGGGTTCGTTATAGCCGGGTTTGACTGTAGTGTGTGATTTTGTTATTCCTCCCCCGCCCCCCCCTATGTAGTGCCCGCAAGGGCATTTAAGATAATAAAAATGAAAAATAATCAACAAAAATATAAGACACTACTGTTTTGTTGCAACAATAATGAACCTTTTCTGGCTGCTTTTCTTATGAAAGCTTCGGGTTTAATTTGTGTTCGATACAATTCATAATTGCACGTGATAAATCGTGTATACCTGGCTTGCCGTTCTCGTCGTTAGTGCGGCACGCTTGTTCGTTAAAATGGTCTGTCACCAGCAAATGTCAGGTAACCATTTCTTCAAAACAGATTGGCTGCTTGCAGATATGTGCTGTCTAATTGCCTAATAAACTTAGACTTTGGTTGAAATAGAGCTGTGTGGTCTGGCCAATCAGCACTAATGCGTGGTTCCGAAATTGTACTTATTACATGAGTGACCTGCTTTCTTGAGGGCGAGTTCCCGGTTCAGAATACCGGCCGGGACGGCTTTTTAAATCAATAACGATAAACGAGAACTCCTAATTGTTAAGTTGGGACCGCAACTGGGCATGCTGGGGGGTCTAAACTTATCCCTAGGTCTTCAATGCGGCGCATTCCCCACCTCAAGGGTCGCTTCGTCACGTAAAGCCATAATTGAATTTTGGGTGGTGCGCAGCCTATGTTGATGCACACAGAATTTTAGCATTGCTAGTAAACGTAAAGTTGCTAACTAGTCTTTGTTTGTTTCAGGTGCCCTGTGCACTTATTTTACTGCTATTGTAAAGACGCTGGCACTGCTAGGCCCGGCTGAACTCTTACGTACTCACTAAGCACGTTTCTTTCTCTGTTATCTTGGTTCTGATAGGGAAAATGGTCGTTATCTTAAGGGTACGCGCAAATCGAATTTGCATGTTGGCCTTCGTAACGAAATTTTCTTGAGCCGTGTTCGAAGAATGTGCCTTCTAATGGAAAGTTGCCTGAAATACACGTCTTTATCGTACTTCCACACGTGTCATTGTTGAGTTAAGAAAGTTTGGCGGTGTGTTCTCCAAGCTTTGCCTTCGGTATGCTTTTCCTGCAATGCATGCTGCAGATGTCGTGGCAAGATTCGATTACCCAGAAGCCGATAACGACATTCACTTTACAAACTCAGGCTCAGCGAACATGCAAGATAGTACATTAACCAAATTACACCGGCGTAGTTATAGATGCTGACCACGTAACACAAAAATGAAGAACACAACAGACGGATTATGCGCCAAGCGAGTTTTCTGGATTTCTTTGTAACGGTATTACGTTGAACGGTATAACACTCTTGAAAGCGAGTCTTCACAGTGCGCGTATAGGCACTAAAATCAGCTCCTCGAAATACCCGTAGGGCGGTCTTCCCAAGGTGTACATGGCTCGTAGTTCAAACAGCGGTTTTACCTCGCCCACTTTTCGACTTCATCACATACCAGACATCCGTTCAGTACATCAGGCGCGTAGCTTTCCAATGGAAATGTGTTAAAACTGTTCACTAGTACCTGTGTTTAGGAGGCTGTTTGAAGGCTTCGGTCTTGTCCTGTAAGTGTGAAAGCGGTTGAGCCGGGGTTTTGCCTGATGTTTACTTGACCACGCATGAATGGGAACTGACCGCAAAAATTAACGATCCGTTCCTCCACACTGCCGAAATTCAGCGCACATTAAGCTGCCTTTGGGTAACGAGGAGGCAGCTCGCCAAGCTCAGACTCAAGCTTCACAAAAAAATTACAAACGAATACCCAGCTGGCATTGTATTTATTGCTTGGGGAATCGATGGCGCAGTGTCAAAATAATTTTTGCGTCGCCCAACGTCCATCCGTCAATAGAACAAGCTACAGAACAGTAAAAAACGAGAGAGTGGTGAGAGCAGCCTTCGCAACGCTGCCGACTTTGCTAGGTGACGTCAAGTTGAAGCACGCTGGCCTCCTGTCTCTGCGCCGTCTGGACCGGTCCCTTGCCTCCCATCTCCCCTTCACGCGTTAGCACGGAGTGTGAAGCCAGTGCATTTCGGCAGAACGGCAAGGAGGAGTAATGCGTGTTGATCGGGCTCAGGCGCATGTTCGCGAGGGAGAGGGAAAAATGCCCAGACGTTTTAGCGATGCACCAATCAATCTTGGATTAATTTTTATTTGGTCATTTTTTTCCTGACACTGCAGTGTGTGATACAGAGTTCCTGAAGACGTCACTGACACATCAATGGGATATGTAAATCGACCAGTAATTGAGAAATCAGGAACTGAAAAATGCCTTACAAATCATTCCAAGGAACACAGGAAGCGATCGGAGAGAGTCGCTTATAAAATGCTGAATACCTCCCACCAAAGCACATACAAGCCCTCGTATCTGACATCACCCAAACCTGAGAAGCTGGCCAAATTCGTAAGGAACGTAAAACGGCCCATGTAATCGCTATTCCAAGACCCGACAAATCACGTGATCAAGTCGAAAATTCGTTCCCCATTAATGCGGCAGCGACATACTTTAGCGGCTCATCGATGCAGTTGTCCGTTGCACAAAAGCTATTGCGCGGCGCTTGGCCCCCCACAGAAGCCGGGGTTGACGGGAATTGTGCACTCCCGCGTGGCTCACGCCTACGATACCCAAAATCTCGTTAGCCTCCACCTAGACGGTAAGGCAACGCCTGCAAGACACTCGATACGAATCCTCCTCTTTCGTACGCACTCGGAAGGCACAGGTACAACCTGCCTGAAAATCATCTAAATATTACAGCGCAGCTAGAAACAAGGACTAGAGGTGAGGCACACAGGATGAGAGCTGACATCCAACTGGTCTTGTATTGCAGAAACATGTCATGTATATGAAATCGCATACAATCACTTAGGACGAGAACAGTTAACCCCATAAGCAGTGACAGAAATTATGCCAAACCATAGATACAAAAACCCAACATGCCATCGCCCCTCCTCTCTCGCAGTACGGCACGTGTTGTGGTATTTAAGATGGGTAGTTAGGTTACGTCGATGTTGTTTCGCTCGTGTGAATAATCAAGTTTCTTGGTTTTGATAGGTTCTGGCGCAATTCCTATCTGAAATAAATTATTGTCCTGCAATACAGGTTCCGTTGGAGGTGAGCGCTCTTCTTCTATACTTCACCTTTAGCCTTTGCTTCTCGCCTAATGACAAAGATTAATGAAAAACTAGCCCGATCCGGCACCCTGAAAACCACCAGTACTTTAGCCAACCATATTCTCCACACCAAAAGCAGAGTGTCTTGCCTGGTGTACAGGATTTCAAAGGCTGCGAGGTGGTTGAAATTGTCCCAATCTCACGGAGCATGCACGACATTTCGTCTGCTGCAAACTCATCAGAAAATGTAGTGCTGCCCCTCAACACCACCCGAGTCATAAGAGATACTTCAAGATTCTCCCGAAATGTCAGCTTATACGTCATTGACGCCTTGAATCCTCGCAACTAAAGGATTGACACACACTACCGCCCAAACTCCCAGAGACCACAAACATCCCCTAAAGTAACCTCAACATCGCAGATCTCAGTCGAATCAATCTATCTAGAATTCGCCGTGAGTACCCCACACGAACCGCCCAGCTAGTATGAACGTCAAGCCCATTTGAAGAAATATGGGTCCATCCCTGGAAGTTCACCGCGGCGAAGTCCTAGCCGCTATAACTGAAGACCTTCTCTCGTGCTAGCTTAACCTGTGGCCCTAGCTTAACATGTGCCAAGTAGTTGTGCCGTCAACTGGCCCCCAGGAAGCGAAGCGAAGTTTCCCCTGATGTCTTGTTTCTTATTCCGGGTCGATAGGTGATCTCGATGCCACCACGGACCTGCAACTAAGCGCGGGCCGGAAATGCCACCACCATACGGAAAGCAGACCTTTAAACGTACACATACACCTGACCCGTGAAATTAAAACAATTAGTATTGCCAATGCCAAGTTTCTTTCTTTCTCAACAAGATGCTACCTACGACCGCATGGCCACAGCCTCAAAAAGGCGTTACATTATCATGACCTAATAGCACTGTGATTGACGAAAAAATATTAGCCCCTCGTAATTCGGCCTAGAGGCATCCTTTCTGTTTCACGGTCTAAAAGATCATTTGCTGCTGACGACAGCAGGCATAGGATAAAAGCCACGGGGTTAACTTGTATGACAGCAATAAGCCGGTGTACCGCCTAACAGTGCAAATTATTTGGGACCAGCGATTTGTGCGCTGTCCTTATTTTGCTTCTCAGTGTCTATGTAAAGCCACGTAATATTTTTGCTCAAGCGGCATTTTCGTTAAAAATGACAGGCCGGGACGAGACTGCAAAACTGCAAGTGTAGCAACAGTTTGTTTTAACATTACGACATGGATTTGTGTTTAAAACAGCGAAACGAGTACCGAAATCGATCTTCAAATAAATTGTGTGGAAAGGCCATTTAAAAGCTTCCTAATATAACAATGTAAAAACATCACAAAGGAGGTTTTACCTATACCTCCCTTCCACAGGTAGGCAAACGTGATCTAGTACGAAGCGCCTTAGCCAATATCGGGTAGTTTCGCAAGCACGCACACAGCTGCAACGCGCGCTTTCACAACGTTTTTGAGACCGCCGTCTGGATTCGCTGTTCTTCGCGCTTTGCACATAACTGAGAAGGAAAAAAACAGGCAGTGTGGTTTACTGATGATCCCTTTGCCTGCGCCTCGAAACACGAATTCGAGTTTGGAAAGTTATGGCTCCATTGCGCCAGGCTCGATTCGGTTCGCTGAACCTAAACGAATTTTGGTACCCCTTATTCAGGTAAATATAACTCGTACCAGAGCATCGACTTTGGGAAAATTTCACCAGGGCCTTCGCAATGTCTTTGCGCAGATTTAGAATTTTAGTTCATAATGCTACTATTCAAATAGCAATGTGACGAAAGGGCTATTAGCATCTTTATGAAAAATCGAAAATCTGCCATTTTTGATAAAGGGCTGAGAACCGTGGGAAGGAAAGAGGGGGTTTATTTTCAGAATCGGTAGGATAGGCGATTACCAAACACATTATTCATTTCTTTATAAATATACTGGCGTTAAACGCATTAAATATGTTATAAATAATTAGTGGAGGTAGTAACTGCAGTACGTGCTTAGGTTTTACAGGTCATACCCAAATGTGCATTGACCGGGAACGCGAATTCTTACTGGTTTGGCTTTAATTATTTTACGCTTGTTAGGTTTGTGTAAGTACTAAGTGTGATGAAACCATTTTTAATAAGCGCAAGCGACCCGGTTAATTATGTTTAAACAGTCGTGTTCCGGAGCTAATTCTTTCGACGTTAACACATTTATCTCGTCGCGCTACGCGTTTTCAGCCGCATTGGTAGTTATTAACACACGCTCAACAGCCCAATCTGATATATCAAGGGCTCGCTGAGCATAACACACAAGGCATTCCTACTGCGTCGTTCAGGATCTAGGGCAAAGTTGACTATGCTTGCAATGCCAGGGAAACGTTCACCAACACATTTTCAAATCATAATCTTTGTGTACAGTGAATTTCTCGGCAGTCATCTGGCACCGAAATGTTGACTGAATAATGACGGAACTACGGAAATATAAACCGGCATATTTAAGAGTAAAACATCTTTCAATGCAGATTTAAAGCTTCGGTTATCTGTGACATGCGGGAACACTCGAGTGAAACTGCTGCTTCTTTCCTTTTATCTGCACGTGATTTTAATGCACCTCATTTTAGTCCAATAAATTTTATTTAGAAGCTGCTAGCGAAATATTCTGTGAAACGTTAATTTTACGGACTACATTTTTGGGGTACCACTACAACTTACTTGACAGCTGCGGGACATGCCGCAGCGAATGCTCGGGTGTCTGCCGGCTTAGCAACAGCGACGGCGTTCAAATGCACACATGCCAACATTTCCAGCGCAAGAAAATCAGGGTCACATTTTAGGCAAAAGATTAGGCACCAAACAAACTATTAGGCTGGCATCTGCTAATTGGAGATCTGTAGTGGATAGGTCTAACAAAATATCATCCTTCATTCAAACAGCAGGATAAGGTCGACTGGTTCATCGATGTAGGTGTTCTAAGCTGCACCGCGCGAGCTGTCAATTTTCATGGCCCCAAAGATGGTCATGCGGCCAAGTCTCTTTCCCAACCTTCACATAATTTTTATCTACATTTTTATTTGCCAGCAAAGAATTCTTCACACTAAAACCAACAGCACAACTCGGAGCTGGGCGAAACGCGTTCCGAAGACAACGTACAAAGTAGCGACTGCACTAACATTTTTGTTCACGAACCGCTGATCTCTTATGACCTTACAACATTATCGAACGTGCCGAATCTGGGGGGAGAACGGACAAAGGATTCTCCCAGGACGGCCTCCACCAGTATTCCGTTTTGTGCGGCGGTAAGCGATGCCATCAGATCGCATCCGCCAGACGCTTTTCTCGGTTCGGGATACTTCCGAAAGGGGGCGAAGTATGGCCTGCGCGAAAGTCCAATTCCCTTTCAACAGACGGAAGCATGGACGAGAGAGCTGGAAGCACCCCATGTCATCATCCTTTTCCGGGTTGACACGCTTTATTTGTTCCAGTCTCTTCACCCGCCTTTCCCGCTTGTTCCCAGTATGTGTAACTGTAAACCGGCCACCAAAAAATCGCTTTGAAGCTTTCTCTGGCATGTTTTTCTAACCCTCCGCACGCCCCTTCGCCCTCCTCCCATTTTCCACTAACCAACACAAGAGCCCCTCCAAGGCAGATTGTCTCAAACCATTTATTGCATTCCCTTTCGGCCTGTTACCTCCACAGCTCCGGCAAATCGGTAACTGCACCATTTCACCACCTTCCTCCAGCGCGGGAAACCTTGTGTCGGTCTTCCCTAATGGTGGCCTCCGTTCTTTCCCCGTCTGTAGATATGGCTACTGGCCGTTCGTTTTTGACTTGTGGACAGAATGTTTTCTGCAAGTGCGTTTAGAGCTAATAAGCGGGGATTATAAGATTAGTGTACAGCTATGTGTAACTGTATACCTGAACCAAAGGTTCATCGCGGTAGGTGAGTTTGACTTAAATATTAGTAGGAATACATGCTTCAAATACCCAGAACCTATAATGGTTACAAATAAAATGTAAGAAGTGTAGCGTTGAGGATATATCTTTCTAGCTTATCACAAATCAACAATGTGGCTCCCTGTCACCCTTGTTTTGCGTAAGTCTGCATAGCCAGCTCCAAGAATTAGACATTGCTACTTAGATCATAATAAAGCCAAGTGATACTGCTGTACGTCTCCACCCTTGTGAAAAAAATAATCCGTGGGTCAATTTACCAACCAAGATACTAGCGACACATAAAAATATTGGCCCATGACGGCGTGAACGATTTTGCCTAAGAGCTCGAACGCACGACTTAATGTTGTATTAAACACCTGATGATCTCGTAATGTTGCATGTGGAGGCAAAACAAAACGTTACTTGCCTGGATCCGGGTCATCAATGTTTTAAGCCCCGGGTCCTCTTGTTGCAGCGGGCTACCTGGAAGAAGCATTGAACGGTAGCAGTGAGCGGTGGCAATAAGATTTTTTTTAGTATATATCAAGCTTAGTTCTGAAGACGCAGAGTTTGACTGCAGAAAAGTGGCAAAAATCGAGAACTTCGTTCGGGTTGCTAAGAGAACTCAAATAAGCAGTTTATTTAGGGTACAAAGGGGGTCATGCATCCCTATTCGACAGTGGACTTGATGTCGACGTTGGCCAGGATACTAACTTCACAATTAAGATCAATAATGGAAGGACCACTTATTATTCAGAGTTTTGGGGATTCATTCAATTAGTCACCTCTGGCATAACTAAATTTCTAGCTGGTGTTCACGAAAAGTAGTAGTTCTCGCGTCCTCAAGTTGCCGGGGCCATTAAAAGCATGCGGGTTGTCTTCAGGCGATTCAAATACCTGCAGATAATACGGTCGTTTTTATGCTCTGGCAATATCACCGTACTAACCTTAGCTTTAAAGCAAATTGGGCGACCCGGAAGCACTGATACAATGCAAAAGCGAGGCTTCAGAAAAGATGACAGCAGAAAATGCGACTGAAAAAACCTCTTGATTCCAATTAATCGTAATGCCTGCCGTAACATATCATGTGCCCTCTGTTTACCGACGACTATGAATGAACGCGAAGCGTTCTTATCATGCATTATTTGGTTGTCGTATGACGTTTCAAACACACTTCGACCACGTTAGAAGGGAGCAAGCGGAGAGACGCCGGCTTCATAACGCAACGGACGCAGTATCGATTCCCGCTACCGAAAGCGTTCGTTTCTTTCTCTTCACCCACAATCATTCATCCTCTTCGTCAGACAAAGTTGGTTTCCTGCAGGTTGTCTCTACATTACAGACGCATCAGTGAGAACCCTAAAGCTTCGGTTTTAAAAAGTTGAGATTTTAATAGAGTCGCCACAGTTTTTTTTTTCAGTGCGAATTACAAGCCAGATTTTTTTGTGTTACCATTATTTTTATTATTTATATCTCTCCCGACGGCCCATTAGCAGTTCCGCTTTGAAAGAATAATTAGTGTTATCGTAACGTACCCGTTCTATTCCACAGGAACCGGCCTTGCAGAAGCGGGCCCGATTCAAGTGACGCGACTTGCCTATACTTGCTGACAGCAATCGCGAAAGAATGGGCCGCCGCACACGTTGCCTGCAGATGGGAAAATAGATTAAGCAGAGGCGCTTTCAAAGATCATTTTGTGCGTCTAACCAGGCACACACAGGCGCTTCCAGTTCAAGGTTCATTTGTTACAGCGGTGAGTAGAAGTTCTACAAGTTTTGTACGGATCATTGTTTTATAATATTAACAGCAGAGCTTATTAATCTTGAGCTCGGTTTGTTGGCGTTCGTAAAAAATACCAAGGAAAAAAAGTTGCATTGACATCTACGTTTAGGTCTTAAGCTGTACGACGCGATAGGGTTACATACTTCGACGCCGAGGGAGTGTTTTGGAGTGGTGTTGCTGGATTTAATATTTATTCTTTCGAAACACTGAAGGTCAGTGAAGACAGCAAGACTAGTTTTAATGGTTTTAAAAAGCCGCGGAACAGGAAAGACAGGCGTCATCTGAACTTGTGTGGCTTAAGATGTGGGCGTGAAAGGGTGCGAGTGCTTGGTGTTCATTAGTTTTAGCGAGCCCCAGAGCAGCAGCTGTTTATCCCCCCCCTTCCCCCCGCCTCGCCCCCTCAGCTCACGGTGATCTTGAAGTGACAAGATCGTCAAAGCTGCCTTCCATTTCTTCAGGGAAGTGGAATATGCAATGTTTCAGTTGTTTTCCCTGAGGGTATCTTCCGACATGGCTAGGACGCCTGAAAGGGGGTGCAAGTTTTCCGCATTTACACAGTTTCCAGTTAACGTCGGATGTTTTCTACCAAACCTCTTCGCCCATGTAGATTTGTGAATATATTGATTGGTTGTTTCTAGCGCAGGTTTTGCCATTCTTTAACAAGCACAGGATCATGCTCTTTGGCCTAGAAAGAACAGAGGGTTGCCATATTTGGGGGAGAGGGGAGTGTGGCAGTTGTGGTCGCGAGGAGCACGATATATGAGTTCGCGTGCTTCTTGATCCACAGCCTCGATCCCTTCCAGACCCTTGCGTCTGGAAGCTGTGCCAACATTTTAACAGTGTTTATTCTTCAAATGGAAGGTAACGGCATCCAGCAAGTGATTGAATAGTGAAGTTTAGGTACTGTATCTACTGTGCCAAACTTGCTGTGTTTATGGCGGCATTCTAGCAGAAGTATCTTTGTTCCTTATTGCCATAAAATATTTACGTCGCACTTGAACATTCAGCTTTTGCTTAGAAGTAATTGTTGATCATATAGTTTTATCGTGGCAAAAAAAAAACGACGGTGACTGCACGTACAGCCATGAGCTTACGTTCACGGGGCCAACTTAGTGGTAGCCAAAACGTCTCTCATTGCACGGCGTCTGCTGCCTCGACGGCGCGCAGTGGAGGAGCGGCCTACTTCTGTAACACCCATAGAGCTCCCTCTCGCTTGATCACGATTGCCTCACGCTACGATTAATTGGCGCCAAAACAACGTCGGTCACCTTTTGCACGCTGCTGGTCAGCACACGGTCTGCGGAAATAGCGTGCTAGTGTATTCGGCGCTAGGGATGTTCCGCTGACAGAGTGGCCGCCTTAGTTCTTAACTCTTGATTTGATGGGAAATGAAGAGATAATCACCATTTGATGAGACATGAAGCACTATTATTAATAGTGTGATGATCGAAAGCGTGACAGGTTTATTTGGACACTCAGGCGAAGGAACCCTCGAAGTGGTGGTGGTGATTTTGTACAGGTGATGATGATGCCGAGGCTTGGGAGCTAGCCCTGATGCAGTGTGATGTTTATGAGCAAGCGTTCAAAACGTACAGATGAGCTCAGAGAGCGTAGTCAAAGTGTGTCACATTACTATTACTACTATACCTTTTTTCAACTCTCCAAGCAGGCGAATTCTTCAAGCAGACAAACACTGCAGTGAAGTCGAAGAGCATAAACATCAAAAACAGCCTCTCTCCCTGGCTGTGGCGATAGCTGCAAAATGGACCTTTTCAACGGCAACAAACGTGCTAATATTTTGTGGCTGTTTCAGCCACGGTAGCTGGTGAGCCTGTCCTTCCCTTCTCCCAATTCCCTTTCCCTCATCCCAACCCTTCCTGCTACTTCCCAGGGGAGATCAGGGGAGTCTCCCCGGGCCCGCTCTCCTGGCTGTGGTGTCGCTTAGTAGCATTTTTTCCCACTTTATTTTATTTCCACCTTCGGGTGGTTCAAACCTCTCTTGCCGTTTGGCCTATTCATTTATTTCACAATTGGCAAAGGCTGGTTATACGCAAGTGGTACCGGCAGAGGCAGTATATATTTTACAATCCTTTTTGGAGCCTCAATTTAATCTATGTCCCATGTTGCGTATCTTGCGGCGGGGCCATGGCGATAGCTGAGAGGATTCATTTGCATAAAAAGTACGCTCCGATTACTTACTTCACGCCCAAAGGTTGCTATTTGGGTGCATGCGAACGAAGTTTATGTGTTCCATTGCAAGTGAACAGCCGTCTGATGACTCAGCGGTTTAGAAGGTACCAGCGAATGCCAACCAGGATCTGATTGAGGTTGGTCGCTTCGTACCTTCGGCATCCGTCAGCAGCGGCAACTCCAATAAAAGCGAGCCGCCGAAAGTAAAGGCAGCTCCTGCAAGCGGCTGCGCAGGTAGAGATCGTGAAAAAATACCGTGCGAACGTGTGAAAAATGTAGGCGAGAAATGCGGGAATTTTTAGAAATGTATTCAAAGGATTAATGAAACTTGGTTCAACGTGTGCAACATACGTGCAATTATTGATTCGTTTGAGAACATCAAGGTTTGTAATTTATCCAACTTAAAAGCAGCCGCCAGTCCATTTAGTATCGAAGGACCCCATTGCGATATGGTATGCCATTGAAATTGGCAAAGGGTTGCACGCTCAGCTACTGCACAAGTGCGTGGTAAATATATTCTTGAGTTGAATTTATTTCAGAAGTAAAGCAACAGTGGAACTTTTCGCGCCCTTTTTATTCGCAAGGATGAACAAAATAAAATTGCCCTCGAAAACTGTACAGGAGAGGTAACGTTTCGCGTAGGGTATGAGCGGGTACAAACTTTGCCACAGAACCAAAATTTCCGTTCCACCATTGGAAAGCCAGCAGAAAAGACCCACGTTTGTAGGCGCTTCTGTACAGGGGCATGAACTGGAATGCTTTTACCCCTGGTACCACGCAATGGAGCAGAGATAACAAAGAGGCTACGAGCCCGACGTACGCAAAGCGCTCTAACTGCGCCACCCTAGTAGTAGTGCCGCATATGAGGCAAGTCTCACTGTTTTCATAAATAGGGCACCGCGCGGCAATATTCCTCCAACCGCCGGTGTATTCCCCCTAGCGCTGATTTATGGAAGCAAGAGGCAGTAGCAAAGAAGCAAGTGACAGTGGAGCGCGTGCAATACTCATTAGCTACCCCTGCGGTGAGCTCGGGTCTCGACAGCAGGCGCCGCGCAACCGTGGGGCCATGGTTAGTTAAGGCAACCACTCCCATCGTCCGTGAACTTAACCTAATTGCTGCACGCGCCGAGATATACGTCTGGTATGCATCGGCTTTTCTGGTTCCAAAACACACCTTTTTTTCGAGCAGGTGCATGTAAGCATGCAAAGATGCAGCGTTTCGAGCAGTAAAGTGTTTTCTATGTCTGTCTTGCTCGACTTCCCCAATTCACATTCATTCGTCAGCGCACCAACTATCTCTACTCAAGTCCAGTGCAAGCACAGAGCTCCGCGTGTAACAGCAGAGCCCATTTCCCGTTACTCAGATGAGGACGGCTCACCATCCGCAGCTGCTGCATTCTCCCGCACACCCTCGTTCACCAACAGAGCTATGGCACCATGCAGGCAACCCACGCTCAAAGCTGCGACGGCCAGCTTGTAGAAAAGCCTGGTAATTACGCCACAGTGATTGTACAAAACGATTACGGAGAGTGAGCTCAACCTTGCGTGTTCAAAACTAAATGCTGAACATTCCTGCAAACACTTTTGGGGGCATTCATTTCCCGGAGGAACCGGGAGCACGCCGAGGAACGGTTTTAAAGATTTCGACAACTTTGAGTTGCTAATTACGCAATACAGTAACCCTCTTTGCAAATAGCAACGCCCACGAGCACTTGTTCAATCTGCAGTTTTTTGAGGCAGATGATTCATTTTAGGCCTGTTTCCCAACAACGTGCTTCAGAGTTTGTAAGCGCCCTGCAAAGTTTCCTTTCTGAGTTTGAATTAGAGAGGTAAAGCACCACTTTCGTTTCGAAATCTTGACCTAAAGAACACTGAGGTGAGTTTTTATGATTGCTTCTAACCGACATTAAAGCTTGCCGTACGTACACCTTGTTCTCAAACTTTTCTTTACGACGCAGGTTCGTTTTCCGGCAATAAAATTCGTCAGAAAATGCCACTTTCTTCGCACTACCCTCCCCGCCCATTTGCTGGCGTTGTCTGTGACGGCATAGTGACAAGTCTCTAATGGCTATATTTACGTGATATTTATTATATCGTTAGTTTTATTTTTTATAGTTAATTTGCTCTTTTGTGAAAACAGAAATGTCTGGATACAGAAACAATAAAACGAGGGAAGGAGTACCCAACCCTAAAATGTCGGCAAATTACGTGCCGGGCTTCCGATTCGCTCGAAATTTCGCTTCGCGGAGTGGCATTGAGCAATGCAAGCACGACATTCCGCAATACGCAGTGCCGCAGTGCAGCTCACATTTTTAAGTTCAGTATTACTGACCCAGCTATCATTGGCCGAATTTGTTTATTTCGTGCCATGGATTGGTCACTCAAGCGCATTATGGCGAAGTTGAACCACAAAATTGGCCTAGAGGCTGTTTTGTTGGAGCCCCTTGCGCCTCTGGTGTTATCTTTATGCTTGCTATAGTACAGAGTAAAGTAGACAATCATTTTCAAAAGAGACAAGGAGATAAGAAACAATTTTGGTTCCTTGAGGATGTTCTTTTGTCTAAACTTCAATGGCACCAATTCAAGGCAAACTTCCAACGGCTAATTCTAGTAATATGAAAAACAGACGAAGCACTGTCAACTGGCCGAACAGGTTCACGCTTGGGTCTTATGACATCATAGAGACTTCGTGAGATTGGCGGTCGCCGACCAAAGCCTGCACGAGACACCTGTCTGTGCGATTAGAGCGGTAGTCGTAGATCATTTTAACGCACGAATGGGACGATAACGTCCAACTAGAAGCCTGATAACCGTTTTTTTCTTTTATTATTCCCCTACCACACTACTGATATCGTGAACCGCGAAACTAACAAGTTCTGAATTAAAAACCTTCTTAGGTTAAAATGCGTCCTTAGAAGAGGAAATGAGGACAAGGAGTTAATAAATGCTACTTATATTAAAGTAAACAACGCTGTGGTTTGTCGCCGAGGCCGCTCTCAACAGTCATGTGCATGTGTAGTATGCAGTAATCCGAAGTAATAAAAAGATCTGCAACGCCAAAAAACTACAAGAAACGCTTGCTCATTAAGAGACACAGCTGCTCATAAAACAAAAGCAAGAACATATTTCTACGCACGGCTGGTTCCTTTTACGAACCAAACAAGGTCGCAGTTTTCGGGACCCTTTTTTGTATTGTGTTCAGCAATTCCGATCTCACTCTCCTTACTCTCCCCGGTGTAAAATTGTGAGTGGCGCAACCATGTTCTATCAGGGGGACATGGTAAATACGTAGACGAATATTTACGGGGCAGTTCAAATTATGGTAGTAAAAAGGATAATCGAGCTGCCCGGTAGTTCGAAATATATTCCAGATGCCTGAACAAATAGAATTGGAATAGTCACATGGGTCTTGGTGGTTTTGTTTCGCCCTGCCTGTCTCTTCCGCATTTTTTTAAACTCGGGATATATCCTTGTCCAAAGCAAGCAAATGCAGCCGCGCCTAATATGCGTACACATTTTTCTAACATTTCCAGCAAAGATCTTAACATTCCTTGCGGGTAAATGCGCAATCACCGATAATCGCAGTTTAAGCTTGATCAACTTGGAATGAAATGCATCACGGTCGTCTGTCGCTGCAGCAACTGTTCTTTACCATATTTATAAAACACTAATCCGAGTCACCTGCGTATTTATGGTGGTAGTGAGAGATCACTACTCGAGCCAATCCAATCACTTTAAAAAATTCAAAAGTTTTGTACTAAAAATGGCATCACACTCCAGCGAAACTGCAAAGCACGGTGACTGCCGGCCATTATGATTCATGTGCTGTGCCGTACACATCGAGTCCACTCTCATGTATCTCAGAATAGACCCGCCACCGAGGCTACCACAGTTCTCGCTACCAACGACGTTGCAGTAATTAGCACAGGCGCGTGGCGGTGGGCTCAAAAATTAATGCCTGCCAGGAGCCTCTGCCCTCTCAGCGTATAGGCGTCTGTGAATTTCTCCGTTGCTGGCAAGACGTCTCTGCCAGCGGTGGGGCGAAGACGTGCTTGAGGCCACGCCTTCAAGCGCAGTCCTGTAGTGTTGCTGCTCTCGAAGATCTCTTGAACTTAGCACGCGTGTTTCTTCCTCACCAAGACGCGAGAATAGATGCCACGTGCCTTAGTTTGCTTCCTCATTACCTGAAGCTTAGAAGAGAAGCCTGGCGGAGCGGCTCCTCTGGTGTGCGTATCGGTAAAACCACTGGGATGGTATCAAAGGATCAATATGCACCACGGATCGCGAATCAGCTACCTCTTGCATTGTAATCACATAACGGGGTCGTAAGTAGGATGGGATAGGACAAAAGCATGCAACCCGATGTATCGGAATCCGCTAATCTCCGAAAATGATTGTATTAGATTGCTCACAGAAGTTCGCGTTCTTAGTCGGAATTTTCCCCCCAAACTCCCGCTGCTTCAGTGTACAGATTAAGAGCAGCGGCTCATACACCCTACATGTACTTTCTTCCTGTACATTTGTGCCTTGCAGACGGTTTGCCGGTCTCCGCCAGGAAATTCTCCGGTCACCTCCCCGTTAACTTAGTCATCACAAACTATGGGATTATGTGCCTCGCAAAATCACAACGCTTATTCTCTCTCTTACACGTAATCTCTGAGGGCTTTTGTACACCTCCAGACGTTTGCGACGGTTTTCTTTTGATGGTTTGGCTATGTAAGCTGCACACATAAACACAAAAAAGGTTTTTATTTCCGAAGTCATGGCACGTTAGTTACTTCCTGTCACTGACCTAGGATATCGCGCACAGCCATGAATGGGTGGGGTACCATCGCGAGAATTGAGCCATGTTTCTCGTCCGCGATATATATTTTTCATTTCTCAGGGTGAATCGATTGTGCATTTTCGGGTGTTACTTACGTGAGCTTGAGACGTAGTTGCCTGCTCGAAGCTAGGCAGCCGATGTTTCTTCATGGAAGCCAAGATCTGCAAGCTAATGGGCTGCTTCCTACAATTTATGACCACTTTTTTATCCAACCGAGCGATTCAGAAAACGTGAGGTTGGGGGTGAGAGGTGTGCGCAACGTTTAATGCTGGTTTAAAGGACAATGTTTAACTCTTTCTCTCCAAATAAACATAATTTACAACACGCTGGAGACAGTACCACCGTTGAAGAATACTGTAACAGACGCTATGATACCATCGAAAGACGCTGCTATAACCGAGTATAGTATTTCGTTCCTTAGGTCGTCACCGAAACTTTTAATGCGAACGTCATGACTTCTACTGCACTTTCAGTCCCTAAAAGTCTGTCCTAAAATAAAAATGTCAAATTTTATAAGCTGCGATTCAAACAGCACTTCAAATTCCTCATGGGGCCCATAGCCCCATTTTTCTTGTTGCTACCCGCGTAGTAGACTGAACTTTGATAAATAGTGTGTAAAAGAAAATTCAAGTTTCCACTATACAAAGACAACACTCTTTGATCTTTCAAAAATTTAAACCAGTAATGCGGGCTCTTTCATTACGACCCCATATATTGTAGAGTTTTAAAAGTATATCTATAAGCTTTTAGTGTGTTTTACATTTTTTGTCATTCCCCCGACACCAGGTCTGATTAACTTTATCTGTAAATTCAACCCTAGTAAATAACGAGTGCCCCTTTACATCGTTTGGCTGTCTATCTCTCGTTGTAATACCCACATATACGTATCATTTTGTTTGAAATCAGTAAATCTAATCTTCTTTAGTTTTTTGATAATATAAAAATAGAAAGTCGCTCTTGCCAAAAGCCGCTGGTTTGATTCACAAGAAGGTAGTGTACGTGCGGTAGGTTTCAAACCGAATCTTATCTTGGTCGAAAGTTTTCTGTGTCAGCGTTCCCTTTCACGGTGTCAATGAATCACGATACAACCTACACCAAGCGCGAAAACAGCATCCGCTCCTGGCTTTAGTTTCGTATGGCCGTGAAACAATTCGATCACCTTTTACAGGTGCATCGTTTCTCACGACACTCTTTTACTCAGTCAAGCTGCTATTTACTTTATCTTTCGTCTCACCGCGATCACTTTCCATTTTCTTTTTAGCTCTCTGTTCATTTACACTATTTTCACTACCTCCCCCCAACCAGAAAGAAAATCACGGCGTGTGAACTTAGGACAACGTATTTTCTCGCCGTAGACTGTGACATTAAGGTCTGTTCACAAGCATTTCTGGGGAGTTTCATGGCACGCCTGCGCATTCAGTAATTTTCTTTCTATTTGGTGGAGCGCTACACACATTCCTTATGCCGGACATCTCAGCACCAAGTTCAAGGCCAAGAAAAAACAAAATAAGGACACCTACACAGCGAGGAGAAAGGGAAGACGTTCATTTTGTTTCGGGTGACGACTTTATCAGTGAGCTGTTAAGTGTCCTCCTCTTTTATACCTTATCTTAACTGTCAAAACTCGAGGGCGTATATTTTCGCGTATTTGTGAACACCGCGATTTTGTCTTACTGACGCTTCTGAATGAGGCAACGTACCGGCAAGCCGATGTCAGCGCTTTCCTTTGTGCCACACAGGGCTTGCTGCGCACAGCGCTCCTTTAGGAAAACTAATCGCCTCTGTACAGCGGAACCGCTGTATCACCGGTTTCAATGGCTTCGGTTCTGGCTTCTTTCGTTCCCATGAATGCGCTGACTTCGCTCTTTACTCAAAAGCGAAAGTAAGCCGTGGGTATGGTTGCGAAAGTACCCCTTTGTATCTCTAGGAGCAGCACATTGATGTAGCGACCTACATTTTTAAGCTAAAAAATTTGAATGTTCCAGCTGAACGTGACCTAATCGAAAGTGAATCGGTTGAGCAGTCAGAATATATCCTTTATGGGCCACTGCACGTGATTCTATTGATGCGTGTTGAGATGTCCAGTTTGCTGAAATTAAGTTTCTTTCAAGGCTTCACGAAATCGGTGGTTAAAGCTTTGAACATGAGTGGATATAATTTATCTCCGCCTACAATGAATCCTGCATCAGCGCGCATTCCCCAAGTTTACTGTCTGAATGTACTCACCGGTCTGACGGCCAAGCTTGGACACTAAAGTAGCTGGTCGTCAAAGTGCAAATATGTCGAGGTCACACAATGTACAT
This sequence comes from Haemaphysalis longicornis, assembly GCF_048455015.1. NCBI lineage: Eukaryota > Metazoa > Arthropoda > Arachnida > Ixodida > Ixodidae > Haemaphysalis > Haemaphysalis longicornis. Next base: position 76,039,961 of record NW_027526361.1, on the reverse strand, counting down.
TACACATGGTAGGGGCATAGCGGACAAACGTTTCGCAAGGTCCACCGAATGTATAATGTGGACTATCTATAACAAACATTGTTGCAATTAGAAGGAATCGCTATGCAAAAGTATGTCTTGTCTTTGGATATGGTGAATGTTTAACTGTTTAACCAACATCTAAATATTTATTTAACAACGTCTGTTGCCCAGAAAATAACTTCGAATGCAACTCGGGCTCAGTTCCAAACACCCTGTACCAGGTGGTATGGTAGTGTGTGGCAAAGGACGTACCACCCGGTGGCCAACAATCCAAAGAGCACTTGGAGACTTATCTGGGCAGTTGTCACTTGACTTGGGCTAGAATACAGGCTGAGCCGCATGGAAGGGTCTCAAGATATATTTGTGGAAGGATGCCACCCCCCTGGGGCATAGATGATCTCGGCTGCATTCTACACTAATGTATTTGTTACTGGTGTCACTACTTCCCAGAAATGTCATCTGTATGAACTGTAGCGACGTTCGTGGTGTGTCTGTGGGTTTATACAGGTCGTTACGCTAGGATCGTGCAGATACAGTGAGAGGAATGCCGGACGCACACACAGGACGAAGTGTATTTACAACATATTGGAGGCGTTGGACGACCGCTCCATGGAAATAACGGAAACTCAAAAAGAAATGTTCACAAAGCGGGTTCAGTTAGTTTTCCGCGTCACTGGCTGGCGCTAGGCCCGAAAAACAGTCGCGTTAAACACGGCTCACAGGTATGCCTTGCTGGAGCACACTGTTCGTCGAGGGTGAGTGCCGCAGAACTTGGCTGGCCGCTTCGCGGAGCGGTCACCAGCGGGCTGGTGCGAGACTCTCCGGAACACCTCCCAGACAAAGCAGACCAGGCCCGGAAGTCATGGCCACGACTCAGCAAACCGGCGGTCCGAGCAGGAGCATGGGGTCTCTGACGCACTACGAACGTCGGTCTTACAGCAGCAGAAATCCTGGCTCGAGCCGGAACGGGACGACCCGGCAGTGCCTTGTGATCACTCGAGCCCAAGCGGGTAGCCGCATCCCTACGGCAGCTCACCTTGGTGACCGATGGCGACGGTCTCGTAACGGAAGAGACGTCGACCGGACGTCTGACGTGCGAATGCCTAATCCAACCGTGCCCTGTCTCGGTCGCCCTGCGCTTCACGGCTTCGCAGCTCTTGCTCGCACCACGCCTGGGTCGTCCTCTTCTCGGTGATGTCTTTTCCCAGCGGCCGCTTAGTGTCTCGCGTGATGTGAAATCTTCTTTCACTATTTTCACCATTCCCCCTCCAAGACACTCATCACACAGGTATTTGTGAGGCATTGAATAAAGCCCACATTTCTGTACGTGTACGCACATTTATAACTCTCCCACTTCACTTGCTTGGTGAATAGAGGACTCACAGTAGTATGGGATGTAAGGCATTGCTCTGACAAAGGACGGGGGTTCAATCCCGGCCATTTAGAAAACAATAATGGTCATCACTCTGTCACGATTGCGCCGCACATCGGCGATCCTGGGGAAATAACAATTCATCCATAGCTGTCTAGCGTGGCGTGGCAGATGTCCCAGGTGTAGCTTCGGCGTTAAGGCCACGGAATTTATAATTTTCCTTTTCTGGTTCGTACAGACTACTCCAGAGGAAAAAGGTGATACGGGAGAATAGAGACGGGCGCTTCGTGGGAAAAGTTTCTTTTATCATTGCACATCCAGAAATTTCACCGCCGGGTAGAAAGGTGAACACCGTTCGATACTTATTTTGGAACCCAGAGTGCGCTTCCGCAGTGCCCGCGTTCGCAAGCAGTGCTACTAAGAAAAGAGCAGCCTCAAAACGAAGGCAGGCAAAGCCATCGGGTTTTTGGACATCAGTGACAAGGCGTCTGCGCACTACTGAAAGAGCACTTCCCATGGCGCAATACCGTTGCACGCAGAGCCCATATCGCCATGTTCCACTGTCAGTGGCGTTATCGCCAACAGTTCACGTGGGGTACATGTTCCATATATCAGTATATGCAGAAGTTTCAGTGATAATTTGGGAGAGCCGTTTTGGATAATAACAACCAGTGTTTAAACCACAAAAAGTACCGAGCTCTCTACGGCTGTTGCAGCAACATATATAGCCCTGATGCCGCCTTAGCCGACACATCTTCGGCCAATCAACAAACGCTGTCGCAGCACACGAAGCGCAACAATGTGCACAAAGTGCACCAAGAAAAGTTTTCCCATAATCCTGACCTGTTTGCCGAAGCTATTGTACCTAATATTAATTTTCCATAAGCGGGTTATACACAGTTTTCTTTGAGGGAAAGAGGACGGTTTATAACTTGTAATATTAGCAGCAACCTTTGTTGCGGCAATCTTCGACCCAACCGACGGCACACAACTTCCTCGCAAAACTCCTTGAATCATCATCATCACTATCACCACGACCACCACCACCATCATCATCATCAGTCAATTTACAGGCCCTACAATATGTCCTGTAATTTGCCTCTCTCCTTCGGTCTCCTCCACCAGCACTTCAACAGGCACTACACAACACTGTACGCGTACTGCAGCCCCCTGGGGGGAATGTTCTTGTTGTTGCAACTGTCCACTAACATCTGGTATTAAAATAGTAAACCTAACCAACTGTCACCATCTGAAGTCTACAAACAATAGGAAAGCTCTTTTCACCGTAGTTAAGAGTGCAGCGAATGCGGACGGATACAGCGGAGCGCGACCGAAAGATATCAGTCGTCGTTTAGTCCATATGGAACGACCTGAACCACGTATTTATCACAGCTACAAATACCCGCACAACCTGCGCACCCGACGAGGAAGCTACCACTAACAATTAACACGACGTTTCCGGGCAGACAACTACGTAAACGGTCAAAATCCAAGACCGGGAACGAGGATCTTCGAGCACCTCAGAAGCACTGCAGCACAAGCATCGTCTGCGAGCGAACACGACTGGCTGTCTAGACAGACATGGTGACTCTTCGTTGCGGCGCCGGCTGAGCATTATCACCGGCGCCGCATTAGCACCTGCCGGTCAGGAGGGAACCGCAACTTCACCAATTCATGCTGTATCCGGCGTTCTCGCAGGCCGCTCGCGACCCCTTGCATGTTTAAAAGCATGGCAAGTATTTTAAGTGATTACACTTACCGACTACCGCAACCATCTTCTTACGGAGACGAAGAACGAGTGGACGAGCTATTCATGGCCCGCGTTTGAGAAAACCTGGATGCAGTTATGAAGTACACCGCAACGGCCGCCACAAAAGGACAACGGAATCCTACAGACCGATGAAAGCCAATAGGCGCGATGGTTACCATTAGAGCGTCCACTGAGATAGAAGAATCGCTAACATCTTCTATAGCTCACGATTAACTATATTTGCGCCATGTAATAATGTTTAGTGGTTAACTCGCAGCAGTAGCTCAGTAGCCAAGGTGTTCTGCTGTTGGTCCCCAGGGACACCAATTTATTCCGGCCGCTTCGAGCTCTTTTCCGGTGGCGGCAAAAAACGACAGCGCCGCTCTGGGGAGATGCGGCAATAGTTTGCTTTGCAGCAAGGCTATTTTTGTGAACATGCCTGGTGATGAACCACGACAAAAAATGCATACACAACGAGCGATATATCGCTTAGCTGTAAAAATCAGCTCGCTGCTACCAATTTCCATCTGCCTTGTCGGGTGCAGAAGGCTGTTTCCAAAGTACTCGAGAGGGCAGCTGACGCGAACCAAATAGTAGGCGAACAGGTTACATTGAAGAGAATGTCAATGTGTGCAGAGAATGAAATATACATCAGCAATCAATATAAAACGGATAAGAAAAATATTATCCTGGAGATAATATAGAACCTTTGTGCAGGTGAAGTTTTCGCCACTTTAAAAGTAGTCTCTAAAAGGCTTTGCCTTCTGTGTAGGCCCAAACTAAGATGTGCGGCCGTGGCTGGCACTGTCTTGTTGTGCACCCTTCGAGCCTATGTACGGTGAGACGACACGGGCACTTTTGAGAGATTGTGTACGCAAGGATTAGCTTCAGCGTCGTCGTTCATGCACAAGGCTTAACGCTGACCACGCTCTTTCGATGTGTAAATACGTCTCCTCTATTTATGGAGTTCATAAAGGGGCCTTCTATATCGTCAAAGGCGGCCCTTACACGGCAAAGTTTCGCCAGATAATTGGAGCCCACATGCTGCTCCAACGAGAAGATCAGCAAAAAATATTTGCTTGTGATTCACTCCAACCTATTTTGGGAACCCATCCCGCATTGCTTATTTCCGCCCCATATTTTTGCAGTTATATTTATGGCCCGGCTTTTTTTTTTGAAATATTGTTTACGTATGCTTCCTCACCCATTCAAAAATATTGTGCCAGTCACAGCGCTAGTTTGCAGACTGCCGTATTGGTTTTTCAGAGTGAATACGTTTTAACCGCTTCCCCTTCTGATTTGGTTTCAATATCATCATCATCATCATCATCACCAGCCTATCTACGCCCACTGCAGGGTGAAGGCCTTTCCCATTATTCTCCAATTACCTCGGTCCTGTGCCAACTGTGACCAATTTATCCCCGCAAACTTCTTGATCTCATCTGCCCATCTAACTTTCTGCCGCCCCCTGCAACGCTTGCCTTCTCTAGGGATCCACTCTGTTACCCTTAATGACCAGCGGTTATCTTGCCTTCGCATTCCATGCCCTGCCCACGCCCATTTCTTCTTCTTAATTTCTACTATATGTCTTTAATACCAGATTCCTCCCTGACCCACTCCGCTCTCTTCTTGTCCCTTAATGTTACACCTATCATTTTCCGCTCCATTGCCCCCTGAGTCGTTCTCAATTTAAGTTGAACCCTCTTACTGAGCCTCCAAGTTTCTGCCCCGTAGGTGAGTACCGGTAAGATGCAGCTGTCATACACTTTCGTCTTCAGCGACAATGGTAGTCTGCTATTCATTATATGAGAATGTCTGCCATATGCACCCCACCCCATTCTGATCCTTCTAATTATCTCTGCCTCATGGTTGGGATCTGGGGTCACAACTTGGCCTAAGTAGATATATTCCCTTACCACTTCCACGGCCTCGCCACCTATCGCAAACCGCTGTGCTGTCCCGAGGTTATTGATCATTACTTTAGTTTTCTGCATATTAATTTTCAGGCCCACGGTTCTACTCTGTTCGCCCAGTGCGGAACGCATGCTTTGCAAGTCGTCCCCCGAGTTACTGAGCAAGGCAACGTCATCAGCAAATCTGAGGTTACTGAGGTATTCTCCATTAACCCTTACTCCCACCTGTTCCCAATCCAATGTTCTGAATACTTCTTGTAAACATGCTATGAATAACATTGGAGAGATTGTGTCTCCTTGTCTGACACCCTTCCTTATAGGTATTTTACTGCTCTCCCTATGGAGGATGATGGTAGCTGTAGACCCATTGTAGATATCCTCTAGTATTCTTACATAATGCTCATCTACCCACTGGTTCCGTAATGCCTGAATGACTTCTAGGGTTTCGACCGAGTCAAATGCTTTCTCATAATCTATGAAGGCTATATATAGGGGTTGAGTATACTCAGCGCACTTCTCTATCACCTGATTGATCGTGTGAATATGGTCCATTGTTGAATAACCTTTACGGAACCCTGCTTGTTCTTTAGGTTGACTGAAATCTAAGGTTGCAGAGATTCGGTTAACGATTACCTTGGTAAATACCTTGTAGACGACTGACGGTAAGCTGATCGGCCTGTAATTTTTCAAGTCCTTCATGTGGATTAGGATGATGTTTCTTATGGATTAGGATGATGTTCGCGTTCTTCCAAGATTCCGGTACCATTCAGGTCATTAGGCATTGCGTATACAGGTTTGCCAGTTTTTCAAGTACAATTTCTCCGCCATCCTTCAAGAGGTCTGCTGTTATCTGATCCTCACCAGGTGCTTTGCCCCCTTTCATTTCTTTCAACGCCTTCCTTACTTCTTCGGTCGTTACTGGTGGGATGTCTATCTCCTCTGAACTACTGTGTCGTTTGGCATTATCCTGGATGTCCCGGCTACTGTACAGATCCCAATAGAGCTCCTCGGCCACTGTGACTATTTTATCCCTATTTGTGATGACATTGCCTTGCTTATACTTAAGTGCATACATCTGATTTTTCCCCAGGCCAAGACGTCTCTTCACTGCTTTCAGGCTACCTCCGTTCTTTACAGCGTATTCGATCCTGTCCATATTATACTTCCGTATGTCAGCTGTCTTACGCTTATTGATTAACTTCGAGAGCTCCGCTAGTTATATTCTATCAGCTGTGGTAGAGATTGTCATGGTTTGCCGTTTCCTGATTAGATCTTTCGTCTCCTGTGAAAGTTTACCAGTTACGTCCTATGTTACCGTGGTCTAGAGGACAGAAGGGAACTGGGAGTTGGATTTCTAGTCAATAAAAGCATAGCTGGCAACATAGACGAATACTATAGCATTAACGAAAGGGCAGCAGGTCTTCTAATTAGGCTCAATAAGAGGTACAAGCTCAAAGTGGTGCAGGGCTACGCGCCCACATCCAGCCACGACGACCAAGTAGTGGAACGCTTCTATGAAGATGTGGAGTCGGCAATGGCTAAAGTAAAAACACAGTATATCGTAGTTATGGGGGACTTCAATGCTAAAGTAGGCAAGAATCAGGCTGGAGACAAGGCAGTTGGGAATTATGGTCTGGGCTGTAGAAATAGCAGGGGGGACCTACTTGTCGAGCTTGCAGAACGGAATAACCTACGCATAATACCTTCTTCTCTAAACGGGAGAGTCGGAAGTGGACCTGGAGGAGCCCGAATGGGGAGCACAAAAATGAAATAGACTTCATATTATGCGATAACCCTGGCGTCGCGCAGGATGTGGAAGTGCTCGGAAGGGTAGGTGCAGTGACCACCGTATGGTAAGATCTCGAATTAGGCTAGATTTGAGGAGGGACCCCAACAAGCTAGTACAAAAGAAGCCGATAAATGAGCTAACAGTAAGACGCAAAGTAGAAGAATTCAGGATCGCGCTGCAGAACCGATATTCCGCTCTTAACGAGGAAGCCGAGCCTACTACACAGGAAGCTAGCGACAACCTTACACGCATTATCACGGAGTGTGCAGTAGAAGTCGGGGGCATTATGGCTAGACAGGATACTGGTTTCAATATAGCGACGATCAATTCTCACATGTCCAATCAGGGGATGAGCTAGCGATAATGACGGTTTTTCATCATCATCATCATTTATTGTACCCTTAAAGGCCCCTTGCGGGGTATTACATAAGGGGGGGGGCGAAATAATAGTACACACCACATAGCAAGAATACAGACAGTAATACAGGAACAATTCCGACATACATTCGTGTAAAGAAAGAGAAGACCTACAGGCATGAAAAGAATAAAAAGGGGGGGGGGGCAAAACAATAGCACACACATAGCAAGAATTAAGACAATAAATCATAAACAATTCCGACATACATTCGTGTAAAGAAAGGGAAGACGAACAGGCATGAAAAAAGAAATGAAAAGAGAGAAGGGGGAGGGAGAGAGGTGAGCAATTTCAAGAAGTCAAAGTTTCCTTAGTCCGCAAAAAAAAAAAAAAACTAGAAAGAGCAATGAACTGACTGAGGGCGTCAACCGTATGGCATTTGAAACGCGTGCCAATGCCCTATGAACGAGCAGTCAGAAGGGCGCCGGCCTGCCGGCCTGAGTACTCTCACACGGTGACAAGCTTTTGGCGTCAGTGGGCCGGCTAATCCCCTTGCCCCAAGGACCATGCAACAATGGGCGAAGCACTCGGAGTAGAGTTCCCCACTCTTTGCGCTCAGTACCCCAAAATATTCCCGGGAGGACAAGGCAGGGCAAGAACGACGACCGCAGACAGGTCAAGGAACGCAGCCCCCGTCTCCGAACAATGCGGGGCGGCAGACCAAAAAGCTGACCTTGCCGGAACTGCCATCTTCGAAAAAGGGGCGAACTGGAGGAAGTGCCTTTACAGCGAACCCCACGGAGCCGCAATGGCTCGCAAGGGACTCCCCAGTCTGTGTAAACACACGAGCTGCGTTCCGCAGGGCGGGGTTCGTGGAAGGCCGGCAGCGGCGAGGGGTTGCAAGGCGGCGTTGCAATGTAAGCCGTGTCACCTCTGAAGAAGGAGCCTTGCCGTCATCGGGACGCAGGGGGAGTAATTATATTTTTTCAGACATGAAAAGAAGCAACCAGAGGAAAAAGCAGTTGGAAATGACGCTAAAATTACGCGTAGAAAAAGAACGAGAAACATAATATTGTAGGTTAATTAAGGATATAGGAGCTTAGTAACTCACGGAATTTCGAAGGGTTATGCTCGGCAACGACAGATTCTGGTAGGGAGTTCCATTGTTCTATTGCTACGGGAAGGAAAGATTTGTTGAAAGCGTTGGTGGAACCGTGAAGTCTCTGAATGCTCATAGAATTGAAGAGGCGATGTGATGAGCGCACGGGTGGAAATAAAAGCGTAGAACGAAGGTCAGGGAAGTTATAATACAATTTATGGAATAGGCAGAGTAGTGAGATTTTACGTCTTGATGCTAAGAGTGGCAGTCCGACAGATGCTTTTCAGTGAATGACACTGGTAGTGTGGCCATATTTGGATGAGATGAAACGGGTAGCGCGGTTTTGGACAGCTTCTAGTATATCAGCCAGGTACGTTTGGTGCGGGTTCCAAATGGAGGAGGCATATTCCAGTTTGGTGCGGATGAAAGTCTCATATGCTATTTTACGGATCGATGGAGGGGACAGGTATAGCGATCTTCTAAGGTAGTTCAGGGACTTCGAGGCATCGGCTGTTCATTTTAGAATGTGGTTAGACCAGTTTAGTTTGTTAGTGATGGTAACGCCAAGGTAGCGGTAGCTATGGACCTCAGATAGATTAACTGTGCCTAAGCAGTATGGGAATGTAGTTATGGAGCGCTTCCGGGTCACATGCATGAACTTACATTTACTAACATTTAGACTCATCATCCAGCGTGAGCACCATTTGGCAATTAAGGTTAAGTCCTTTTGGAGGACGGATTGGTCGTCGGTGGTTGTGACACGGCGGTAAATTACACAATCATCGGCAAAAAGACGGATTGGAGATGAAATGCCAGTTGGGAGGTCGTTTATAAATATAAGGAAAAGAAGTGGACCGAGTACTGATCCCTGAGGAACCCCGGATATTACTTTGGTAGTTTCTGAACAGCGATCTCCAACACAAGTGAACTGAACGCGATCTGTTAGGAAACAGGTGATCCATGATAGGATTAGCGGGTCGAGATGAAGACACGAAAGTTTGGACACTAGTCGTTTATGAGGTACGCAGTCAAAGGCCTTTGAAAAATCTAAGTAAATGACGTCTGTCTGGAATGAAGAATCTAAGTTTAGGTGAAGGTCTGTGGTGAATTCAAAAAGTTGAGTTTCACATGACAGGCCTGGACGGAAGCCATGCTGATTGCTGAAGAAAAAAGAATTTATTTCGAGGTGGTTAGCTATGTGCGAATATATGATATGTTCCAAAAGTTTACAGGCAATACATGTAAGTGAGATCGGGCGATAATTGGTTGGATCGGAGCGCTTGCCGGACTTGAAAACAGGGGCTACTTTGTTTATTTTCCAGTCTTTCGGCAGAGTACCCTCGCGTATGGACTGGGTAAAAATTATTTGTAAGATCTGGCTGAAGATGACGTCGGTAGCTTTTAGTATTTTCACTGGTATGTTGTCAGGTCCGGGGGAGCTAGAAATTTTAAGCTTTTTTATTAGATTCATGATACCTTCAGCAGTCACTTCAATGGCCGGCATGTCAGTGAAGTCCAATCTTGGTAAGGCAGGAATGTTGGTCGAAGGTTCACACGTAAAAACGGAAGAAAAATAGGAATTTAGGACGTCAGAGCGTTTTGCGACTGGGACGTGTGACCCATCAGGATTGGTTAAGGTGATGTTATGCGACTGATGTCTGTTGGGAGTGAGTATTTTCCAGAATTTTTTGGGATTACCATGGAGGATATCAAGAAGGTCCTGGTGAAAGAATTTTTTCTTTGAGCGCTTCAAGAGGCGGTTGTACTCTCGCAAGCAGTTGAAGTAGTTCTTCCATTTCGGGGCAGTACCAGATTTTTTTGCCACTTTGAAGAGGCGCTTTTTCTTTTGGGCTAGTTTTTTTAACAGATTTGTGTACCAGGGCCTTCCCATTTCACCACGGATGCAAACGAGGGGTACGTAATTACTAATTAGGCTGAGTAGTTTTTGCTTGTACAAACGCCAGTTTTCGTCTACAGACCTTGTATAAGCAGTTTCTTTTAGATATTCAAAGAAGGTGTTAAGTTCACTGTTAATTCTAGAAGTGTCAGCTTTACTGTAGTCTCGAATTAATTTTATTGAACGCTGTTTAATTGGAGCGGAAATATTCAAATTAAATAGAACAATACTGTGATCACTCAGCCCGTCTACGGGAGATAAAGACTCAATGTTTTCGGGGTGAGAAGTCAAAACCAGGTCAAGAGTGTTTGTGCCACGGGTTGGAAAATTTACGGTTTGCGTAAGGTTGAAGTTTAGTGCTAGGTCAAGGAAGTCTTTTGACTGGCGCGATGATGCTGTTAGATTGACCCAGTTTATTTCCGGAAAGTTGAAATCCCCACAAAGAATGTAGCTGGCACGGGGAAATTTAAAGGTTATATCTAAGAGGACGGAGTGAAGTTCATTGGTGAAGGAAGAGTCGGAATCTGGCGGGCGATAACAAGATATCAGTACGTATGTGCGAGACGGCACGGAAAAGTGCACACAAAGGATTTCGTGGGCACAGTTGTTGGGGAGCTGGTAGGAAGGAATGTTGCTTTTAGTGAATACAAGGACACCACCACCCTTTCGTCCATTCCTGTCACGTCGGAAAGCAGTGTAGGGGGAGTTGGCTTGCAGTAGCTCAGTGTCGTTGATGTCAGAAGATAACCAAGACTCAGTGAAGATGGCCATGTCTGTGTTGTTGTCATCGAGAATGGATACCACGGTGTCTTTTTTCGGCATGTAGCTGCGAACGTTAGCCATAATGACTGATAATGTGTGTTTGGGTGATGCATGAATTGGGGTTAATAGCGGCTGCTGGGGAAGGGAAAGTTGGGTCGGGCAGGCCTGCTGTGATGGCTAGGATTTAACTTCCAAGACTGAATCTGATTGTGCATCGTAACAAAACTGCTTTCCGTTCATCTGTAGCTTATCAAATCTCATCTTAAAACTGGAGAAATCGCGTTGTTTTGCATACGCGTACAACTTTTTCCTTGCAAGCCGAACGCCCGATGAAAAATCCTCACGGATAGAAATTTGTGAACCTTTAAGTTTAGCCCCGGCTGACAGAATACTACCTTTAACTTAACTTAACGCAAGCTTAACAATGATTGGGCGGTTCTTACCATCCTGAAAACGCCCGAGCCTGTGTGCTCGTTCGATGTCCTCTTTTGTAATAGGAATGTCAAGTTTCTGTGCACAGAGAGAAATAACCCGCGATTCCGATATTTCCCAAGTTTCGTCGCGTACATCTTCAATACCGAAAAAGAGTAGGTTATCCCTGCGAAGGCGATTTTCCGAGTCGTCGCATTTTTGCGCGAGGTTATTTAATTGTGAAGAGAGTCTAATTATTTCAGGTTTGCTGCTCGGGTCAGATATCGGGGGACGTGGTTTAATAGCTTCGACTATTTTTTCAAGTTCGTCAACGCGGGTGAATAGGCGACCAACCTGGTTTTCAATGGAGGACTGAGCGGCACGAATTATGGCTAGCTCAGACAAAACAGTGTTTTGCGAAATTTCAAGGCGTGATAGGGTGCTTGCAATAAACTCAAGGGTCACAGGAGTCGGAGTTGCATTGTCGGGGCCAGGGTTCAGTTCAACATCCCCAGAAAGGGCAAGTAAAAGAAGAGTAAGGTGAGCATTGACACAGAATGAACTGAGAGATTGGTAAAGCAGTTTTCGAGTGGCATAAAATGTGTCGGTGGGGGACGACACCGCGATTAACATTCGGTCGCTAGAACATACACATCTTGCACAAGGTAGGTAACTAACCTGCACAAGCAAAAACGGCGTCATGACCACGCTCGGTCCGGTGGCGTGCCCCAAGTGGGTCCGGGAGGGGGGCTGCTTAAATAGCGGCAGGGAGTGTCCCGCGCAGGAAGTAGCTCTCCGTGGCCAGGCGGAAAGCAGGGAGAGGGCTAGAAGTGGTGGGCTTGAGGGCGAGTTGTTTTCGTTGTCAGGATCTGAGGCGGGCTGGCAGGAGATGTCCACATAGTCTTCGGCTAGCGTTGAACCGGGGCAGGGGTAGATGGAGGCGCCTCCGAGATACGCAGCCGAAGCGGCGGACGATAGCAGCAGAGCCTGCACAAGCAAAAACGGCGTCATGACCACGCTCGGTCCGGTGGCGTGCCCCAAGTGGGTCCGGGAGGGGGGCTGCTTAAATAGCGGCAGGGAGTGTCCCGCGCAGGAAGTAGCTCTCCATGGCCAGGCGGAAAGCAGGGAGAGGGCTAGAAGTGGTGGGCTTGAGGGCGAGTTGTTTTCGTTGTCAGGATCTGAGGCGGGCTGGCAGGAGATGTCCACATAGTCTTCGGCTAGCGTTGAACCGGGGCAGGGGTAGATGGAGGCGCCTCCTAGATACGCAGCCGAAGCGGCGGACGATAGCAGCAGAGCCTGCACAAGCAAAAACGGCGTCATGACCACGCTCGGTCCGGTGGCGTGCCCCAAGTGGGTCCGGGAGGGGGGCTGCTTAAATAGCGGCAGGGAGTGTCCTGCGCAGGAAGTAGCTCTCCGTGGCCAGGCGGAAAGCAGGGAGAGGGCTAGAAGTGGTGGGCTTGAGGGCGAGTTGTTTTCGTTGTCAGGATCTGAGGCGGGCTGGCAGGAGATGTCCACATAGTCTTCGGCTAGCGTTGAACCGGGGCAGGGGTAGATGGAGGCGCCTCCGAGATACGCAGCCGAAGCGGCGGACGATAGCAGCAGAGCCTGCACAAGCAAAAACGGAGTCATGACCACGCTCGGTCCGGTGGCGTGCCCCCAAGGGTTTCGCTGGCCATTCATCATTAATATTGCTAATATTACTTTTTAATTGAAAGCACCTAATAATCGGCCAAATTTAGGGGAAATCCCTAAATGGAGTTATTCAGGTAGATGTCAAACTTTTCTTTGCAGAAACTTACTCCACCTTGGGGATTTCCCCTAAATCTGGTCGATTAACACCTGTCCTTTACTTCGAGTTGTTGATGAATTGGCTCTCGCGCTACAAACGACTAGCCTCCTGGTTAGCCCAGTTGGTAAAGCGACTGCTTCGGTTAAGCGGTGGTCTCGGGTTCGAATCCTGGACACGGATGAATTTTTCTTCAACTGCAAAGTTTCTGAGGAACAAAAGCTTGATGTGGGCGAGTTGGTATATTATGCTAAAAAAATTATTCGGCGCTAAAACAGGGACGAAGAAGAAATACTTAGCACACAACACAGTGCCGACACAACATAGTGTGTTGTGTGTTACGTGTTTCTTCGTCCCTGTTTTAGCGCCGAGTAATTTTCTGAGGAAGCGGCATAGCTTTCTTATGTAGCCGTACGGCTGCATTCAGGTGGATGTCAAATTTTTCTTTGCTGAAAGCCCCTGTCCAGAGCTAAATACGGTGGAAGTTTTCCTACTCGTCATCTGCAGGTGCAGTCTTGTTGGCTTTTTTACGTATGCGCTTCTTGCAATCTTCAGGCTTTAGTAATAAAATACAAGGGGCCTTACACCACGAGATGCTGTAGCTTTGTAGCAGTACCACTTTAAAGTAGCATGCGCAGGTTTATGCCCTCCACTGCGGTTTAAAAGACAGTAGCATTGGATTTTTTGGCCCATTCACCAAAATATTACAAACGTTAGCAGTACGTTGAAGCGCCACAGTATGAAGGTTTGTAATAACTTGCATTCGCGCGGAAAAGCACCACATGGCTATCTTTGTTTAGCCATGAGCACTTAAACGTCATTAGGAACATGAAAAGCTTTCTCGTCATATGTGTCCGCGTTATTTTTGAAACAGTAAACAAATGCGCTACAAAATGGGTGTGGGTTTTGGTGCCCAGCAGCTGTTGGGCTGGAGTGCTATAATGGGATCTCTTCGGATAGCTGCTTGCATTCATCAGAGAGGAATTTCTATTTGTTCGTCACGTTTAGGCCTCATGGCGGATTGCAATGCATGCTACGCAACATGCATGAATATATCGCGCATAACTAACTTGTGTGTGGGCGTTTTAAGAGCTCTTGCCAACAGTTGCCAGGTCTAGATAATTCTACACATGTTCCGATGCGCAGTCGCTTCAGATATGGGTGTAAGGTCCACTTATGCGGTCAGTGGCCAGGTGCGCAGGCTGCGCATGCGAACCCACCACTCTCTCTATCGACGTAGCACTGCCAACACTACGCTGCAGCCATCACCAATTCGTCACGGCGTGCACGGGACACGGATTGTCTGGCCTACCGCATACCACAGGGATAATCCCCCATTGCGAAAACAGACAGCGCCGCCGGATTCCGGGAACCGTCTGCTTGACATGCGGAGGTGGTGGGATTACCGGCGTCGGGACGAGCGCCGCGCGGGTCTCCATTGTTAACGCGCCCCGGTCAGCATGACGCACAGTCGTGTCTTTCGTTCTCACCCCGCGGGGTCGCACGCACCTGCTCGTCTGCGAGCGTGCCGTTGACCAAAAGGTGGCGGCGCCTCATTGAATATTCCGTGGCGTGCTGAGTGACAGCTGTCTACGTGAATTTGGGAACTCCCATACGCGTGTACGAACGCTACAGGGGCGTTCACGAGAGAGGGTGATCTCGAGGTTTTATAAGGCCGAACTTGGCCGTTGGAAATCGTTCTTGTCTGAGCGCCCAGCTGGGATGTTTCCGGCGGGACAAGGAGTCTCGACCGTTAAAGCTAGGTTGGGATTTGTGAGCCCCCTTGGTTAGAGGTTAAGATCGCGTCGGAGGGTTAGGGTACAGCGCCGTACCGGGCAACTAGACGGATCTTGCGGCGAGACAGAGTCTCGGCCGTCGTTTCTCGAGCGGTTTGTGTACGCTCCGAGGATAGGAGAGTTAGACGAAGTTGAGGAGCTCGAGGGATTTGTGCGCACTCGGACCTAGCGTCTAGCTGAAGTTTGAAGTTTTTCTTTTCATTACTCATGTACCCAGTTTTCCTACTGTAAATAGCTGTATATAAACTCTTCGTTTCACTTAATCAACCCCACCGCCTCGAGTTCGTCAATTCGACCGCCGTCTCCAAGAACTTCAACACCATCGCCCTGCCCGCCTCCTGCCAAATCAACCAGAGCCCGGGCGATTGGGGTCCTGATCGAAACCGGACTTCGGGGAAGCGAACTACAGGACCATCTTTACTAGGGGGTGGCGGTGAAATGCAAGCAGTGTTATTTAATGTAACTGTATTTTCTAGCGGCCTCATTTACGCAACTAAAAGCTAAATAAACACTTTGAGAAAAAAACACAGGCCATTTATTCCCAAGACCTACACGTGGGAATGCAGCCACCTAAAGTAGCCTTCATGAAGCATCATGAATAAATCCTGAGACGAAGCTGAAGCGGTCGGTGCGCACAACAATCTCCTTGGAAGTCGTTGAGTTCTCGACACGCTAATGAAGCTCTTCCTCACCAAATAATTGATTGATTGATTGATTGATTGATTGATTGATTGTAGGGTTTAACGCGCCGACGCAACGAAGGCGATGAGGCGTGCCGTAGTGGAGGGCTCCGGATTAATTTTGACCACCTGGGGATCTTTAACGTGCGCAAAATCTCGTACACACGGGCGTTTTTGCTTTTCGCCTCCATCAGAAAAGCGGCCGCCGCGGCCGGGAATCGAACCCGCGACCTCGTGCTCAGCAGCGCAACGCCTTAGCCACTGAGCCACCGCGGCGGGTCCCTCACCAAATAAGAAACTACAGTGCGGACAAATGTTTCAGTTAAAGAGCAAATGTTACAGTGTTACATTACGTTTTCGCACATGCCATCACTCCAACAGCGGCACTATCTACGATTTTATACACTCAAGGCACTATTAGGAGGTTAGAGATAACCACAGAAGTGAGTAGAGAATATAAAGTGGAGACAAGCCGCGGACAGAAAAAAAAAGCGATTCTGGGACATGCGCAAATGCTAACACTAAGCTAGTGTTCTCGCCTAGGCTGCCGCTAAAGAGTGTTCAGTGGTTGAATATGCGGGACACTGCATTAGGCACGCATGTGATGAGAGAGATGTTGCGGACGCAAATTCACGGTGGTGTGATGCAGCAGCAACCCATTCATAATACCGTATAGCCTGCCACAATGCAAATACACCTCGGTTCATCGAGATCAGCTACATCCAAAAAACGGGTAATGTCACCGTGCTAACAAAACAACAACGAGAGAGGGAGAAAGAGAGAGGGATAGCTAGAGAGAGAGAGCGCTTGTTGGTATGAAAAGCATTGGATACAATCCACAGCGCCTTCGGCTTAGATTGAGCGGGTGAGTAGTGCGCTTTTAGGGGCGGAGCACCTTAGGAGCTCGGGCTGTGGGCGTCTCCTGTCGTCACGATAAATAAAATTGTCAAATGATGGCAAAGAAACAAGTGTATAATAAATAAAACCAGTTCAAAATAAACTAATACCAGTTAAAATAATTTCAAATTTATGAATAATCAGGATTAAATTGCATTAATAACCGACATTTGTTAAGTTTCATCTCTTAATTATTTTGAAATGGCAGGTTCTCTTCTTTAAAGCATACTTCGTAGCATGCTGCGGCGTGTGACACGCAGACTACTTACGCCCAGTCTGTCTATCATTTATTGCTTAAATCATCCTGCGCCAGCGTCTCAGCAAGCGTGCGATTTCTGCTCCCGCCGGCGCGTCTTCGGTGTCCCATTAGCACGCGCCATGTGGCAAGGAAGACATTTGAATCTTTGAGTACACTTATAATGTGTATGCTTCGCCCATCCCCACGCTTTACCTTAGTGAGATGGCCCGGGATTTTTTTTCAGAAGGTTGCCCTGTTCTTCGTGTTCTTTGTATTCGTCTATATCTGCGCCACAAGCCGTCTTTATGTGAGTCTTTGCTGTCCCCATCCGCTTCTACAATTTCACAACGTACAGTTACACCTTTGAAGTCATGTCTCCTGTCCATGTGATCATTTCTTCTATCACCCGTATAATCAACCCACTTTTAGGCTCCGGCTTGCCTGTTATGCCATCTTCAGAAGAGAGTACGTAGTACATCACGGAAAATCTGGGATAACATCCAAAGCATGCATAATCACCCCAAACCGCATTTTGTTGTACTCTGCGTCAGCAACTCAGCATTTTCTAACTTTGGTTAAAAACCACCATTTCATCCCGTCTGCTTGCTCACTCCGCCTCCCATGAATCTTGCGGTTAGACCTCACAGAACGACTGAATGAATACGTCCCAGCTGAAAACAGAAGGGGGCAATGATTCATTCCACAATTCGTCCGTTCCCGGCGCCGTTGAATTTGATAAACGACCATGTTGGCCACCTGACTTTCCGGTGCGTCCATAACCTACAAGCGCTGCGTGACTTCTTTTAGATGCGACTGCATCTCATTCACTCACCTCGTCCATGCAGCGTCGTCGGCGTTGTTGTCATCGCTCCTCCCCCTACACTATAAAACAAATAATATTTAGCGGCACCCAGTTTCGATCCCACGACCCTGTGGGCGGAACGCGAGGTACATGGTGCTCTTCCCACTGCGCCACAAAAGCGAGACAGGGTAAAATGCTACGAACGCGCCTTATATCCTTGACTCATTCAAACTACGTCAAGATGCTACTGATAGAACGCATGATGGGGCAATGATTAACACTTGCAATCAAAGAAAAGAACAATGATGGTGTAAAGGTCGTTGCGACAGTGAAGCCCCAAGCATACCACTTAGAGAGATTGACAAAGATTGACCAATAAAAGATAATAATAATCATAAAACATAATAATCATTTGCGTTCGCGACACGTTTCACGCGATTTCAGAATCAATCCAACGGAAACACCAAGTGAACCCCAAGATGCGTCGCATCTACACAGGGCCCCCCTCGTGGGGAGGTGGGCGCAATTTTTCCTTACAAAATATGGGTCTATCCAAAATGCCATATTGCTCCACATAGGTTTCTCTACATAGTTTCGCCAGTCCCGTTGACCGACATTTAGTGGATATGCGTCACGGATGACTCAAATCGATCACAAAATGCAAGAAAGTAGAGACATAAATTATGACAGCGAATGCAGTTACTTGGATCAATTTATTCGGAATACAAATACGCAATTCAAAAGATTTAAATAGGTCGGGAGTCCCCGGTGTTGGTGACGCGTGGGCTAGAGAAACCAATAGATCGCAAGCGCGCCACCAGGATGGGTGTTTGACCAAAACCTGTGCAGTCGGGCAGTTAAGTGGGCACTGTTTTTAATATGCGCAGTGTCTTAACACGCTGTTTATTGTAAATGGTTGGAATCATCATCATCATCATCATCATCAGCCTATCTACGCCCACTGCAGGGCAAAGGCCTCTCCCATTATTCTCCAATTACCCCGGTGCTGTGCCAACTGTGACCAATTTATCCCCGCAAACTTCTTGATCTCATCTGCCCATCTAAATTTCTGCTTCCCCTGCAACGCTTGCCTTCTCTAGGGATCCACTCTGTTACCCTTAATGACCAGCGGTTATCTTGCCTTCGCATTACATGCCCTGCCCACGTCCATTTCTTTTTCTTAATCTCTACTAATATGTCCTTAACACGTGTTTGTTCCCTGACCCACTCTGCTCTCTTCTTGTCCCTTAATGTTACACGTATCATTTTCCGCTCCACTGCACCCTGAGTCGTTCTCAATTTAAGTTGAACCCTCTTAGTGAGCCTCCAGGTTTCTGTCCCGTAGGTACGTACCGGTAAGATGCAGCGGTCATACACTTTCGTCTTCAGCGACAATGGTAGGCTGCTATTCATTATCTGAGCATTTCTGCCATATGCACCCCACCCCATTCTGATCCTTCTAATTATCTCTGCCTCATGGTTGGGATCTGGGGTCACAACTTGGCCTAAGTAGATATATTCGCTTACAACTTCCACTGCCTCACCACCTATCTCAAACTGCTGTGCTCTCCCGAGGCTACCGATCATTACTTTAGTTTTCTGCATATTAATTTTCAGGCCCACGGTTCTACTCTGTTCGCCCAGTGCGGAAAGCATGCTTTCAAATTCGTCCCCCGAGTTACTTAGCAAGGCAACGCCATCAGCAAATCTGAAATTACTGAGGTGTTCTCCATTAACCCTTACTCCCACCTGTTCCCAATCCAACGTTCTGAATACTTCTTGTAAACATGCTGTGAATAACATTGGAGAGATTGTGTCTCCTTGTCTGACACCCTTCCTTTTAGGTATTTTACTGCTCTCCTTATGAAGGATGATGGTAGCTGTGGACCTAATGTAGATATCCTCTAGTATTCATAATGGTTGGAAAACCATTCCAACCATTCCAACCATTCCAAAATAGCCAGAATGATTGGAAAAATACGGCACAAATTAGACGCAAGTGAACACCAGACTGACACCACGCTCACACACAATGCGCGTACAAAGATGGAACTTGTCAAGGTACAATAAGAACGCAGGCTTACGACCGAAACGTTAACTGCATCTACTCTGGGCCCAGGGGAGGAATTCTCAGTTGTGTTTGTTTCGAAAATGTGCATTTCTCGACCCTTTCAGTCGTGACGTTCTTGCACTTGCGAGACCTCTGGCCAATGTATGTGCTGCGGCACATCTCGTGAGCTTCTTTCAGCCGATCAGGCCTCGCTCAAAACTAAAACACTTTGAAATGGTCATGAAATAGGCGAAATTGAGAATTCCACCCTACGATATGTGAAGCCGCTGTGCTACACGCCCGCACTTGATAACATATAGAGTAAAAACCTTCAATCAAGTGAGAAGCCTCTCAGACAACCATAACACACTTGATTTATTTCTTATATACAGACAATACTGCAGGTCAGGATTAGGCCCAAACAGGAGTGGGAATTCGATAGTATCATCCAAAAGTAATTTACAGTCTCTATGAAACATAAACAAAAAATGACAGACAGAAATTTACTACACATGAAAAAGCTGCTCAATTGATGCATGCAGATTCAGTGAAGCAAAGATAGTGGTAAGGAGACTGTTCCATTGAGATATTGTTCGCGGGAAAAATGAATATTTACAGGCGTTTGTGCGGGCAAACAAGGGGGTAAATTTAAAAGGGTGGTATTTCGTCGGAGTACGGAAGGAGAGAGGGGTAATATATAATGATGGGTCAAGCCGCAGTTTGCGGTTCCAAAAATCCGAAAAAAATCTTAGTCGGTTGCTTCTCCGAGATTCCAGCGTTGAAATTCCGTTGTTCTGCACGAGTGTGGCAGGTGAATCATGTCTTAAATAGCGGTTATAGACGCACTAGTTTATAGATGCACTAGTTTCGAGCTACACTAATTTATTTAGAATTTTAAATGTGCAGGACCACACAGTTTTGTGATCGTGGTAGATCTAAAAACCGGATTCCAAAATACTGTCCCTGGGATGCACAAAGCAATGATCTGGCATGTTTTAATACTACGACGGGTGGGGAAGAGAGTCGCCGTACATGTAACCAGTTGTATCGCGCCTCGGACAGGTGGCGACGCGAGCCCCACCCGACTGCCCGAGGTTTTCCTGCGCACGTTCGTCGGCCCAACCACCAGCTTAAACAGCATTCGCTGTCAAAAGGTAACCGAAGGTGCATTGTTTGACCATTCGTAGACTCTTGCAAATGGGATATTTCAGAAATAAAAAGTTATGAAAGGAGTTTGAATTGAAATTGATAAAATATTTATACACCCTTTTATTCAATCAATTTGTAAATCTGGTTTAAGTAAATTAGGACCTGATAATGACGCAATGCCAAAGTGAAAGGCCATGTTTAATTTAACAAAAGTGTCAATTTCAAACATTCGCGCACAGTTTCGGAAACTATATTTTTAAACCCTGCTGTTCCAACTACACGGCATTAACAAGGAGAGCTCTACATGTTCCGTAGGTTTCACTTTTAACACGAGGTTTTTAAAAATCTCATGAATGAACAAATGCGCTAATTATGGTCGCCTTAGAGCCACAATGGCTTACCTGCGCACCCGCTACGGTAATTTTTGAATCCCTGCTCTGTTCGACAGCCTCACGCCGATTTCTACAGCTCTAGAGCCCATCACGCACTTAAGCCCGTAGACGTCGTCGAAGTCTGGGCGAGGGAGAACTACAATTAGAAGCCCATTTGGCCCAACCAGCCATCTTTTTGATGTGCAGTTGCCGTTCTCCTCTGATTGTAACCACCCGACCTTCCACCCTGAAAGTAATAAATCATCGAAAATATTTTTTATGTATATCTGTGTGCAGTCATGTTATTTGAAAGCGAATGTCTATAAAGGAATAAAATACTATTTCCGCTCAGGAAAATTTCGCCGCCGTTCTCAGAATTCACAATAACGCATTTTAGCGCTTGTTTTGGCTGCATCAGTTCTCTTAGATTTAGGCACTCTGGGCATTTTATTTTTAGCTTGCCTAGTCTCATCTATGTGGTTAGTGATTTAGGACAAATTCGGTAAAGCAGGAAAGAAGTATTTTTTGCTGCAGTGGTTACATGTTCTCGAGGTATGAGCACAGGTACCAATTTCGGCATTTCCACAGGTACCAATTGCGGCAATGGTACCCAAAGAAACAAACAAGCATTTTACGAAACTTTCAGGTAGAATTCGGACCGTAGTAAAGAAAGGGGACGCTATGGCGACATTTGATAGGCAATCCAAGCAGCAGACGTGAGTGCTCACCAAAAAAACTACTTTAGAAAAAATCCAGAACGTGGGGTACACAGCAACCATATCTCACTTCACACAGCATGGTCTCTCACACTGCATGCCTGTTTTAAAGCGAAAGCTCTACTATGCCACGTCTCGCCACGTTATGCATTGCATTGCAATGACCTTTAGCCGCTGGAGCGCAAGTGTGGCAGGTGTGACCTCACGCCACGTGATCGGCTGAGGAGACGCGCCGCAGCTGCGCTCACCCTGTGCCGCGCCGTTGCTGCACCTCGTGAATGTGCCAGGGTGTGACGGCTGCTCCGCCGGCGCTGGCTCGCTCAGCTTGCTGATGGATGATAGCCAACCTAGTCCAAGTGTTACAGGGGGGACATAGGGACATAATTTATAAACAGTGCGTGAAGTCTTTGCGTATTGAAGCCAACCACACAACTCGCTAGTGACAACTGTATTTGCAACTGTTAAATCCGGCCTATTTCCCGTCTTTTTTTCTTTATGGTTGTATCTTTTCAACGGATTTAGAAAATACCTTATTCCTAACATTTTCTTTTACTTTTAACAAATCCATCAGTCTGGCACTCAGCGTATCGTGCTTTATTTGCATCTTTTATGCGCCCAGTGCAGAGCCCTGTAAGTTTTACAATTTACGTACAAACTAATGCCCGCCTCCATTTCTTAATCCTGCATGTCCAGATAGGCAGCAATGGGCACTGGGATCAAGAACGGCGGTGTCAATTCAATATACACTTTTAGCGGTTTTAGCGGGATTAGTAAGAATGTTTAACGAATGGCCTTCACGAGGACGCGGATAATTCACATGCAGGGCCCTTTTCGCCGCGCGGCGAGCACACGAGATCGTTTCCATATCAGCAAAGAAAATCGATTGGTCCCGGCGGGAAAATCTAGGGCTTGTCACTAGTAAGTCGCGGCTGCAAGCCAAAGGCATTAATAGGTGGAGTTCTACGACAGGTGTCAGAACTGAATTCGCAAGCTTTGCCGCTGTGATCAGTATCGCGCGTGTACGCTTGCTTGCACCGGAAAACAAGCGACTAAGCTGAAAGTGGGCTCCGGAAAAGGGCCGACAGGCAAAGACTCCTGCGATCGATGACAAATTAGCACTCAAACGCGAGAGGAAAGAGTGGGTCTACGCATTCAGTTGCTTGTGTCGTTCGGCCCCGAGAGGGGTTCATGCAGGTACCAAAGGCATTCAGCCTTTGTGAATATTGGAGTGGAAGCAAGGGATGCCGCGGTGACGTGCAACACCTACAATTTGGGTGCACTGCGTTGCCCCTTGTTCTTTCACATCCACGCTCGCGCCGAATCGGCGAGGATGTATGGTGTGTTGGTTGTGTGTGTATTACTGACGTATGCGCGCCTATCTGAGGGCACTGCAGCTGCGTGAAGCACTTTCACTCTTGCGTTTGCGCAACATTCTTTTTTCATGGCCATCGATTTCCTGAAAAATACAGAAGGGCGGGTGTATTCTTAACCATAAAGTGCGCTTTAAGCCATATTTCAAAAATGCGTAGTAATTACACTATAAAAAAACTCGGCCACGTCCGCAATTGAGATGCGAAGACAGAGGAGACCGCGGAGCTGGTGACCTCCACTATCTTTAACTTCGCTTTTCTTAGGTCTGCCAATCTGATCGGTAGATAGGACAAAGATGCCACCGAGTGCACGCCGGCTGTCTCAACTGGCAGAATACCTTTACGGCAGGAATTGCCTCACCGCTTGGTGCAACCAATGCCCGACGCGTGCCTTCCCACCCGAACATCTGTACCGTGAGCAAACCTCTACACCTGCTCGTCGGCTTCTCGCCTCGTCGCCAATTCCCCTCACAATTCCTGGCCTTGCACTCCCCACCTCCACTTTGCTGTGCGTGTTTTGAGCGCAGCCCTGCACGGCTGAAACTCAAGATTACGCAGCTACGCTGTTAAAGTCGAAGCTTTCTTCATGCAACATGAGTCAAGTCAAATCCACAGTCAACCTTCTCAAATTCCAAAATCCGAACTCTAAAAATTGGGAGCTAAAGTCCGCTTCATCTCAGCCAAGCTCCAAATCCAACGCCCGCGCAACGAACCGAAATGTAATGCTAAGGTGCTCAAATGCGATGATAGCGTAAAAAAATAGACGACGATTTCGGAACGCGAAGGACTTATGTTCGGTTCAAACGACAGCAAGCGTTTGTCTTGTGAGGCACGCAATCCTCACAACTACTGATCGGCTCCTTGAATCGTCGTCATTTTCCCTAACACTTGTCAGTAAACGGTTCAGTAAAACTACTGCTACTGCTACTACAGCAGCAACTACTATTACAACTACTACTATTACTAACACTACCAGTACTACTGCTGCTGCTGTTACCACTACTTCTACCACTGCTGCTACTGTTGCAACTACTTCTACTACTACTACTACTTAACAAGCGTACTTTGGAGGCACAAAAACGACACCAGGAACAAGTTCGAAGCACTCGCTCTTCGCAACAAACAAGTAATGAGGTTTTATGATTTACCGCTTCGATAGTATTTAAAAAAAAAACAAATTTATTCCAATATATCACTGGATGCCGTAGTACAAAACTCAAAACAAAAATAACAGATATTCCTCAAAGTATATTATGGTATTCTTTTTCATGCGGCCCCAAAACCTCTCCTTTCCTCCCTTCTAAGATGTATTGCTTTTTGAATTTTCGTACCAGTAAACGGTTTTGAAGTTACCATAGTGCCACGGATGGCGCCAGACATAGCCGCGAAACGCACGCTTTCCTAGATCGTTACCCCAGTGCACCCCAGTTTATCTCAGTAAAATTTTTATTTGTTCTGCGTGGCGCAAGATGCTGCGGCCAGAATCTCTAATGGCGGTGTTTGAGTAAGAGGCATTGTTGAAAGACAGGGGGCTGTTCTGCAATCGGTTGAAGTGCGCTGAAAGGCGTTTCGCCTACGAACCGTCTCGACACTCTTCAAAGTGGAGTACTTAGAGAGAATGCGGTCAACGAGAACACGTGTGTCAAAGTGCTTGGCCGTGTTGAGTAGAAACTCATTTCGAAAGTTTGAGCGGAGGTCCCACGAATCACCATGGCGCAACGGTCTAAATTCGTGTGCTGCTTGACTAGGTTACAACGAAGAAAGTGTCACAGTCGGTTTTGAAATCCTATAAAGTTGCCACACAACTTGATGGCGCGAGCACAAATGAAGAAGTCGGCGTTGCGTGGGAACGCCGCATAGTGACCGTTTTGTGGAGGTTAACATTTTAGGGGAATTTAGCCGCACTATTTTATTCACTCGGCAGTGCCAATGACCAAAGCAACGCCAGCTGCAGATGAGTGTGCTGGCGTTATCTTCATTTAAAATTAAATTTTATGTGTTTTTTTCATATATTTTTCACAGCCGTTTCTTTATCTGGACGCTGCATCGGCAACGGTACCACGCTCAACGAGAAGAATTGCTAACCAGTACAGTACAACTTTGGGGGAACATGTCACATTCAAAGCTAGGAATGCAAATATAACGGAACTTATTTTATCACACTTCTTTTATAGGTTCATGACTTCGCCCCTTGTCTCGGAGTCCATTCAAAGCTCTTTTCAAGAACTTCGCGTTTGCGTTCACCCACGCAACAAGACAGAAATGCCTTGACGTAAATCTTGCTCACTTACTATAGGACAGTCACATATGCACGAGTACCCTAGTTAGGCAAATTTGTGCTTGTTGCCCAGTGGGCGGCCGTCGTTTTGACCACAGTAGTGCGATGGGGTCACCGCTGTACTCAGAAAAAGACGTTGTATATCCATCAAACAACAGGGTTACTCCACTTGCAGATTTGCTAAACGCAGTATTGTACCGTAGATACAGCGCTCTGTTACACATTTTTTATTAGAAAGCTCGCAAACCCCATAAAAATGGCTGAATATATAGAGGGGCTTACGAGCATATAGCTATATTGTTCTTGATAAAAACCCAGTAGTTGCAAGTCCTTTACATTCACTATAACAAGAATCTTCAGGTGGTAATCGTTCGTCTATGATTCAACAAGTTCGCTCTTGCTAACGGTACCTTCTTATTCCCTTGTTGAGATAGTTACGGCAGGAACTGCAGTCTGGGTACATTTTAGTGCATTGGCTACACCTGTCATGCGATGTTTGGCATCATTGTTTCTGTCGTTTACCGTTTCCCCTTACGTTGGGCACATTTTGGCCATCAGTAGGCTGTTTGCTATGGTTCCCTGGCAAGGGTTTTTCGAGAAGCGAAGCTTTTCCTGGTAATTTTCTGCAGATGACTCTCGAGGTACGGGAACAGTAATGAAAGCGAACAGTTAAATAAGGGAAGAGTCCGCTTAAGGCGGGGAAAAGAGACAGAGGCAAATAGAGAGATGGCAAGAATTACCGCCGGTGAGGGGCATTGTAGAAGCGAGACGCGGAAGTAATGAGCGGATGAAGATATTATACAGGAAACGAAGGAGCGAGGTAGGGAAGGGCATTGTCTTTCTATTTACGGTTATGTAGCTGGCTGTTCCGCAGTACTAATTGCTGTAGGTATGCTTTCCACTCATCAAGGCTGTTATTGGTATTGCATGGGGATTGCAGTCGCAACTATGTTTGCGAATATCAGATCTGGAATGTTTACGCCAGCTTATACCATGACGCGAACATGTTTTCCTTTAAGAAAACAATGCAATAATAAATGTTCGGAACGCGCAGCCAAGGTGCCTGTTTTTATTTGACAAAAAACTGTTTTTCTTGCACAAGGCAGTGATACTGCGTGAATTTGACGCTGCATTGCACTTCAAGAAAAAAATATTCCTAACGTCTTTTTTGTCATCGTTGGTGCTCTATCACCGCTCATGCGTATGAACTTTTTTTTATAAGATACATAGGCTTTCTTAAATAGGTCTTAGACTTCCTGATAAAATTTTAGGTAGTTGTCTAGAGCATACAATGCCTGCTACTATGCTTGTATTACATGATAACGTTCTTAAGCTTAATAGATCGAAAAAAAGACTGGGTGCTATTTTAGAAAAGCACCTCGTCTAAATAAAAGGACTGGAGAAAATCTGGCTTCAAAGTAAACATACCACTTTCATTCGCTGAAATAAAAGTAGGTATTCGTACATCGACTATCATTTTCTATTCGCTCAGTGTGAAAAATACGTGTTTATATTCACAGTTCTAGGGATTAGTGGCAACACAAAAGCATTGCCTGATGATAAAGTTAAATAAGTATAGATATAGATCATACCACTCGCCCTTTCCGACTTTCTCTTGATTTGCTACCAATGCTTCCGTTTAGTTCCTTTAGTTTTCTTCTTCGAATCGGAAATAAATCGCTGATACGCCTATGCTTAATAGCGAAGATGGCCTGATGATTTTAGTTGGCTTGGAAAGGAGGATTATTGCTTTCACGGCAAAGAATTGCTTTTTCAGCATTTTTTCAAATCTTCTTGGAAACAATATTGCCTGTCCCAAACGACAAAAAGCAATTTCAGTCATGTCTAAAAACCGGACTTGTGCCTGCAATCGTGCGCTTTTCCGACTCCTGACTAGTGACTACAGCAGCGACAACTATCCTCTACACTAGCGTCCCGGTGGCAACACAACATGTTTCCAGAGGGCATATCGTTTGCAAACATCAAAAGTGAAAACTGTAACGAAATGGCTCCATTCAAATCAATGCGTCCGATATCAATAACAAGTGCTACAAAAACGGACAAAGTAGGTGGTCATAGGTACAGAGCAACGACAATCATTCGCGAGAGAAAGAGAATAAAGATGAGAAAGTGCTTGTTGGTGCAAGTGTTCATAGTTTTCTCTTCCAGTCCCCCCGAACGCGCTGTCTATTTCTTTCAAAAGGGCAAATAATTTTTTTTCTTCTTTTTGGTGTTTTTAAACGCCCTAGTAACGGCCCAATAAACTTTAAATGACGACGCCACGCGCCTTCCAGGCGTGCAGGGCAGCTGCAGCTCCATAATTACGTGATCACAGAGGCCTTCGCTTGTACAGCGACCATCATGGCTGGCTACGCAGCGCATCGAACCGACTGCATGGAATACGAATTTTGCCAACAGCAGCGTGGAGGCCAGAACACCGCCCTTCCCTACGGCACTCACCCTGCAAAGGACATTGAGATCGTTGTTCGACTGCAGAGACTAAGGGACCCAATCCAGTAACAGAACTTTCATCTCGCCAACGCGAGAGGCAGCGGTTTGACGCCACCCACTGCAATCGGAAGTACCTTTAAAATCCTTCGCGCGTGGTTTCAAGAAACAATACCAAGCTAGTACTCCTTGACTAAGCGATAAGAAACCTGTTCGTGTGCGTAAAAGGTCAGGAACAATCTGGAATGCGTAAAAGGTCAGGAACAAGCTAGGAATGCAAATATAACGGAACTTATTTTATCACACTTCTTTTATAGGTTCATGACTTCGCCCCTTGTCTCGGAGTTCATTCAAAGCTCTTTTCAAGAACTTCGCGTTTGCGTTCACCCACGCAACAAGACAGAAATGCCTTGACGTAAATCTTGCTCACTTACTATAGGACAGTCACATATGCACGAGTACCCTAGTTAGGCATTTATGTGCTTGTTGCCCAGTGGGCGGCCGTCGTTTTGACCACAGTAGTGCGATGGGGTCACCGCTGTACTCAGAAAAAGACGTTGTATATCCATCAAACAACAGGGTTACTCCACTTGCAGATTTGCTAAACGCAGTATTGCACCGTAGATACAGCGCTCTGTTACACATTTTTTATTAGAAAGCTCGCAAACCCCGTGGAGATAAACATCAGCCACACTAAGTGGCTGCTATACAAGAGAATATCGAAAACGACCTGCCAAGGCTGTTGGAATCACACCGCTAGTCAATTAAGACAAGTCATTAGAGAGACCTTCCGAAGCTGCTCCTAAATTAGAATTTGGTGGAACATCGCGGAGCCCTCACCAGCTGCTGTTGTAAAGCATTCCAAAAAGCTACCTCTTGCCGAAAACACCGCATCTGGAACATTTCCACATAAGCAACGGCATTGCCTCAGAGTACTGTTTACAGCTGCGAATTAAAGAGCAGCATGAGTTCTCAGGAGATCTTTCTGAGCGATTACCTTCACAATGCGGCGCTAAATTTCCGTGTTATTTCAAATAGTGGCGCCGTAAACACCCACTAGAACCAAGGCGACAAACTCCGGCGCAAACCCCGTAAACCAAATTACTGCTACTGCTAAGCTAAGGGCGACAACCGTAACTGCTGCAAATTTCACTAAGCTAAGGACTTATTATTGCTGGCAAAAAGTAACTAGGTGTCCAACATTTGGAACACGATCTCAGCCACGAGAGGCTCAGCCGAAGCACGTACAATGCCGAAAACCTAGTTAGAAGTCATAGACTATTCATACAGAAAACAGGCTTCAGTAGTTTCCCCTAAAACGCAGCAGGGTTGCGTTATACCGTGATTGCCGATCTTACTTCAAAGCACCGGCGCACATGAAGCTGTTAACGGAGGTAACTGAGCGACTTAACTAATCCGAACTAAAGTACGAAGTGACTTATTCCATTTTTATGCTGTGTTTTATCTGCACGCCTTTCAAGTATCCGCACAAGCAATATAAAAGCGGGGGAAGGACAAAGCTCAAAGAAGATTACCAAATCGAAGGAGAAATCGCATTATTTAACGAGGGGTAGATTAAATGGACGGGCATGTGAAGGCGTTCTCAGCATCGTGTTCCAGAATGACAAGCATCATATATAATTAGTTGTCGCGGGAGTTCAAAAGTGAGCCAAACGTGTCTACGAATAGAAGCGTCTACACCTACAACTTAGAAGGGTACCATTGAAAAGTGCCTGCCGCGAAGTGATTGCCGTGATCACCAAGAAAAATCTTCTATCGCTTCCTTTGGATGCCTTTAAAATATCTTTATTCTGCTATGTGCCGATTTTTCCAGATGTAGCATAATTTTTTAACCAACTATTACATGTGGAAAAAAGCCCAGTGCGCTTAATTATTTCCGTTCATGGCTACCGCGAGCCTCTTGTTTACTCCTTTCTATGCATTCATCTCAATT
This sequence comes from Haemaphysalis longicornis, assembly GCF_048455015.1. Taxonomy (NCBI): domain Eukaryota; kingdom Metazoa; phylum Arthropoda; class Arachnida; order Ixodida; family Ixodidae; genus Haemaphysalis; species Haemaphysalis longicornis. Next base: position 76,010,057 of record NW_027526361.1, on the reverse strand, counting down.
CCAGCGAAACGTCTCTGGAATTTATCCTGCGCTGAAATTTCTCCTCTTTCCCCTGCGTTTTTTCGCTCTTTTAGTAGCTATGAAACTTCGCCGTTGGAAGTTCTTCGCAACTTTGAAAGATCACGCAGAGCAATAGATTGTAATCGTATTCTTTCACGCAAGCCGCATTCACGTAAACACCATTAACAAGCGTGCTGCAGACTGCGGCCTTGAGGTCTTGTGTGCAACTGATGGGTCGCCCTGCATAAAATCTTCGTTTTTCCCAATGTTTTTCCCGAAAGTCGACCCCACTAGGGAATGACACAGCTTGAACTCAATTTCTCTTTATTCCATTAAACCTTGGTCTTCTGTCAAGAGAATAATTTTAAAGCATTTTAGAATGCACTGTGCTTATACACAAAAAAGGGTATAATATGTGGTGATCCATCTCTCGGGAGAAATTCCGCCAGAAGTGCCCGTAAGCACTACTGCTTTCTAAACCTATTGAGCCTCAAACAGAAAAGCTATACGCTGAAGCTCTTACCCTACGCGTGAACACGCACTCACACAAAAAACAATCCTTTGATAATTTCCAAGTGTTGTTCAGCGATCATTGTTATTATTTATGACATGAATTGCTCGTAGAACGTGGGCATTAATTGGGCCGCATACATTCGCAGGACACGAAATACCGAATCCAAGATGGCTGCTCAACGCACATCAGGTAACTTAAAAACTTGTTCCAAGGACGTTTCTATTTTTTCATCGGGTGGTGAGGAACATTTAGGCGGAAAACCAAGTATGTAGGGCCTAAAAAATGGAAACGCATCCTCCAATAAACAGGAGTGAAAAACCAACTATTTATTCTTAGATGCGCGGGAAAGCAATAATAGTGGAAGTAGCAAGTTTACCCCCATGCAAATTCGTTATTTATGCACCAAAATGTCACGTTTGCGCGTGATTTTTTACTTAAAGCTTTCCTAATAAAATGAGAAAATATGACTGTTGCTTATTTGTGTCCATATATTCCGAAAAGTGCTGCGACAAAGTTTCTTTTCGCCCAAATATAAGCGAAATCAAAATTTTCTTCAAAACGTTTCAGTTTTTCTTTTCCGAAAGTTAATTTATTAAAAAGGATTCTGTGACAAGAAACGGGAAAATACTTGAATCATTCGCTGACTTTTCTGCGATTTGGATTTTTTCCTTTCCTTAGCTTATGTAGTGAAAGTACCTTTATAAAACGTATGTTATGTGTAAATTTTTGGCGGAGCTGCCCGTGCTTCAGAATACCCTAAAAGGCAGCTTTCTAAAAAGCAAACCGCAAAGAAATGTTTAGGAATGAATTTCAAAACATAGTTATTCCGTTCTAGAAATTCGGTTCATTTTTGTATCAGTAATGATGGCTACAAACGATGGCTACACCCTTAAAAAAATCTTTCTTCAAAATTGCCCTCTTCACTTGCCACCCAGTACCGAAAGGAGACTGTCGCATCCCACAGGCCTCAACTAACTGCCGCTTGCAGAAGTTGAAGATTAAGCGAGCTATTGCACTCAAACAAATTAACGGCGACCAACAACAAAACACGGCAAAGAAAGTACGCACAGACGCAACGCTTCCCTACAGTAATTCACGTGTTCTCTGAGTGCCAACCAATTACCCTACCACTGCTTTTTCGTTTCAGCCCCAGCAGAACTTCCTTGGAGGGTTTGCTGCCACGGTGTCATGGCCTAGACATCAAGTCAAACCGACAACTCCGAGCAAAGAGCGCCTCCGAGTTTGTGACGACCCCAGGAAGAACTGCCTACTGGCCGTTTACTAATTTAGGGCTGGGCAGGATGTTGCAACTTAGGATGTTTCAAAACGAGTCTCTTTCTATTCCTCTTTTTTTTTTGTCCCTCCCTCTCTCTCTCTAAACCTCCCTCCCTCCATCTCGCTCTCTTACCCTCCGTCCCTCCCTCCCTCCCTCCCTTTACCTTCATTCTCTCTTTCAAGTGTTGAGCGACACTTACCGCCCTTCCCCTCGGACAGATTTAGTGCCCCGTGACTGACCCCGGATGCCTGAACAAAGCACGGCTAGTTGAAACAAAACTACCAAAAACAAATGTATCATAACTTCAGTAAGTTTGAAATTTATCTCAGAGTAACAAAGGGAAATTAAATTTACCCAGTTACTTCGAGCATCAACCACATAACAAACAAGTTTACTTTTTCGGGGAAATCCCTTGAAAGTTGACGTCTGACCGGCTGATGATATCCGTATTCCTCGTAATTTCAGGAGATCTACGTTAGTGAAATTTTGAAAGCACTCAACCTAGATTATCCTATCCAAGCAAACTTTTTTTGCTGAAAGGACGCACAAAGATCCTCGTATACTTCACAGCAAAAAAAAACTACAAATATAAACAGTGCTTTCCTAGTGTAATGAGAAAATAAATTCTGTTTTTACGCTCTACATTGGGCCCTGGTTTAAAAGAATAAAAGAAGTCAGATATCATGATGTTTTCGACCAAAAAATGTTTAAAAGACATGTAAATGAAATATCACCCTCAGGCTGAATCCTACGTGCCGGTTGTGACAAAAAAGTTCTCGTGCGCGCTACAAAGTAGCTTAGAGTCAAACGGAACAATGAGGGTGCAAAATAAAACAGAGAAAGGAGAAACTAAAAAGGAGTTCCTTTTGGAAAAAGGCATAGCCTGACAAATAGTATCAGAACATACCAACTTTAATGTAAAGGATAATAGCCCTACGGTGGGCGTTCATTTCATGATTTCCATTTTCGAGCCATGCAAATTACTGGTTATCTGAAAACCGCTGGCAAACGTAGAGCAAAAGCAAGAGTTTCCAATGGCAAGAATGCTGCAAAGGGAAGTCCAGTGTTTAGCGCACGCTGTTCTTATCGCCCAAAAGCCAGCTTTACCAGCTTCCAAAGACAATTTTTATTCGCGTGCTTTCTTTCCCACTTGTTTTTCGGATTTCGTGTTTCTCAAAGGAGAGCGTAGATTACGACAGTCTTCTCAAGCAATCCCGCGCTTGCTGAAAGGGACCTTAATGTCTCTTGCTTGATTGTGGGGTTTAACGCGCCGACGCAACGCAGGCGATGAGGCGCGCCGTAGTGGAGGGCTCCGGAATTATTTAGACCACCTGGGGATCTTTAACGTGCGCCGAAATATCGTACACACGGGCGTTTTTGCTTTTCGCCTCCATCAGAAAAGCGGCCGCCGCGGCCGGGAATCGAACCCGCGACCTCGTGCTCACCTTAATGTCTCTCTTTCGGAAGAGTGGTGCCAAGATGTCATGGAATTACTTGTTGTTCCTATTCGTTAACATTCTGGTGCACGAGGGAGCTCGGGAAGTCGACACGTAATCCTGTAAAAGCGCGTGCTGTTTTTGTAAGGGCTTGAGCGCTGCCCTGCAAAAGCTTTAGAATTTTTCTAATCTGTCCTTCACTTTTTAATTTTAGTATTAGCATCTCTCTTTAGCCTCTTTTGTTCTATTCCTTGTTTTTCTTAGCCCGTGTGAAGCTGACCCTGTTTCAGACTAATTAAAAGCTTCTGTCCAGTGGAAGTGCCTCTTGCGCTTGTTTTTCAGTCCTAATTACGTGATTGTACAATGCGGGCACGAACAACGAAGCTGGTAAGATAACCGACACAGATGTCGGTAATATTGCCCCGAACCATGTATGGGTTTGTTTATTTATTTTTTGTTTTTACTGCCGGGCCACGTACGGCTGTGCTATCTGCGTTCCAAGCAAAGCACGTCTACCCTTCTTTATTTTTATGCCACACGGGCTAATACACTTAGATAAGCGAACTGTTTCGCCCTGACTTCACTGCTCAGAATAATCTTCTGTGATATACAATGTTGTGGATGTGAATCGACGGTTCTGGAAACACTCGCGCCGAAAGATAAAAGCCTGCAGAGCAGACGACGCGGCATTCGAGTCGACGACACTCGCCTGCGGAAGTCACTTTGTTGACCGCTGCTTCGCCGCCTCTGTATTCTTTTGAGTTGTTAGGGGAGCACAAGTTCGCTCCAATAAACTTGTTTCTCCTTCAAGGCAACTGCGTCGTCCTTGGCTTCGTGACAATATTTAAAAATGTCCATTAGCCACTGCACACTTTTCCTGCCTTCCGCTGTTCCTCTAATCGGGCAGCAACTAGAAAAGTGCATGCTTGGGGTATGGGCCCGGCTCGTGCACTTCGTCTTCACCGTCTTCATTTTCGGCCATGGACGCTGACTTACTGTGGTCTCCGATAAGCTCAATAAAGCCGCCTGTTGCCCTTGAAGGGCGCCGTCTTCTTGTCAACTTGTTATAGGAAGGTTGCGGAAATTTGTGTTCCCAATTGTTACTTCTCAAAATTTCTTTATATTTTTGTTGAAAACCAAAATAAGACCGGCTGTTTTGCACCGAGCGCCTTCAAATATAATTATTATTGTCTCTATATTTGCCCCTACACTACAAGTGCTGGGTATGCGGTGCATTGCACACACCCAGGTGACACTCGTATTTTTCTGATTGCAAGTGGACTTGATCATTTGAAATTTATCAGCTTTCCAGCCCATGTAACGCCGTTACATGGGCTGCGGCAGTTAAATGAACGCAGCCGGTCATTTAACTGCCGCCTTCGGCCTCTGTAACTTCGTTTGCATATTAATGCACTAATCGGTAACTCCTAAACTAATTACGGCTCTCACTCGGACCTTGTTCGCGAGCGACCTAATTCCGTCCATCCTCAGTCGCTTCCGCATGCGCCGGTCGGCGACGAGGCCACCACCCTTTAACTCTGAACGTTTCATTAGGCCATGCGCATGAACGCCAGTTTCTATTAGCTGCCAATTTGGAAGCTAAATCCTTGTTGTCAGTGCCTTGCGTAGGCGTCATTGCCGTGCGTGGACCTTCAGCCCCGCAGCGTGTTCTTTCAAATGCGGGTAGCCGCGTTTTAGGTACATTATTTTTGCCGGAAGGGGGGGAACGTTCATTTTGCGCAATTGTAATCTTAAATTAGCTTTGCAGTTTTGGCTTCTCTTTGGGTGCACATTTTACGTTTTTTTACGAGTTGAATGCCTTCCCCCGAACAAAATATCCCTCTATTTGCCTTAACACTTGAAGAGACATGAAGTTATTATGAATTCAAGAGAACCTCAAAATCATCAATCACACCTCAAAACTCAATTACACCTCAGTCGGAGCTTAAAAAAAAAGAAAGGAACTCATGAAACAAAATGAGTAAACAATAAGGAGGCCGAAAAGTATCTTTATTGTAGAGGGGTTGCTTAATTAAGGAGCCATGAAACAAAATAAAAGTTTGTTTTATTCGATAGATTAGGTGTTTCGTAGTACCCTAAGCGCTTTCTCAGAAGCAAACGATGCTTTATTCACTGAGAAATAAGGCAATTTAAGCCAATTTTTAAATATCCCGCTAAATTGTACATTTCGTGACGGGAACAAGGGCGTAATATGAGCTGGTCCATGAAACAGATACTTAGTATGTCGACTCCATATAGCACCCACACGCGGGAGTCGATCGAGACGGCGGCCATTTTAAAAATACTAGTAAAACCTAGTGCACCCGCAGCCCTAGTCATGGAATCGCCTGATCCGGAGAACAAAACTCTCGCCGAGGAGCTCGGGCTTGCATTTAACAACCTCACACCACAAAAACGCTCAATGCTTCTAAGTGCACGAGCGGCAAGAGTTGTGGGATACGCGGTGGACGGGAAAGCGACCATTCCGCGATAGCCACAACAGACGAACGCCCAGCCGTCGGCACCGCTGCCTCGTCAGCCCCGTCGCGACGGACGAATACAGACTGGTAATTATGTGCCTTATTTTTATTACGGTTAATAACAGTTCGAATTCGGCAGCAGTATCGCTTATGCCAGTTGGCCGGTGTCGTATGGAAAGCCGTTCGCGCGAGTTCACTTCTAAGACCAGAAAGATACGAGCGTGAATGCGCGGTGTGTACGGTATTTTTTTCCAAGCACAGAGCGCTTTGACGCCGATTTGACGAAGTCGCCGACGAGCGGCAGCATGTCCTAGGAATGAGCTAACGTAAGGGTCCCTGCCGTAATCACATCTTCCGAAATGAAGCGACCCCACTCGTACTTCCTTTAGCACTCTTTCTCCTCCTTTGCAAAGTTCACAAAACGTAGCCACTTGCTTCGTCGAGGTTCATCGTTGGGCAGCACATGAATGGAGATATCTTCACTGGCGGGTATGTCGCACTCCCTCAACGATTTGCCCGTACTACGTGGGCATTTCAGGACGCAGCAACAAAATTTCATTGTAAACTACTAGAAAAACTGACGACGTTTTCAGTGGTTGTAAACTAAAAACGAGCTCGCTCCAGCAGTAGCAAGCCAACCCGACCACCATTCCGGAACTTTTGCAACGAGTTGCACTCTCTCGTGGCTGCTTGCTCTTCCTTTCTCCCCTCGTTTCTATTTTCACCTTTGCTGGTTGGCGATGTGACGACAACTTCCTGTCAAGGCATTAAGATACCAAGCAAGGTCGCGGCTGTGCGTGCTAGAAAGTTTCGTTTGCTCCAAGGAGCCTCGAACCTGAAATTTCATCTGCGCGACGGCGAAATGTCCACCTCGGCCGGCGGTAGTTTCGTACATTTTTGCGTGTTCATTCGGTACTTCAACCGTTTACTCCACCGTGCTTAGTGTCATAAAACGAATGTGTACTGTGTTTCACGGGCATATAGCTCACTATTCAAACTGGTAAGCCTAGCCTACCTTGTGTTTGCTTTTGCCGGCCTCCGCTTATCGCAGAGAATAGTATGGCATCATAGGTTCTGTTTCGGGAAATGAGCTGGTTGATCGGGTGGTCATTCCTTTTTTACCTAATTATATAGCCTTTTTGAGCGAAGTTGGCGTTAAAAGTGGTGTTAGTATGGTTCTAACGAGGCAATCTTTCGAATGAACCAAACTTGTGTTTTCTTTCATGGCTTCTTTAGTGACAGCTGCTATGGCCTATGCAGTCGTACTGCCGCTAAAAACTTTCATACTTGACATTAGTATCCCCAAAAATACTTCGCATTAACTCTGTTTAGCTAGATTATTCTGACAAAGATCAGAAAAAAAACAATGTGACGACTTATGTAAACAATTTAACGCAAACTGGGTAGCTTCAGGTAAGTGACACCTCTTTAGATGTGCCGTGGTCGCAGTATTGTTTTGGGCATTTCACTGCGGCACACAGTGCAAGACTCGGCAGTAGTGCCAGAGAAACTCCTGTTTTTGCTTGTCTTTTTAATGTGAAATTTTTTACCTCTACTCTATAAACGTTTTCTCGCGACCGTTGGTGTCAACAGGAATCTACCGCAACGAAATAAAAAAAGTTACTGCCACCGCCAGGAATCCAATCTTAAACGAATAGAGAAACGGAGCGACGGCCCGTTGCCATGCCGATTGAGCGATGAGCACACGCGGAGACGGGGCAGACAGATGGTGCCATCACTGAGCACATCTGCGGGTTTACCCCTGCGTTTTCGTTGAATGCCACCTGCTAGCGCCACGCGAACTTCCGCGCCGCTTTGCGATCCACCCATGGCACGTGTAGCGGCAGTTTGTGCGTCTTCCGCATGAGCTAGGAGTCAGTAAAAATTAAAGCAACCTCACACCAACGCATGACATCTCACGTTTCCTCCGTCGCTGCCGCCGATCTCGTCCCCTCAGTCGGCGGAGGCAGAGACGAAGAAGTGGCATCGTCTAACACCAAGTTTGTGCTTGCTTTAAATTTATGAAAAAAGAGTTTCTAACCATGTTCTTTATAAATACAAATCAGCCAATCACTGTTCATGAATCATGCATTGATTTACCCTTAGCAAAGCATATCTTTTTGGAGTAATAGAGGGTGTGGTTACGTGCTTTGTGTCTAGTTTCACTCTTTGACAAGCACGTGTGTGAAATCAAGTGACGTCGGATGGGTAATCATTGTGGGTTTCGGTTACAGCTTGGCTTCCCAACCACCTTCACAGTGTGTCATGGCACGCATCTTTTCTTTTGTCGACCGGAGTTTGAGGGGGCGCTGCTTGGAACACAGGAGTGTAATTACCTAACGTATACGCTTGATATTGTGCAGTTATCTGGCCTATTCAGAAGTTTTTTATCCTTATTGACTCCATTTTATTTTTGTTTTCGGTATCACATTTCTATTTCTAATTAAAACTGGTGTTAGTATCGGTTCGTCCTTGGTTTTCCTCAACTGCGAACAAACTTTTCTTGACGGTATACATAACGCTGAGGTGTACGGACCTTGACAGTAAAGCTATTATTTGAAACTTTATAAAGTCTTTGCCAAACACATTTGCGACTTCTTACCTCTGCAGTGATTCTAAGAGGCAAAACTTCTGAGGTGGCGAGGAGAAATAAATGTTTATTTTAAAGCGCTGGCGCTGCTGTTCGGGAACCCGCCCGGTGAGGGGCGTCCCTAGTCCGGTGTTCCGTGGGCTTGGCTTATATTCCAGGCCATGCATATTCACCAGTGTGAGCTGAGTCCCAGGGTCCGGAATTTTCAGGCAGGCCACCCACTGCTCGTAAGAGAGGGAAGAGTTGGGGGGTAGGCCTGGGGTTTGCCCACACTCACATACTTGATGGTATAGGGTGCCGGGCAAGGGACGTAAATTACAGGTGGACGGGTATAGGGTAAGGTAGATGGCTTAAAGAAGGGTGCGATGAGAATAGGAGCTTGCTTGTATTCTTCGGGGTCTGGTGGCTTCTTGTCTGTATTACTCGGAATGTGAAGCAGGGAATATTTTGTGCTTTGGCTAGAGTGGGCCAGAATATCTCTATATTTTACGACAGGTTCCCTCGTGGCAGCACCATGACATTTCTGTCCCTCCTAGATAATGGCCGGAAATACAAGCGCGCGGGCCGCGATGATGCGCCGTATAATTACCAGCGAGGGATATATGTCCAGGTACCCAGATGATTTCTATTTCGGATAGCTTGCCCTTGGTTTCGAGGGTGCGGCGGGCTGTTTTGAAGATACGCCCCCGTAGATAACTGCGGATGCGGCGGGCTGTTTTGAAGATACGTTCCCTTAGATAACTGCGGCATGCCGCTTGAGAATCTGTGACATATCTGTGACATCTGTTACATCTGTGACTTGCGACGTCGCGACATATTTCTCCGGCTGCTTATGATAACTTGTTGTCAATATTGAGAACAAAAAGGCTGTTTTCCATTTCTTGTTCGGAATTAGCAAAATAAATGTGCACATGTAGTCCATGGTAGTAGGGCGGGTGTGCGCCTGCGCTGTTTGACTTGAACGGACTAGAGCTGCCGTCTTCAAATGTGCATCTGCAGATTACGTGTTGTATCTAATCAGCGCAAGTTACATTTTCTGTGCGTGCTTCTTGGACAGCGATTGCTGTCGGCGTATGTAGTGATGAAAAATGAGATACGGAATTCCGTTTGTTTATATACTATCGGCAAATCAACTGCCAAATCACTGTTGGTTTTACAGTGGAGCGTTTAGAGCTGCCCGCTTTTGCATGGTTTCAAATCATTCTCGGACGCTATTGTGCTAGGCGGGTTGCTGGGCCCGGGGACCATTTGTTTCTTATGAATATTTTTTCTCACATCGTCATTAGCTTGCTGTTGCTCTGTAATGGTTATGCGACTTTGCACTTTTTGTCCAAGGTGTCGGATAAGTTTTTCTAGTCTACGCCAGAAACCGTAGGGCGGAGAAAATATGGTAAGCAGTGCAGTGAGATTTCTCTGTTGACCGTTTTCGCGTGTTCCGCTTCGATAAGGTGCCGCGGCAGGTGTGAATGGTACATTGTATTCGCGTGCCTGCTTTCTAGTGGTTTCGACCACGCCGAAGTTTTTCACGCTTTTGAGCTTCCCCTCAACGCAATTGCGCCCCTTTAAAGAGCGCCTAATTAGGACATGTGGTATTCCCAATTCAGGCAAAATTGCAGCACGAAAAATTCTCCGGAGTCTTTAAAGGCCAAATGCACTCAAATCTCACCTCGACCAGATTTGTTTTTAATCTGTAGTAAGTACCACCAAATTAGCTAGGACACTAGTGATAGCCTTGTAAAACGCCTCGTTAATCAGTCAGAAGCGCTTAAAAAAGCTCCACCGTAGACTGATGATGATGATGGTTTGAGTTTATTGGCGCTAGGCCGACATGGGCAAAGAGCGCCAAACAAAAAGTTATTTGATGAGGAGGGAACACGAAATAAAATCAGTTAAAAACTATGAGCACGCCTGGTGTAAAGGGCCAGGGTGAAGAACATGAGTGGTTAAAGGATAAATGAGGTGGTTGGTGTATAGGACCAGGGGTAAAACTATGGGTGGTATGAGATGAGTTGTAAGAAGTAAACTTCTGATAGGAACTTAAAGGTGCGCTGAACAGAAAACATGGCATCGCCTCCTAAGAAGTATGACTGGTGTGGTGGAATATGTCGTGTGTGTAGTTGTGGGAAGTGTTTGCGTCGTGTAATGTCGAATGCCTTACATTGTATGAGGATGTGGATCACGGATAGGGCCTCTCCGCACCTGCTGCACAGAGGTCTTGGAGATGCAGTGAGAAGGTGCGAGTGCGTTGCATGTGTGTGCCCTATCCGTAATCTGGCCAAGGCGACTTCAGAGTATCTAATGAGTGTCGGTGGGGTATGGTGCCAAGTGAGGTTTTATTCGTGTAACATGTTGTGTGTTAGTTCACTCCAGTATGTTTGCCATGTTTTGCGAAGTTGTTGTCTGATGTGTGGTTTCACGTCGGTGTAGGGTAATGTGATTATGTCTACTGTATTCAAGAGTGTAGCAGCAGCAGCCATTCGGTCCGGTGCTTCGTTCCCGACTATACCACAGTGGCCAAAGACCCAGAAAAGAACCAGTTCAAATTTGCGTACATACACAGACATAATACCCTTGACGATCAGATTGACAACGTGTTTTTTCGAAGGCATTGTTGACGACAGTGCCCGCACAACACTGAGGGAATCTGTATAGATAATGGATTGTGGGATGTGGCTTTGAAGTATATGACTGACAACAAGAAGTACACCGTAAGCCTCTGCCTTAAAGATACTAGTATGACTATTCAGAGTTCTAGTGACATTAAGGCCGGGCCCATGCGCCGCGCAGGACCCAGAGGTGGCAGTTCTAGAGGCGTCCGTATAAAATTCAGAACACTCATACTTCTGCTGCAAATTCAAGAAATGCTGCAGAATTGCACACGTGGGAGCTCGGTTTTTATGTACATGTGTGAAAGATGTGTCGCATGATACAGGGCGGAGATGCCATGGTGCTATGAAATCCGTTAGAGAACTTTGGATTGTATCTAAAAAGGAGACAGCAAGCTCTGACGCTTCCTCTCTAACTCTGTAAGAGAAGGGCGCAGAGAACGATGGTCAATTTAAAAGGAGTTCAGTCATGGACGTATCATGAAAAACTGATTTAAAAGGATGGTGTGGCATGGATGAAATTTTAAAGGCATAAAGGAGATCTGTGTATGCTCGCTGACGCTGTAGGTTCCATTTGTTGCACTCCACATAGAAGCTTCCGACCGGGCTAGTGCGGAAGGCGCCACACGCCAGGCGGAGCCCGAGATGGAGCACTGGGTCCAGCATATTGAGGAACGTTTTACTTGCTGACCCATAAACAACGCTACCATAGTCCAATCGTGAACCTATCAAGCTGGTAAAAACACGTAAAAGAAGTTGTTTGTCAGCGTCAAAAGAAATGTGCGAGAGAACCTTCAGGATAGTCGTTGTCTTTAAGCATTGATGTTTTAGTTGTTTTATGTGTGGGATAAATGTGAGCTTTTCGTCGAAGTTTATACCTAAAACATGTGTTCCTTTTTGACAGGAATTGAGACACCATTGAGTTGAATGTCTGGATCCGACCGGATGCCACGCCTCTTGGAAAACAAAATACAAGTGCACTTCCCGGGATTAAATTTAAAACCATTGCTATCTGCCAGGCCAGCTAGCTTGTTAACACCAAGCTGGACCTGGCGCTCACAGACAGACAAGCTACAGGATTTAAAGGAGAGTTGAATGTCGCCTACATAGATTAAACAGGAAATCGACGGTGGCAGCGCCTTCCTAAGGGAATTCATTTTCACAATAAAAAGGTTGCAACTTAAAACTCCACCTTGCGGTACTCCATTTTCCTGCACATGAACCCTAGAGAGTGCAGTTCCAACTCGCACACGAAAGGTTCTTTGAGACAAGTAGCTGGCAAGTGTGTTCATCCTGTTACCTGACATGCCGAAGGACTTGAGGTCGCTTAGGATGCCATACCACCACGCGGTATCGTACGCTTTTTCCAGATCAAATAATACCGTCATACAATATTGTTTGTCGAGGAAAGCATCCTTTATATAGGACTCGAGCGCGACGAGTTGGTCGTTGGTGGACCGCCCCACCCTGAAGCCTGCCTGGCAGCTCTAGAGAAGACCATTGTACTCATGAAAGTACACGAGTCTCCTGTTTATCATCTTCTCGAGGAGCTTGCACAGGCAGCTTGTGAGGGCGATGGGCCGATAGCTACCGCGAGAGGAAGGGTCCTTTCCTTCCTTCAGGAAAGCCACTACTATGGCCTCCCTCCAAGAGCGAGGAATATGCCCCGAAAGCCATATTTTGTTGTATAGATGTAGGAGTGTTTCAAGAGTGTCTGGGTGTAGGGGTTGTATCATGGTGTATGTGATTTTGTCTGCAGCTGGAGCTGAAGGCTTACATGTGCTCAGAGCAACCTTCAGCTCATGAATCGAAAAAGGAGAATTGTACGAACTGTGCGACTTGTTATCACGCAGGGACTTCTTTTCTACAGATGTTTTGTGTTTCATGAAAGTGTTTGTGTAGTGTGCTGAACTGGACACGTGTTCAAAGTGTTGTGCAAGTGTGTTAGCCTGGTCTTCCAGTGTGTCCCCTGTTTTACTAACGAGGGGGAGGCTTTGTGTGTGTTGTCTTTTTAGTTTTCGTATTCGTGTCCAGACTTTGTTTTTGTCAGTGTATGAGTTGATGGAAGTGAGGAAGGTGCGCAAACTCTCTCTTTTCGCCTCACGACGCACTCGCTTCCCAAAAGCCTGTGCCCGTTTAAAAGAAATGAGGTTATCTGACGTGGGGTACCGGCGAAGGACACCCCACGCCTTGTTCTGGGCCTCTCGCGCCCGCCTACAGTCCTCGTTCCACCAGGGTCTCCTTGGGGTGCGGGACCCACTGGAGGCCTGGGGAATGGACTTTTCGGCGGCGTCGAGGATGTGCGCCGTGATGAGTTGGGCGGCTTCCTCCACCTGTAGGTGTTTTATGGATGTGTGGTGTAGTTGAGATGTTTGTGTGAATGTGCTCCAGTTTGCTTTTGATTCATTAAACCTTTTATGGGAAGATGGACTGCTCGGGCCTATACCTATATACGTTAATGAAGTGGGGAAATGGTCACTACCTAATGGGTCTGTGCCCACACCCCACTCAAAACGTGGAAAGATAACTGCGGAACCAATAGCCAAGTCAAGATGCGAGTATGTATTGTGTCCTAAGTTATGGTATGTAGGCTGTTTTTTGTTAAAAAGGCATGCTCCGGAGGATGTAAGAAACTTCTCTATCAGGCGACCTCGGGCATCCGTTCTGGAGGAGCCCCAAAGAGAGTTGTGCGCATTAAGGTCGCCTGTTAGTATGTATGGTTCGGGCAGCTGGTCAACCAGTGCCTCGAAATCAGAGCTCAGAAGTGCAAAATCATGAGAGATGTAAATTGAGCATACCGTTATCCACCTATTAAATATTATTGTACGGATCGCTACAGCCTCGAGGACAGTGCTTAAAGAGAGAGTGTGGCATGCTAATGATTTCCGGGCGATAATGGCCACACCTCCTGAAGAGTGGGTGCAGCCAACCCTGTCCTTTCTGTATACCATGTACCTATTTAAGAAATTTGTTTGTTTCGAATTGAGGTGGGTTTCGTGGAGACACATGATACTTGGCTGACTGGCATGCAGAATCTCATACAGATCATCAAGATTTTTAAGGAGGCCTCTGCACTTCCATTGGATGATGTTTGCTGTTCCCATTATTTAAATTTAAGAATGACTAGAGTGTGCGTGTTCGTGTGTGTTTATGTGTCGTCTTTCGGGGCTGTTACTTTTGGATTAGGCTTTTTAGGCCTTTCTACTGGCTTGGCCTTCGGAGGCCGCTCCTTGCGCTGCGTTGCAGACAGGAACGGCGCGACGTCCATTTCGTCATCAGATGTCCGGGGGGTGCCCGTCGAACCGGGGCCCCCGGACTTGGTCTCCCTTCGGGAGCCCTTCGTTTGAGCCGCCACCGCCGCGGGCGTCGAGGACGCCAGAAGTGTCACGGGCGGTGCGGTACGGTGGGAGCCGATGCGGGGCCCCCGATGTCCATCCCCTCTACACCCTCCAACGCACTTGAGGACGGGAAGGCAGCGGCGGGAGCGGCAGCGGTCCCAACGGAAGAGGTTGGCACCACAACCGCTGCTGCATCAGCAAGCGACGTGGTGGCGGGTTGGGCTGCCTGAGGCAACCCAGGGGGGGGGGGGGGGGTTTGGGAGGGCGGGATGGATCAGGTCAGACTCGCTGAACTGGGTCCCTGTGGAAACGAGACGCCGCTCCGCCCCCCGGCGAGCTGCGTCGGCGTACCTCCCCAGGGGGAAAGAGGTGAACCTCTTCCGCGCCTCTGGGAAGGTGATGTTCTCAGTTACCTTGATGTTGATTATCTTTTTTCAATTTGAAATTTTTTGCACTTGCGGGAATAGGCTGCATGCGCCCCCCCGCAGTTCACACAAGAGAGGGTGTCGGATGGACAGTTGTCGCTCGGATGGTCATGCGGCGCGCATTTTGCACACGTCGTTCGGCCACGGCAAGAGTTTGTACCGTGCCCGAACCGCTAGCACTTAAAACAGCGCCGCGGGTTCGGGATGTAGGGACGGATGGAGCAACGGATAAAACGTGCATTTATGTGTTGTGGAAGAACTGCGCGGTCAAAAGTCAAGATAATGTGCTTGGTGGGAATCTCCTAGTCGTCTCTGCGGATATTGATGCGTCTCACGGCAGTGACGCCCTGATCCTTCAAGCCGGCAAGAAGATCCGCATCCGTTTCGTTCAGGAGATCCGTCTCGGATATCACACCCGGCGAGAATTCGCCGCACCTGCGGGCGTATTGCGTAAATAGCCATGACGCACCTATGATGCTCCAGCCGACGGGGGCTTCTTCCTCTGGCCAGCCAAGCAGCTCGAGAAGCGGTCGAGCTTTTCCAGCTGCTTGGCTGGCCAGAGGAAGAAGCCCCCGTTGGCTGGAGCATCACAGGTGCGTCATGTGCGCGCGTAGAGCTTGCGCGCAGGCTTTCTCACGAGGTTCTGACCGCCCGGCCGCTCGCTAGCCAGCTACAACGCCATTTTAATGTCCTTGCTCTTCTCGATTTCGGCTTTAAAATCGTCAATTTTTGCTGACCCATTCCAGCGGCCACGCGCGTATTTCAGCTGTTCTATTTTTCATCTTGCTGTACTTTTCACCAGACTATATGAAAATAGTGTTTTAAAGAGATCAAACTTTTTAGTGCAGTCGGCCTTTAAGTAGGCGAGCGCCTTTTCAAGGCGAATGCCTGACGACACCTATAAATAATGGTTTACTGCTGCAAGGTTAAACTGCTCCATGTTTATTCAGTATATTGTCACTAGTGCTATCGCGTTCCAAACAGCGTAGTTATTGTTATGGGGCTCCGTTTTTTCTCCTAGCTTCTTCGTTTTTTTTCGCTCAAGGTGAGGCCATTTGCTTACGATAAATTCTTCCATTGCTTCCAGTATAATAAGAAAGCGGGGAACGCCAGTGCAACTTTCGAAGGGCAGCTTTATTACAGCTCCACATGGGCCGCAAAAGTGTGAATTATGAGAAACAACAAAAAAAATCACCTTGAGGCAGTGACCGCCGAGGACACTTCGCAGATCCCATTTTCGCTTCCTCGATCCTGAGAAATATTTATCAATACTGTATTTGCCGATGCGGCCTACAATACGGAAGCCCGCCGTAGATGTTTCGTGCATAACGCCCCTCTTAGTTGTCCCAATCGACTACCGCGGTCCACATCCTCGCGAAAACTTGTTCTTCCTTTGCTTTTACCTAAAATGCCTCCCCCCCCTTCCAATTAGGATTGATACGCCCCCTTATACCCCCATAAACTGGATGCGGACACATTTCATAATGTAGCCCAATCTTTACCTAAATGCGCCATAAGAGAGTACTGTGGATGCTGGTTCTATACAGCACTAATTCTCAAACTAAACCAATCTCAAGAAAAAAACTATTCACAGTTCCAAGGAACGATTATGGGCGCATCAGATGCTATCTTACCTACATTTATCCTCAAACCCCTTCTCTAAAAGTCCATTCTCCCTACTCGGACCACGGGTCGTCCAATTGCGCATTGGAAGTAGTTCTACTGCTTCGAAAATAACCTGTAACTTCCTAGCCCGGGTTATTGTGTTTTCGCAATTAATCCTTTTAGGAAGAGAACGAGAAGGTTTCGGGTGCAGCTGGATTTAGGGACTAATTAGCTTGGTACGCGAGTAGGCTGGTTCCCGGTGGCGGGATTGGGAACTATAAGCCTCCTCACTGGTGCAACACTTCGGGAAGATTAGACATAATGCAGCTGCCATTGCAGTGACTACTCGTCGCTGAAGATTCCTCTCCGACGCGTAGAGCAAAAAAAAATTACCTATTGTGTGCGGAAGGGGGACGCCAGCAACAAAGACAGAGAGCCGCTTGCGAAATACTCTGGACCGGAGGTCTGCGTTGAGTTCTCAAATTAGCAATAATTTGCATGGCACGAAAAAAGGCGAGTGAGCGCTCAACGCCATGCGCCACTGTTGTTTGCGCCCTCTTCTTTTTGCTCCTTTTTGAGGCGCCTAAGCATTCTTTTCTCTCCTTTTTTTCCCTTTAGTTCCATCCTTAATCTCGTAAGGCCAAAGTTTCTTTTTTACTTGGGCTCTACCATTTTTTTCTGCGTGTTTCTTGGTGCTTCCCGGCGTGTGGATCGCTAGGGGATTCGTCTGAACTAATGCTTTTAATTCTCGAGGATTTCGTTACCCCGGAGCGAAACATCTTTTTAAGCGTGCGTCTTTTCATTTTTCTTGGTATGTTCAACGCGAACGCCTCATTTTCTATTGGGCTTTTGTTTTTCCACATCATCAGCTTTAATCTTTTTCTTCGCGTTGTATGCTTCTTTAGTAGCCGCGCTTGGTGCAACGACTTGTGAATACCCTGTACGCTCGAATACACTTTCCCCTCGTCAGTATACGGCAAGGAAAACGCCCGAAATTTCACATTAAGAACTACAAAAACTCATAAACCTCATTGTCGATGAAGTGCTAGACAACGTAAGACCAATGACTCGAGTTGAATATTTTTATCTTATGTTTGTTTTATTCTGTCATTTGCCCCCAGGAAGAGCGTGGAAATCATATTTTGTCAAGGTTCCTTGCCAGCTATAATTCATACTTCCCGAGGCCTGCATCACGGGCAGGGTTCTTTCTCTGTTTTTGACTGAATCGACTTCGCCGTGGACCTTGGAGCAGTTGTGCTAGAAATTGAATGTCTCGCGCTCCGACGCGGGTTACGTGATCAATGTCCGTACAAAAACTGGTAGAGAGAAGTAAATTATTTTTTAACATTCTAAGTGCTTGAGAAAACACCATTGCTTGAAAGTAGGAAAACAAAGTTCCGTCAATTAGCCTTTATCAGCGCCCAGGTAAGCGTCGAAGAGTTTCCCCGTTTTTTTGTTCTCTCTTTTTTATTTTTTTGTGTTTTAGAGCACGATAGCAATTAGGGCAGAAGAAGGCGAAAAAGACGCCTAGGCACGGGTGCGGCCATCTGTCGAAGTCTACGTTATGGTAAAAAGTCAGTCAGGTGGTCAGATAATAAAAGTTGAATTATTTTCAAAACAGAAAACGTTATTTGTCCGCTTAGTTATTTATTAGTTTTGTTGGTATGCGTAATAAATACAGAGCTTCCCAGATAATTAGATAATTTTAACGTCAGGGTCACGCTTAGCCAATGAATATACCTTCTCACATCAAGCAAAGCATTCTTCTAAATGCATTACATAGGCCATAAAAATCATTTTTTGCTAAACAAATATTGAAGGATAGTACAAATAATGTCAGTGCACCGTAAAGTCCTTAATGTGAAAAATACAAAACAGTTAGAATTTTGTGGCGGGTCCACAAGCTACCGCAGATATAATCTGCCTTCATATAATGATTATTGGGACCTAGTCAAACGGAAAGGGCTTATTTTCAACGTATACGCGCGTATCCGAGGGAAAACGACAAGTCTAAGGTGGCGCCTTGGCCTATATTAAAGAATGCTGCTGCGCGCATTTGGTAACGTTGAAGTCGCGACAAAAAATATATATAGCGGGAGGTTTAATAGTTGAAGGGGATATCACAAGATTTGGGGCAATTTCAGGGCACCTGTGGTTCCATTCAACTTGCATTGAAATCTCGCTCCGAAGGTACATGTCTAGAGCAGCACAAAGATTGCGTCTTGCGCCGCCACCGCAAATGCCGCGCATGAAGAAGGCGGAGATATCACAATGGTTTTTGTTTACCTGCGTCGTCATTGTTTCGGTTGAAATACATAATGGCGCCTCTGTAACATTGTCTGTCAGGTCAACCGCTTTATCGTGAAAGCAGTAGTGACGCCCCCTCGTGACTAAACATCGTAGGCCCCTCTTCTACGATGTTGCATACTCGGAGTATGCTCTGGCGGTTCGTAACTACCTTTGCGAAGGCTAAGAAAAAAATCTGTGCTGTCTTCTAGCTCTGGCTCTGTCTAGCGAGAAAACACCGGGTCGGCAAAGAACGGGACCACGCGGAAGGGCTAGCGAGCGGGGAAGAGCAGGGTAGGGTGACAAGAACGTAGGTATTTCGTTATTTTCTGGTGCCTCTGCCGGCAATCTTAACCAGGCAGCGTTGACTGAGATAATGGCAGAAATGGCGGCGATTGCATCGGTCCCCGACTGTCTGAAAGTTGATAAAAATAGTCGCAGCTTGTACTAGTGGGGCAAGGCTGGAAAAACAGCAGAACCGGCTGCCCACCTCCATTCATCGAAGACCCGAATGGTGCACTTCAGATGCATATCCTAACTTGCCGCTGAAAGGGCCCCACGACTGGCAGGCCCGGATCGTTATGTCCGCAGCCTTTCCCATCTCTCCCAAAGCGTACCGCTTTAGTACTCGGTAGAAACAAGCAGCAAGCGGATTCACGAACTCGGCGTCTTCAGCGCAAACTCACTATCGGTGTTCTGCACTTAAGGCTCAAATGCACGTAAACTGGCGAGAACAGCGCTTGAGATATCACTCCACGAATACTGGGCGGAGGTTTCTCGGAGGTCGAGGTTGCCGACGCCGAGCGCTCATGAGGCGTACGCTCACGTGCGCTGAGTAGTTTTGGTATTCCTTACAAGACCCTTACGTGGCGCAAGCCCACGTGCAAGCCTACACGACGCCGGGGGCTCGTCACGAGGCGTACGCTCACGTGCGTTTGATATTTTTTTGTTGGTATGTTTTCCGGGTAACCATAGTCTACGGAGCTGAAAGCTTGAACAGCTTAAGTTTCAAAATACAAATGTAACAACTATGACGGTTCCCATATAGTATCGTCATCCAGCCACCTGCGTCGACAAAGACAACGACGGCAGTGTCAATGATGTTTTTCGCTACTGACTCCCTGTGTTTCGACGCAATTCTAATGTCAAAAGGTTCGCTTCCTGACCAGTCTCTCATGTCAAATAAGGAGATGGTAATGTCGGTGAAGATGATTTTGCACCAGCTTACCGAGCTTAAGTTTACTAGCTTAAGCGTATAAGCGTACCAAGGGCGCTTAAAGCTACATTTGAGAACGCCTGCATTGTCTCGGGCCTTACCTCTCCTACCTTGAGGAGTTCTCCTGATGAGACTGATTTAGGCATGGGCTATAACTCATCCATATCTAAACGCCAACGGAGTTGAGAACATTAGCGCACTTTTTGCTGGCATTTCATCGGTCTCGCGCGATGTGCGCCCACACGCGTTGTTATGCATCGCGGAGAAATTCGTGTGTTTCCCGTCACTCCGCGCACATGTACTCATTTCCGGTGCATCCCGATGAACGTGGGACGTCTCAATCACTTAGTCTAGGACTCTTCCTTCTTTTTTCTTCACGAGCTGCACTCTCGACGCGGTTACGTAAACTTGGCGCCCTTTCCTCGTCTTTTATCAACCTCGAGCTCTCCGTACCTGGGCAATTTTTGTACCTTTTTGCCGTCACTACTCCTCGGTTGGTCACGCTCTAGCACTCTACTTAAAGGGCAGCGGAACAAGAGCAACCGTTCAGTGACTCTCGTGTGTGCGTGTATGCACAGCGAACGCCTTGGCAAGACTGGCTGGTTCGCTGTTCACACAGTGAACTCGGTACATCGGCGAGTGAGTGGGGAGGCTTTTATGGGCGTCTCTGATGAGCGGAGACGTGTCCAGCCATGGAAGAATTTCCTCTTTCACTTCTTTATGGGAGCCGCGTCTTGTTTGAGGACGTTGTAGGGAATCCGGGAAGTTGAGATGAGGAGGCGGTGGGGGAGATTACCCGCCGACTTGCTTGACAGAAAAGCCCCGGAAGCGGTGTCTGAGGAAGCAAGAAAAACATTTAGGGGCTGAGTGGCTCACTTCTTTCGACCTAACAAAAAAAAAATATGCAAGGAAGTGGTGTTTCCGGAAAGCCGCGTTTAGCTCGACATAATAAAAGGAGAAGAGAAAAAGGAGGTGACAATACCTCTGAGCCGAAGGTATCTTCTGAAAAGGCACGTCCAGACGCAAGTGCCGGTAGCCGGGGCGGCATCATGTTCACTGTACACCCGGATCAGATCTGATGTGGGAGTTATTATTAAAAAGGAACCTTGAATTAAACCGTCCACGTTCACTGCACTTGAAACTTCGCCTAATCTAAATAGCATTCTTGCCAAATGTAGCAGAAACTTCACTCAAACAAGGGGTGTAATAAGGAATAGAAGAGGAAGGAGCTGAGACCCACAGTCCATACTTTCCAGTACTTGGCTGTATAGACACTCCATAATACTAATATGCGCTGTTGACGGACTCTTGCACACGTAACAGGCAATTAGAACAGAACTGTGAACTTGCAGTTACGATCTGTTAATATAGAAGTTAAAAATCACATTCTTATAGGCGCAAATACCTGCGGCAAACGACTAGCGGTTAAAACCTACGGTAACCAACTTCAGCTGGAGGTTAGCGCAGTGAGCGCGCAGGACGCTGCGCCATTACGGCGTTCCTCTTGTTACAGTGTCGCAGCATTTAAATGGAACGAAAAATGAACTATGCCCCTTTTTAAAAGACAACCACTGTAAGTGTTCAACCTTAAGGGAGGCTGAGAGTGGCAATGATAGTTAGCTTCACCGTCCGAAGACAGGAAGATATTTGTGGCTAAGTCGCAACCCACCCCTTCAAGGGCGACCATTCGTCATTTCTCTAAAAACGTCCCGTGGAACAAATCTGGTGCGAGGAAATAACTTCCCGGTCTTTCGAATACGGAACAGTATTCGAAAGTTTGTCCCCTTCGTAGTCCTAGTCTCTTCACAACATGAACATTTACTTCAGTATATATGCTGAAAATAAAGCGACTTGGAGCCCTTAGTATCGGAGTAGTAGCAGGGCGACTTATCTCGCTGACATGCGCTCAAAAAAAGTCCTGCCCTCCAAGACAAAACGTTTTGCGGAAAACAGTTCTCCGTTGCAAAAACCAGAAATTTCGGAACTTTTGAGGCAATTAACAATCATACAGGCTACACAGAATTTCCTTAAAAAGACGAAAGTCACTGCCGAACGGGCTGCGACGGCACTACTGCAGGACTGTCAAGCGATGCTTTTGGGATTACCACAAAAAAGTAATCGCATGTCATCAATGACACGTTAAATCTTCTTTAATTTATAAAAAGGGAGCATAAAAAGTCACACGTAGCAAAAAATGAAAACAAGGCAAGGTCGTGCGCAAATGCAGTGGTAAACATCTGTGCTTACAGGAGCAGTAAATCATTCGCGCAGTGGAACGCCGATTTTTCTGCATGATTTAATTGGGAATATGCATATCCTATTTGTCTTCTGTCATGCCAATTTACCTTCTGACGTAGTGGTAAGAGTTGCCACACTAAGATTGCACCACAACGTTCAATTCGAACACCCTTGGTCGAACGCCAAACGAGCATCTCCGGCGACAAAAGCTCTATTGTCTTTCCTGCGAAGCACAGGACTTGATCAGACTCTTTAAACAGGACTCTCTTAATGAGTGCGTCATCTTCATCACAGTCATTACCATCATCTGTTCATTGATTTCATTTTTTCATACATCTGGTGTAGCAAGCTAGGCGCCTTGGCCAGGCTAACCTCACCAGTATCATTAAAGACTATTCTCTCTCTGTCTCTTAAAACCGCTTTACTGCAGAAGCGAGTTAGTACCCTCTTACCTCGGGCATTTCAACATACGCCCAAGTGATTGCGGTAAATTTAGAGCCCTATCAATGCAACGGCGGCAGGGATAGGCTCTTATAGTAGAATTTCCGAAGACACATGCTTGATTGGCGAGCTTAAATAAAAATTCCGGGCCATCTCCACTAACGTAAAACCTGGGGAGGAGAGAAGCACGCAGAGTATGAGTGTATTCTTGGCGCCTTGGCACTTTTGCCCACGGAGAAAAAACCATTCGGGGGGGGGGGGGGGGGTAGAGGTATACAGCTTTGCTGTAAAAGTCTGTCTTTGAAGCACGAAGCTCTCTAGCGCGAGGCGTAAACGAGTGTCCCGGTGTTTCTTAGTAAGCGTTACGTTCTAGCGCGAGGCATCAACTAGTTTCCCGGTGTTTTAGTACCGTGACTACCTGAGACGACGCTTACGACGACGACAAAAGACGCTTACTGCCCCAGCTCCTAAGCGGCTTCACCCCAAGAAAGCTAGATTGAACGTAGCCCTTTTGTGCTTTTTCTCTTTCTCTATGGAGGTGTCGCGGGGAAGCAGAAGGCTTTGACTTTCCTGTCCGAGGCGTTCGAAGAGGATGATGAAAGTTCGATAAAAGTGACTTATTGGCGAACTTAGCTGTAATAAAAAATGACAACGCTTGTTTTCTTTTCCTTCCAGGCATGTCGACGCGAGCCAACAAACTACCCTTGCTTTTAACGATAAGGAAAGTGCGCTGACACGGAACGTATTCATCGTGATAGCGGAAAAAAAGCCGAAACCAAGAAAATATAAAACACTGCCCTCTCCCATGCTTGTGTCATGCGCTAATGTGATGAACCAGTGGCGTCGCGCAGCTGGCTTGGTCCATATACTACTGGCAAATAAAAAACCCGATTTTGTTATTTTCGTAAGGCGGTAGTTAGAAACCGGAAACTCTACAAATTTAGGCAGGGAGTGCCAGAAACAGACGTTAAACTGAAAGAGGGAAGACGTTGAAAAGGGTTAAAGATGGTACGGCTGCGAGACGGAGCATACAGACCTTTCGTTATCGGCGGGAGCTTCGTCGCGAGCTCAGGCGGCGCGTCAAAGCAGTTCGGACCATTGCTCAAACGAGATGGAGAAGGCATCACACCTCAAAAATACAAATGAAAGAAAGAAAAGGGGCGTAAACACGGGTCAATACACTTTCAACAATAAAGCAAGTGATCCGGAGGATGTTTGTTGTCTCCCCGGGTGGCCTCCAGAAAGACAGCGTGTATAAACACGAGCGACAGGCTGCTTTCACGGCCCATTTAGCCAGCGCTGCCGCTACGGTTTTTGCTTGAGCGTTTTGCGCTCACCGGGACAAGCTGTGGCCGTTTTCGATTATACTGTTTCGCACTTGCACATGCATAACTTTGATGTGTGCGGACGGGTTCTTTTGTTTTGGGTGTGTAGACCATGCGCGCACAGTACGCACAGATCTCGGCACCCACTGCGTTTCTTGTGAGCTAGCGTTAACGGCCAGCCTGATTACGGTTCGCAATTTCTAGGTTTACGCCATCATGACAGTGCAAACACAGAGAGACTCAAGCATAAGAAGATAATACAAGAGTGTCAGCGCTGACTTGATTGATTAGTTATGTGGCTTAACGCGCCGACTATACACCGGCTATGAGGCGCGTCGTAGCGGAGGGCTCCTGATTAATTTTGACCACCAGGGGATCTTTAACATGCGCTGAAATCTCGAAACCTCGGGCGTCTTTGCTTTTCTCCTCGACCAGAAAAGCGGCCGCCGCGGCAGGGAATCAAACCCGCTACCTTGGGATCAGCAGCACAACGCCTTCGCCACTGCGCAACCGCGACGTGTTCAGAGCTTCCAGATCTTTCAGTTTCTGTGCTTTGAACACACAGGAAAGTTGACTCAATGGATTTAAGTGGATGCAATAATGTCCGATAAGCGCCGTTAAGGCTACTTCTGCACATTTTGCGTCGATTATATAACCTCCGGCTTGAAGACAAAGGGGCAAATGGGCTATCGCAATGACACCACCATTTATATTAGACAAAAAGCAGGTTTGTGTGGACCGAAGTTTTGTAAGTTACTATATTCAATACTCTGTGTGCGTGTACACCAGGGACTTCGTTTTGCATTGCGCAATATCTGCAGTGCCATCGGACAGCCTTCCAGCCCAGCGCAACAGCCATGGCTAGAGTGTCGTCTGACGGTACTGGTATTTTTTACGCTGGACTGCCAATATTTTCATGAATGGTTTTGTTTTTTCAGGTTCGGCTCGGAATGGTCAGCTCCTATTTGATTCGGTTCAGTTCGGTTCGGTTCGGTTGGGTCTGGTCCGGTCCGGTCCGGTCAAGTCAGGTCAGGTCAGGTCAGGTCAGGTCAGGTCAGGTCAGGTCAGGTCAGGTCAGGTTCGATTTGGTTCGGCTCGGTTCAGTTCGGTTCGGCGAAGTAAGATTAGGTAACGGTTAGACAGAAATAGACTCACCGCTTGGCAAGAAAACGCCGCGGGACATCCCCTTGTTTTATGGCTTATATAGTGCCTTGCCTTCGGCCCACACTTACATAAGCGTGTAAAAATAAAAAAAAGATCCTGTAGCAGTTGGCAGAAGGGTTGATGACTTAGAAGTAATGGTGACATACATCATCTCCAATTACAGGACCTGCAAAAAGTAGAAAATGGTAGAGAATGTACATGCAAGGTCGCCTGAGAAAAAGAATGTATCTGCAGGGACGTCATAATACCAAATTCATTCACCCAGGTGGATTCACACAGACAAAACAAGAACGCACGCCCTGCTTTATCAGTGACTTGCAGGAAAGTAAGACAGAAAACGTATGTCAACCAAAATACTTGGGTTCGGTTCCGGTCCGCGGTGGCCGCTTTTCTGGTGGAGGCGAAAAGCAAAAACACCGGTGTGTACGAGATTTCGGCGCACGTTAAAGATCCCCAAGTGGTCAAAATTAATCTGGAGCCCTTCACTTCGGCATGCCCATCCCCTGTGTAGCGTCGGAGCGCCAAACCCCACAATCAATCAAAAGATATTTCAAGGCACCTTGCCCACGAGGCGCCAAGGGAGGTTTTTCTTTGAGGCTGTCATCATAACATTAACGTTGTCTTTGCCATTAAGCTGATGTCTACGGTGGAAGGAATGCCCCTTCTTGCGCTACACGTTTAGGTATAGCCGAGTCGTTGTGGTCGCTATAACTTGCAATTTCAGGTATCGTTTTGGCGATGCGCTGTATAAAGCTATGGCATAGAGTTTTTCTATATGAGCATGGTCGCGTCAAGAATCGACGGAAGCCCGCATGTCTCTACGTGACGAGCATCCATTCATTTTGGTTAGGGTATGGAACGGTTTGATCGTCCGCTTTCATTCGCAAACTTCGGAGCTGACACAGAGTGCTTCGATTTTGGGGCTGCAATTGAGCTTGACTGAGTTGAGGTTGGCACCCAACACGGCTACGGCGCATTTTGTTCCTTTTTTCTGAGTAAGAGTTGAGAGAAACTTCATACACCCACATTGTGCATCCAACTTGAAGCCGGCGTTTTGTTCTGGACTTCTGCCAGCGTCATTGATTTTTAAGCATTTATGCTGCCGCGGTGAATAGATTGCTCGTCAGCGCTCGTGTCTATTTGCCCTCCCTCTGTCCACTTTTTTCGCGCTGTTTTCTAAAGTAAGGACTAGATTGAGGTTTATGATGAGTTGACGATGAGATGATGAAGAGAAAAGGTGATCAGATGAGCGTGAAAATGCTTGCTTGTAAGGAGCGAAGATGGGGTCCTTTTTAAAAACAAATATAAGAGGACGCGTCGTCTACCCTAAATCAGTAATTGCCTTTTTTTTTCTTTTCTCAGTTTCCTAAATTATATTTAGTGTCAAATATATACATTGCGGGAAAGCCTCATCCACTGAATTGCTGGGGCGTACTACGGGCGGCATGAAAAAGCATGTCTACTGTAGACCGAACTTTTGCAGAGATCCAAACTTTCTATAGACATAGATGAAAATGACTAGACCACCAGTTAAGCACAACTGACGAAACAGGTGGAACAGCACACAAAACCGTTACACTTCTTATGAGCACGAGAACGACCATAAGGAAACCGAACCACCCCCGTGGCCCCTTGTTTTGTGTTAGTGACGCTCGTTTGAAGAGGCTTTATAATTAATAGCCTTGCTTCTGTTCGACCTGTGTATTTCTGTTAAAATGTCAACCTATCAGATTATTCTAGATGTGTGTTGTCTATAGGTCTCTTTTCAACAATTACGTCGAGTGGTTAACCAGGTAGTTATACATGCTACAAAGTGAAGTTTTGACGTAGAGACCATTATCCAGCAAGGAACTGTTATGAAAGTGTAATCCAGCAAGGAAGTCTCGAACGATACGCATTATAAAATTATCAGAAATGATGGTATAGTCGTAATAAAGACCAAACTAAAATGTCATGTATATTAAAGATTAATAAAACGCTTGGCAGAGCAATGCCCTCGTGCTTCTTAAATGTGCTATGATTGCTCAATTTTGATATAACGCTCGATATTTATATCCTAACCAGTTATAGCTGTGAGGTTATTTATAAAACCAAAATGTCCAGGGCCCAAAAGATTTTGCGAGCTCTCTCCTCTCGATTCACTTTTCCGTCTAGTGTGGCTGGTCCTTTTTCTGCGACTTTACGAGCGTCGGCATAAGCCCGTTTTTCCTGCACTAATCACTATATTAATCGTACTTCTGCTACTTCCGGATTTCCTAAATAGCATTGATATGATCGTGCCCCGAATGAAACATCATTCATAAAATCCATTAGGGAAAACGCAATTTAGAGAAGTCATTAGCGAACTAAGCCATTTTATTTCCTAGGCCGCGCAGGCAACGGGCCTTTTAATTGCGTTTGGGCGCATTCTTCGAAAAAAATGACCCTTTTTGAGAACCCTTTAATGCGCAATGGCGTTCACGGATACTAAACTATAAGAATGCTCAACAGCCAAAGGAGAAATGCTCCTTTGAAATCCGCCGGATAAACTCGTCTTCCTCCAGTCCGCACACGAGAGTGGCTGCCAGGCTACAAAAGCAGACAGCTGACGGGCTAATACTCCGGGAACATCAACCACGGCCGATCACGACACCTATGTACTCTGGGCTTTTCCGCACTGAAGAGGCTCTTTAGTGTAGAAGAGCCCCAGGAGCCGAGGTAGTCCGGCCCTCGCCTTTGACCTTAATCTCCGAAGCCGTATACTTTGAAGAATCCAATACGCGCACTCTTTCCCCACGAATCTTCCTTGCGAAATGCTCTCCTTCGTCTCC
Source organism: Haemaphysalis longicornis (assembly GCF_048455015.1). Taxonomy (NCBI): domain Eukaryota; kingdom Metazoa; phylum Arthropoda; class Arachnida; order Ixodida; family Ixodidae; genus Haemaphysalis; species Haemaphysalis longicornis. The sequence continues at coordinate 75,982,307 of NW_027526361.1, read as the reverse complement.
AACTCTTTCTGCCTTGTGGTACTTTCATTTCTATTTTACTTCGCACAAAACTTTGGCACATTCGAAAAAAATGGAGCGACAGTAAGCAGAAGAAAAGTAACAGGCCCACTTGGCTTTATCAACCCTACTGTTCGTCGCGCTCCTTTCAACCAACTTCTATCAGCCACAAGTGGACTCCTCAAATAGCTCCCTCTAGCAGTTTTGACGAGAAAGAAAAGGAATAAGCGACAATCACAGAGCAAAAAAAAATCTCTGCGGAGAAAAGAAATGGCTAAAAAAATCAACCCGCGGGCTTCACAGCTCTTAAGGTCAAGCGGTCGCGGCTATATACGCTTGGGACCGTCTACGCAATTTCGTTTCCTCCTGTTTTGTTCATTTTCTCCCCAATATAATTGACGGAGCTGCATTCGACGCAGTTTATTTTCTCCTCACTTCGTTCTCTTCGTTCTAAAAAATCCAGTCGCCTCTTCGTCGTACAGAGCAAATGTAAAGAAATTGTTACTTGTCGGGCAGTGCCCGAGCGAATCAGTGATTCAAAGGATCCAATTTTCCCGGGTGCATAGACCTTTGGCTATGCGGCTGTTATCTCGTTGCCCTCGCCATTGTCGGCGCCCTAAATATATTGCCCTGGTGTTCCTGGTGTTGATTATAGGCCTGAACTCCAGAATACCCGTGGTTCTGGTTTCTAAATGAAAAGGGCGTTCAACAATAGTGACGATGACAACGGTGACAACAACAACAGCGACGACAACAGCGTCGACGAGGACATCAACAACCACATGACCAAACACTACAACACTAACAGCTACAACGACAACAAAACAGTGGCAACATTCACTACAACACCCAAGAAAAACAGCAAGATTGACCATGACGAATACGACAACAACGACAAGAACCGCGAACAACAGCTACCAAAAAAAAATTCCCGCGCCTTCCCGCGAGGGGAACACGAGTAAATGCAGAGCATTGGGGCCTCAGTACTGATTGAAGGCAGTGTTGCTTCCATCGCTTCTTCCGTGATGCTGGAGTAGCAGACACGAGTAAACGTGGGCACGAGCGTCAACCAAGGAAGGAAGGAGCAACGCAGTGACTGAAACATGAGCGACCGCTAGCCGCTATATTTGCAGCGCGCGCAGTAGAGGGAGAGCACTACGGGGGGGAGAGCGCGCATGCGCAAGCAGCGCGCGCCCTTCCACGACCCACCGCGCTGCTATCACGCACCTGTTAGGCCGAGACCGCGACGGAGCGAACGGGCTGACTACGACGCATGCGCGTGCCAGCTGCTGTTGAGAGAGAGGAGGGAAGGAGAGGCGCACCTGCTGCGGACGCGAAACTGTTGACGCCGTCCGACGCAGGAACGGGCGAGGCTAAGAAATGCTCTGCATTTAAAACCGCAAAATCTAAAGGAACAAGCACAAGAACGACGCTGCCGCTGCCGCTGCCGCCGCCGCACCGACGAAAAACACAAATAACCGGCTCTGTGTTCCCTTTCCTCTCCCTTATGAAAGTACTTTGAGAGTACGTCCGCTCCTGGGTGGCCCTTTTCAGTAAGGTAATAAAATTCGTTTAAGGGATCTTCAAGAATACGCCGTATGTCCTCCGTCATTACCGTAGCCTCAAACTTCTCTGCCAGCTCGTATTGTTCAATAAACGAGTTCGAATCGCTATAGAAATTTTCGTTTGATTTGTGCCGCTGCTTTCAAATCACGCACCCACCCCCCTTCGCTCGAATCCCCGCCATTCAGATCTGTGCGCTCAAGCGAGGGCACGTACTCGTCGATTTCTGCTCATAATTTTTATAATCCCTGTATCCAAATAATGAGAAACTCCAGCTAGGCTAACCCTGTCAGTTTCTTATTTTCTGTCTCACTTTCGGTCGCCGCTCATCTAAACATAAAACTTAAGGTTTTACTGCGTCAGAAAAAAGGTGGTTACCTGTTATGATTATATGGCTGAAAAGTTGAGCATAGAAAACAAAGACAAGCAGCAAGACCCTCGGGCAATCCACAACGGGGAATGCGCTACTGCAGAACCACATGAGAAAGAAGACAGGTGCTTGGAGCTGACGGCCGGAAGATCGGTTTGGCACAAACGGAAGGCAGTTTTCAAAATTTCTACAAACCTGAGGTGTGCCCCAAGGATCGGTTTTATCGCCTTTACTCTTCAACATTCTTATGAGTGAGAGTTTTTTACTCCCAGATGTAACAACTGTCGTTTGTGCGGATGATGTAGCGTTTTTGTTTTGCAGCCGCGGTCGACATTCATTGGTTATATGAAAGTTTGCAAACCGAATTATCTCTGTTGGAGACCTGGCTTGACAGCATTCATTTACGCTAGATGTGTCGATGAGTGCTCCACTGGTCTACCGGGTCGCAAGGCCACTTAACCGTTCTCTCGCTTAAAAACTGAAGTCGATTCGCAGGTGGATTTGCTGAAGTATCGTGGTATTACATACAATTATGCTCTTGATTGGCATACATATATTAATGCATCAGTCACAAAACCGGAGAGAGCATTTGTTCGCATGAGGGGGCTACGTGGGAAACGAGCAGGAATGCGCCGGGACACCTTTTTCTCTTGTACCGATTCTACGTCCGGCCAGTCATGGAGTTTGCTGCGTCTTGTTTTACAATTGCACTATCTACAAACTGCGAGCGTTATACCTGTTGAAGGGGTGCATTCTTCCATTTTGCCTTCGCCTCCCCCGTTGCGTCCCGAACATAGTTTAGCACTTAGAGGCACGAATTCCTAAACTGAGGTTCCGATTTCGTTTGCTGACCATTCAAACGTACCTCCGCATGTACGAAGCCCATCTGGAGTGGCCAAGCATGTATTTATTTGTGCTCCGAGTTAATTTTTAACATTTCCGTGGCCGAAGCGTATTTTTCCCTAAGTGTAATTAGGTTTAACATGCGTTGATTCTATTTCTGTTAAGCTATACGAAAATATGCCATCATCCACTACTGAGCGATAAACTGAGTTTTTCTTTTAAATTCGCCTCCCATTCAACTGCAAAACTTCTCCAGCGCTCCCTAAGAACCGCTACTTTGAATGAGCATTTATCCAAATACCCAGCTTCTTTTCTGATTTATACTGATGCATCTCAAAGTCGCGGAAAACCTGGGATTTGTATTTTTTTCACAATCTCTAGATTGGAATTATTCGATACTAATCCCGGACTGCGCACCAATTTTTATGGCAGAATTTTTAGCAATAGCTCTCGCTCTATTTGAAGCACCGCAGCATGTATCAGAAATCACCTTATTATCCGATTTTATATCAATTATTTTGGCATTGACTTCCTGTTACGGCTCTTCATTGCACCGAAAATTGCTGTTTTTTTTTCTAACCAAGGCATTTGAAGGAGTTACGTTAGGCATGAATACCTGGCCATACGGACATCAAGCGCAACACGCTAACGGACCATTTCGCTAACCTCCCTGTCAAAGCTCCCGTTCAATTCGGCATATCTATTCTCGCTCTTTTCGCATCGTCAAGATTAAGACGACATTGGCATTTATACGCTATTCGTTCAGGTGCACTCTTATCCTTGGAAATGTACCAACATTTACAGTTCGGGTGGAGTATTCATTTTTGTGCTTCCAGGCAATGCGAAGTAACCTTCACAGCACTGCGGTGCAGGATTCCACGGCTAAATTTCTATCGGTTTAGAATAGGGCTACGTGTGCGTTGCGAGTTCCCGGGAGCAATTTCCCATTTTTTTCTCGCCTGTCACCACTCGGCAGCTATGCTACTGTTTATGAAGGACCCTATCGAACGTTTGGCGTTGACTCTATTTGTTCCACTTATATTATGTACGGTGGCATCAAATTTGGGGTCTGCAAAAGGGATGTATAAATTCGTATTCAATCTTTTCTTTCTGCCTAAGATCGTTTGAACTCCTGAAGGGTACTAATTAATGGGTAATTGGGAATGTAATCGTACCGGATTTGTTTTTACGGCGTCTGTCTTTCCGGAAATGAATGAGTATGTTGAGGTCCTCATGAATTTCAACAAGTATACTGGCCCTGGGTCCGTGCACGTACCCCTTGTGGGTACGTACCAAAATCTTTTATTAATCATCGTCATCATCAAGACCGGTGATGGAATGGCTGGGGCCGTAAACAGTCCCGTCAGTCACGACGCCAGTGCTAGGCGAAACGATGAGGGCGAGACACGACACGACAGGCCCAACATCGCACTCGGCGTTCCCGGGTGGGCGTGAGCCGCTGTTGAAGTTTTCCGGCGCCCTGTTTTCCTCGCAGCGGCAATGACATTGCGCCACGGGCAGCGAGGTGACACTTCGCAGACAGTCCCCGGCCGCACTATAAGTCCCATGTAGGACGTTTGATTTTTTTTGGCAGTGTATTGAGGCCTAGTGTTGCGTGAACTATCCGTGTCGTACTATCTTTCCTTTTGTAGATTACTTGCTACGTTCATGCCTTTCCAAGTTCGTGTTACAATATAATCGCATGTGTTGACTGATCCCCGGCTCCCTGTCTCCAATACTTTAAAGGAAACTTAACACGGCCCATTGCTTCACAGCTTCGTCCGCAGGCGAACCACTAAGCGATCTACGGCAAGGCGGCGAAGCCAAAGAAAAAGCAGATACTTGGTAGTCTTGTGCATGAATAACATGCTAACTAATGCGTCGTTTTGTTCCGTGAGAGTGCTAGTTTAAATGTTGTAAGGGATTGTGTTGCTGCATATCACAAAGCACAAGACGTCCAACCACCGTTTCTCTCAACAGGTGTCTGCAGTCGCGGAATATGACTTGGGCCGCTCTATGAGGAAGCAAGGTGTACCGCAGCAGGCAGAGGAATTTTTTAAGTAGCAACAACCGGCGGTAGACCAGCCGTATCGCGTATACAGCCAGGGTTGTCTACCCCAAGAATGACCAGTTGGTTTCCGTTCAATAAGCGTGGGAAAAGCCCAAGTCGGTATAACGTTTTTCGAAAAACCGACATGGTGGATCCACAGACTAAAACCACTCTCCCAAGGCGGTCGTACGATTTTTGTACCGTTGATATTGGGAACAAGTGGTGGCATAGCGTATAGTAGTTTTACGCATTTTCATTCAATAACACAGCTGTTGGCCGCATTAAAGAGTCCGTGCGAGACCCATCTGGCCGGTTGCTACGTCTTCGTCAATAAAACTGGGGACCTTGTTTCGGAGACCATGCGGGACAAAGACAGGGCGGCGAGAGTGTACAACACATTAGTTCTTCTGGCGAAATAAGTCAATGTAGAGGCTGAATTCCCAAACGGGTTCTCTGATGTCGAATCTTACTTCCCTAGTCTAATTAGGAATTTATATACGCCTCTGGCAATAGATTTTAATAGGTGGCAGATCTTATCTTCCCCTGACGTTGGTGGGTCGACGACTGATGATGAAGCAGTCTTCTCTAATACAATAACAAAATCCGGAAGTTTGGTAGCGGCATCCCACCGATCATACCGGCTCAGCCATTGATAACAAAGATGGCAATACCTCGATGCCCCCAGCAGCGTTCCAGTAAATGTCCGCGGTTCTCTCATTCGAACGCCAGCCTGCAATGGGAGCTTGTTTTTTCTGATTACCTTCTGACATCCAATGGGGGAAACTGGGCAAACCGGTAAGACGTCGTCTCGGGCAGAAATTCTGGGAGTCCGTCATGACTTCACCCCTTACACTTACGAATTGTTCGTCAGGGATTTATTTACGTCAATGTGTTCTGGTATATGACCACCGATACATAGATGTTACAGCGGTACATTGGCGAGGGTGGTCTAGCGGGTGCGCAACCTAGCTCTCCTTTCCGCTTCAGCCTCGTTGACAGGTCAGCAAGCTGATGGAACCACATCGGCGCGTGTGGTGCGTAATTTTACAATACAGTAAGGCAGGTGGCCCGTATCCAAGACAGCATATTTATTCTAGAACGCATTGTTTAGCCGCCAGTGCGGGCGTTTCGTGGCGTCGTCCCCGTTCGACAAGTAGCCCTAATCGACCGAAGAGCGCATCAGTTCGGGGGGGGGGGGGGGGGGGGGAGAGTCAGATAGATCAAATTAGGAATACGACGGAGAATGAATTAAGGTTATAGCGAAGTGAGCAACGTGGAGGAGAGCGAATGAACGTACTCTGGAATTTCAGGCAAACAGAAAATTTGGATAATAAATGGATGATTGAATGAATGGTTTGGGGATGGGTGTCATGAGAAAAAAACTATGTATAAGCTGCCAAGGTCGCTGTTCAAAGCTAAAGTCATTGTTGAAGCCCTTCTTTCAAATCTGTGTCCGGGTACACGTTGTAGCAGCTCACTTCACCCTGCCTTGAATAGGCCAGTCGAAATCACGTGAAGTCCGCCACACTCTCAAGGGCGGAGGTCTCCTATGTGCATGTCGAGGTGCTTTTGCTCTTACGATGGTGGTGTAAACTTCATAATTGGGAAGTCACGTCGTTCGGAGAAGGCAGGGCCCCTCTAGACAAAGTCACACAAGATCAAAATGTTGTATTTGTCACAAAACGGGCAGTAAGCCGGCCAAGTGTCAGTAGGAAAGTGCCATTTTCAAAGAACGCCGGGGCGTAAGACACTTTCGAGTGGGCTTTGTTTTCGAAATTTCAGTCGATCATAAGACCCAGAGAGTAGTGAACGAGCAACCACAGACATGCATGTGTGAGGGCAAATCTGAGGTCGGTAATTGTTCGTGCTCGTTTTATCATGGAGCCGACCGTTTATTCGGGGCAGTAAAGGGCCTACGAAAAACCTTGTGGCGCCGAAAGAGGTGCGAGGGGCTCACTTTTATGGTTGTGCAGATGTCGGTGGTACCTCGGCCCTTGCGAGCCGTAAAATATTTGCCATCCCCCTATTCAGCCCCCCAGGGGTTGTCTGAGGGTTTTGGGCGTTTTAGTAGGGTTTACTCCACAGCGAGCTCCTACTCATGTTGCGCGTAGTTTGCTTTTGAGTTGATTTTCAGCAATATATCTTCACAACAAAATTACTCAACAACAGCCCCTCATATCGCATTCCCAAGAAATGCAATTGCCGTCCAATTTTATACACCATAATGTCCTTTTTAGTAGCCGCGAAGCGTTCGGTCAACTGTTCCCAGCTCTACTGCTAACGTGACCCATTTATGAAAGCTTTCACCTTCATGTTCCGAGCTTCGAAAATGATAAATGACTTCGTAATTCCGCCCAGCACAATTCCTGGACCAGACAAAGAAAAATAGGACATCCCACTTACTTCAAGGAGCGGTTCTTCCCCTTCTCATCCTTCCTGAATAGCCCGCTAGAAACAACGACCATGAACACACCCGAACTAGGCAAGAACGAAGCTTAGGATCGGTGAGGCTGTAGCCTATTCCCATACTCACACTGGCCTACATTATCTGGTGGGAGGGCTGAAACGAGTGCTGGGGTCTTTTCTAGAGGTTTCTTATTTTTTTCTTCCATAAGGGGCGAAGCATTTCACCGGTTACTTGTAGAGGAGGTTCATATGTGTGGACAACTTTATCTATCCAGTCAAGGGAGCCCCTTTCATGTTGACCCCAGAGCCTTCGATGCAAGTTTCGCTGGTCTGTTATGAGTTCCCATCGAAAGAGGCTTTTATGGCTTGCGCTGACCGTTTGAGGTCCGCGGATGGTTCCACGCTTTCCGCATCTGTAAGCATATGGGAAAGAAGAAGAACCCGCGATGCAGCAAACGCTGAAAAAATGAAGAGAGGATCATAGCGTGTACATGGTATCTGATGGCTTAGCTTTTGCAGGGAAGTGGTCGTTCATGTAGACACGACACTGCCGGAAAATCTGCGGCATCATTCGTCATGCCGGTGTAAGCCTTGAAACCAGATAATTTCGGGTTTTTTCTTGTTGGAACAAAAAGACACGGGGCATTTTCATAGTGGCAATAAAGAAAGTATCTTGATCTTGGGATTTGGAATAGCCTATACTATCTGTTTGAGACTGTTTGATGGAGGAGGTTGATAAAGTGGTGAAATAAGGTCTACAAGTCAGAACATCACAACTATTAGAGCATATGACTTTTTGATGGCTATGAGATGTTCAAGCGCGAATAATTTAACCAGGAGAAGAAAAGGACAGAGACATGCGCATGTCTCTGTCCATTTCGTCCCCTCTGTAAATATTTTGCGCTTGAAATCTTTTAATGCATTACCAACTAGCTACAACCCACACGTTAAGTGTTATTTCGCGTAAACTGCCTACTAGTCAGCGTTCCAAATGCGATGCTTGCTAAGGAAAGCGCAGATTTTAAATCTGAAGGGTTATTAAGCGGTAACAGAGCCATTTCTGTACGCAGAAAACCATTGTGAACAGTCACAGAACAGCTTTGATGCGTGGGATTTCTGCACAAAGCGGTCGGCTGGCATCAACAACCAAACACACACAGAAAAAATTTCCAATTGTGTTTGAACACCACGAAACCACATCTGGTCCATGTGACGGACACCGTAGTAGGAGGTCTGCAATTAACCATGTATATCGTCGAAATTTTGTGGTCAGAACTACCGCGAAAATGTTTTGCCTTTCTGTTTTTCGCCTCCACAAATAAAAGCCTCTACTGCATTCTCGGTTTCAAGTACTGCGACCAACACTTTTCAGGGAGGCATCAGAGAGTGGTCACAAAGTTCCCAAAGTGGATGCTAGGAAGCGCACAAAAAAAATATCAGAACGATGCTCTTTCCATCTCTATTTTGTTTAAACGCGCACGCACAGGCGTGCGTTTCTTGTTTTTCGTGTTTCCAGCATTTCTATCACCTTCTGTGGCTTTCACTCGAGTACATCCGCATCACCGAGTTGTCAGCACAATTAATTATACAGTGGGGAACAGATATTTACGGAAACGTGAATTATTACAACCCTCAATCTCCTGTAGGCGGGCGGTCACTATATACTTGTGAACATTAGGCGTTCGCGGCATTGTAACCTGTGACTCAACTGAAACTTCGCAGTTTTAACGAAATTGTCTTCGTTCCCATGCGTCCTGTAGGTTTACAGGCATCTGAATGCTTGTTTACGTTCGAGGATACAGATACTGCGGGGAGGCAATCCAGAAGGAACGCCGAAATTTATATTTTAGAATCCGCAATTCCCCGTGTGTACGGGGATAATATTGCTGTTCATTCAGTACAAACTCAGTATAAAGCTTGCTTTGCGCCTGTGATTGAGACGTCGGGGCGAGGTTGATGTATCTTTCTATAACCACCAAACACTACTCGTCTGTTATTTTTTATAGGAAGCAGTACTAACCACTTATTTACTGAGCCTGAACATCGTCATTCATTGCACAGCGGCTGATGAAATCGTTAACTTGGGTATCAATCCACTATGCGATATGATACTAATCAGCATGAAACATAAAATTTTGGAAATTTTATTGCTGTTGACAATATTTATAAGCGAGCTGCTTCGCCACGCCACGTGTTCTCAAGCACGGCGAGGCAACAGCTACATGAAATGTTTGAAGTGCTGAAGTTGGGGAAGACATTTCAGTAGTGGACGCTCTCGCTTGCATGATATCTAGCGAACAAACTTCAGTTCCCAATTTCTCCCCCATATTTCGTGCAAGACACGCTACCCTGTTCGGGCAAACAGAATCCACCCATGTTGCGCATTTGGCTGAAAGTCACGCACGCAAACAAGCCCTTACGTATGTATGCATGAACACGTACTGCGGAATCTCCGCCTCGGGAGGTCTGGCTAAGTTAAGGTTGGTTATTCTGTGCGTGTACGTATAGTAAGCATCTGGCCCTTCGCAAAAACGTGCCCACGTCAGCGGGCCACGCTGTGGAAGCAAGCCTTCAATACAGCTCTTTTTGATTTACTGTCCTCAGTTACTGGCTCACCACAGTTGCCTATAAACCAGGGTGATTTACAGCGCTGCACAATTGTCAACAATATAACCAACCATGAGCCTAGCGCAAGCTTTGCCTTGCTTCAGACCTGAGTATAAACACCAGACGTGAACAGGCAAAATGTGAAAGGAAAGCCGACAAAGTGGCACTGGAATGAGTGCGTACTTCTTGTTTTTGATAAACGTTCTAACTCGGTTATGAGCATAGTTATATAAAACTTCTGGCTGAAGTCACTGTATCCCAGATGTGGTTACCGAACGGCTTTTCGAAAGTCTTGTCAATAAATTTAAAAATAATAAAGTTGACGAGGACGAGCAAGTCCAGCCAGCAGACGTTCACAACTTTCATGTTTCGTGAAATAGGCATCACTGCGTAGCACTCAGCCACAATTCACATAAAGGCAACGTTTGGGCAAAATGCGTTGTCACAGAGGTACGCCACCAAGGTCGTTCTGGTGAGTTTAGCCAGAGATATTACGGAAGCATAAAAGCAAGTGCAACCGTTTGCGACCATTAGATGTTTGCAAATAAAAGTGAAGAAACCTTTCTTGTTAGGATGTTCCTAGGGATGGTCCCACTGGGACTGGAAAACATTTGCCTGGAAAACATTAGCCCAGCCCCACTGGAAAACATTTGCCCAAGCATCGTACTTCTGTCGCTCCGGTTTCATTCCATTTCCAGTCTTTCGTTTCCCTTAAAGTTCGTTCGTGTTTGCCGAACGCGTAGAGCCCGCATTATTGACAAAAAAAGAGATTGATTCGGGACAGAAACCACATTCAAGAACTCCATTCACTTTGTAGGCCACATGGATTTCGCCCCTATCATCTTACTAAAGGTATTTCCGGTGGTATGCAACCTTAGACCCAGAGACGTTCGTTGAAGTGTGAGCACCACACCCCTGCTTTGCGACTTCGGACGCAAACTTGTTGAGCTTGTAAACAACAAAGCGGAAGTACCAAAACGCACGTAGCTCCGTGTCGAAATTCGGGGACCAAATTCTAAGCAATAGCGAAATCGAAAATCTAGTTCGCAGTAGAAAATAGTGGAAATCAGAGCCAGTAAATGGAAACAGTGATGCTTGCTGGCAGCAAATAATTGACTATCAAGGAGCAATATGTAAAATATAGTGGCAGGCTAGTTGGCGGTACTTTTCTCTCCCAGAACATGGAGTGTTGAGATCACGGTAAAGAGAGGGTAACCTAAATTAAGTACAGACGTTCGGGGCTGCAGTTTTAAGTTTTATCCCTCATGTTAACTATGTAAAGGAAAAAGTAAACCAAATAATAAACAGCCTAGGAAAGTTTACAGCATACAACTGGGGGCTTACCAGCAAACACCTACAACAAATTTATATCAGAGCTATAGAAAGAATCATAATTTATGCCGCTCCAATTTGGTATAAAAAACAGGTACTAATAAGAAAAAAACTAAGTATTCAAAGAACAAGCCTCCTTAAAGTTACAAAAGCACTTAAAACAGTATCCAATCCGGCCTTAAACATCATAGCGAATGTCCCACCAATCACGTCGCTTTTGCCGATCCAGTCGCAAGTGTGAACAGGCCTTAAGACATATGTGGGATTCGGTCTCTCCCAAGTGCCTGCACTGTGCGAACTCGTCACCATGGCGGAGAAACAACGTGAATTGGCCTGGTGAACGTGGCCGCCCGTGAGTAGAACGGAGGAGAGCGGTGACTGTGGAGAAGACGCCCCTTGAACTCCGGCCACACTGCCTGCCGGAGTAATTCGTGTCAAAGTACGAATAAATGAAAGTGAATGAAGAAACGCAAAGTGGGCGTTCCGGTAATGGCGTTTTTGGTGATCGCTAGGGGGTCGCCTTCAGGGCTCGTAAGCATATTTAGGTTCCCGAGGGATTTTGCTTAAGATTAAGATCACACGTAGAAAGCGATATGACGCAATTGAGAAAACAAATGGGTGCCAGGAGCTAAAAATAAACTATCAAGTAAACGAGAAGAAAGAGAACAAAAGGCTTGAAAAAAGGAGTGGTGGCTTTAACCGCTTTAGAAAACTAACACATTACTTCGCACTTTACTGTATATCGGTCACCGTTGAACGAGCTGCCGCATTTTTTTTTTCGTATGGTGAGCCGGCACTAGCGGCAGTTCAAAAAGTACTTATCATGATTAGGAAGGGTTCCCGAGGAAAATTCCCAAGTATGGAGTGAGAAGGCACGGCGATTAGGCTGAAAGCATTGACAATAATCCTCCTTGTTTGATCGCTGTGCATACTTCCCTTATAATTCTAAAGTGCGTGGTAATTACGGTAATCGCCAACAAAATCAAATCGCGTGCACTTACATCCGTCTCATCAAGAGAAGAATGCAAATGCAGGAGAAGAATACATCAACAGGCAACTCTGGAAACAACACGCCGAATGCCGGTGTGGAGGAGATGCTCTCTCTTGAACCCGCTAGTCATCCCGCGTGTCTTCACCCCTTACCAAGGCCAGTTCTGCTTCCAGCCGGGTAGTTCACGTGACGCTGCGGTCAATCCCCATGGCGCCATGGCCCACCATCAATGACGCTGACGAGGAGGAGGACGATGGGGGGTGGGGGGGGGGGGGGGCGCAGCCTAGGCGAGCTCTGTAATGACCGCTATGTAAATAATGTAAATAGATCGCTTCACCCCATCTCATTGTTCGCCTCATTTCTGTCGTGCAGCCACGTAACATTTATGTGGCGTGTGCGGGTCGATCATATTCATCCTGGCTACTGCTTTGCGCCGTCTTAGCCAGGACGCGATCGTCACTGGTGCGTGGGCCATGTCGGGAAGCCCCAGCCTCGCCGCGACCACACATAGACTACGTCCACCGCGTCGTGCCCCAGCCCGTGAGACGCCGACGCAGACCTACCGAGACCTGCCGTGACGAGACCAACCGACGATGCGCCCCCGGCCCTCTAGTCCGACTTGGCTCTGAAAACCTACAACGTTTCGTGGCCGCTAAAGACAACCGTGGTACGGGGCCAGGCATCACCAAACCACGGCATCGCCATCCGTGGCGGCAAGCGATTCCTGAATTGATATGGCCATTGCTTTGTCCCTTCGCATCCTAATTTTCTCATCGGCTTCGACCGGGACGATCGCCCTCGACCGGGGGGGGGGGGATGATGTCAAATTTCAAATTCAAATTCATCTTTATTTTCCAGAAAAAGATTGTCTGGATGGTCGCCAGGGCTAAAAGCTGAAAACGAACAGCTTGTCTGGGCCCAGGAGACCGTTTCGAGGCCGCGGTACAACAGAAACGAAACATGATAATACACAAAGTGAGTGCTGCATCAAAACTAGCAAAATTACAAAAAATATCTGTATAACACCATTATACAGTAATACAATACAGAAAGCTACTTACGCACGCTTTACAATGCAACTTACAACAATTGCAGGGATCAAAACAACAGATACGAGAGATTACCCTACAACAACTTACAACAGATCTAAAGAGTTTCGTTTTTAGATTTAAACAAAGAGGGCTGCGTAACAAAAGCAAACAAATACAATTGACCATACGTATTAACACCAGTTTCCGTCATACACACCTGCAAAGGCAAATCAACACAAATGCTAGTATAAAGTAATACCAGGTAACCGCACAATAAGATTCCCTTTACAGCGTGCAGATAAAAAACAGTGACCATATCATAAAATACGTTGGAGTCTAGATGATGCGTTCCTTCTCCAAAAAAAAAAAACAACAACAAAGAAACAACACATTAATAAGATAATCTCAAAGGCGAACGAGTCGCAACACAATTTTACCTTTCATTTACATAGAACTACCCGTCGCCCAAGTCGCCTGTTTCATTTATCGCGTAGCGATATCGGCAGAAACCAGACATACAAACAGAGGTAGACTAATTTTAAAGCTGTATGAAATACGACTCCAATTCCTTGCGGTTTAGGCCTAAAAGCTGAGGGAATTTGTTGAGGTAGTAAGGAATGTTATACGCTAGCGCTTGATATTTGTAAAACGTGCGAAACTGTGGGATGGCCCAAGTGTCATCACTTCTGGTATTGACAAGAATATTTCTATGTTGTAGTGAAGCCAAGCCTGTTATCCGGTTGATCACCAAATCAGAGGAAAAAAATAGCAGCTTCAATAGGCGATATTGATACATATTTTTAACATTAATAATGCGATATAGTTGAAATAAACCTGAAGTAGTGGCCTGAGGTTCCATATTTCCTATATGTCGAATAATCCTTTTTTGCAAAACTAAAAGCTTATTGAGGTTTGTATGTGTAGTTGTCGACCAGACCAATGAACAGTGGTTTAAATGTGAGCTAAATAGGGCGTTCTATATGTTAATTTTTAATTTCTGCGAAAAACAGAAACGACAGCGGGATAAAACACCCGTAATTGAGGATAGTTTCTTAGACAGGTAATTTATATGAGCGTCCCAACTTAAGTGTGAGGAAAAATATACACCAAGAATTTGGAATTCGGAAACAACCTCAACTTCGTTGGAATCTACGCGGAGGGTTCTAGTTAACATGATATTTTTATTTCTAGCTGTAAAGATAACCGCTTTAGTTTTTGAAGGATTAATTTGAAGCCTATTCATTTTCGCCCACGTGGATAGCTTTGATAAAACGTCATTACATCTCTCTATTGTATCACTAATGTCATGGCCCGAAATAAGCAGCGTGCTATCGTCAGCATAGATAATATATTTAACATCTGAATCGATATCAACAATATCATTAATGTACGAGTTAAATAAAAGAGGCCCCAATATACTCCCTTGTGGTACAACATGTCTAATAGGCAGAAAGGCCGATTTAAAGTTCTGGATGTGAACATATTGCGTCCTGTTTTTTAAATATGACCTAATGAGGTCTAAACCTTTTCCGCGAATCCCGTAGCAGTTTAGCTTATCAATTAAAATACTGTGATTAATGGAGTCAAAAGCTTTGCTAAGTCACGGAACGCTGCGGCAAATCCCCATGGCCATGGCCCACCATCAATGACGCTGATGTGGAAGAGCAAGATGTGGAGGGAGGGGCAGCCTGCGTGCAATTTACAACGACCGCTATGTAAATAACGTAAATAGATCACTTCACCGCATCTCATCCCTCGTCTCATCTCTGTCCTGCCGCCACGTAACAATAATACAGCGTGAATACAATCCCAAACTTCCTCCTTCCTCTCCGATCCCCTCTTCACGCCCCTGAGTTGTGGGGGGAACTGGTATTGAGCGGTCATCTGGACGTCCAGCAACTCCTGGCATCAGCAGCGAAGGCTTTCTGCTCAGTTCACGGGTTCCCGTACAAGGAAACCACTCCCACTTTAGCAGCTCAAATAAACGTTTCTCTCTTTCTCTCTCATGCGCATCATAACTACCCATTTTTCTGCATCTGTGCACAGAGCTGTACACACAAGCACACAAACACACACACAATATATATATATATATATATATATATATATATATATATATAGCTAACCACTGGCAAGCCGTGTGTAAATGCTCTCGCTCGGAGTTAAGTCAAACCTGCGTGGGTTTATATAATGGGTGAATCACCACAGTGGATCTACTGGAGGAGGCTCCGAATACCTGAAGTCGCTTTTGAGTGATTGATTGGTTCAATAAAGTATAATTAAAAGAGGAAATGAGAATATAAAAGCGCCTTCGTCCTCGTGCGTTACAGCCTTGCTGCCGTGTGACTAAATGACCAAGTAAACATCAGAGTGATGAAAAGGGCAAAGGCATGGCCGCCTTCTCTTAAATGCAGCTCAATAATGCCGACCTAGGGGCTCAGCCGTTGGCGCCGGAAAAATCACCGGTGCGGCAACGGCGGTGATTGGCGAATGCAATTAAAGAGGGCGGCGAGGTAGTGACGCTGCCGGCCCTTAGGTCGTTATTCGAGAAACACGGCTTTGGGAATACAGCAACTAGTGACGCTGAATATTACAGCATTAAGAACGATCGTCCTCCGACTTTTTATAGCGAAGGTTTCTACCTCTATCCTCCAAGGCTTCTTTCGCTACCTGACGTACCAAGAGAAAACTTCCGCGAACAAATAAAATAAGTTACTCGCACCGCCAGGAATCAAACCTTGAGCGAACAGGGAAACGCAGCGATAGCTCGTTGTCTTACCAATTGAGCTACGAGCTTTTTTTTTATTATTTCGAGACAAACACCGCTGTTACAAATAATACACAACAAAACAAAACCATTGCACTAAGACATAAAATCACTATTCCACTCTGGGATACAGTGCTGACTGCTAAAATATTTTCGTTTTTGTTAACTTCTCCACTTGTGACAACCAGCTTGGAACACATTGGCGTACCTTTTGAACTTCAAGAAAAGAGAATATGGCCTCTCGGGAGTACTCCTTTAATGTGCGCGCATAAATGTCCGATTGGCGGACTGCCATATAGCATCTCCATATATACGCGGAGACGGGGAGGGGAGACAGATGGTTCACTCACCGAGCACATATACGGGCTTACCCCCTGCGCTCTCTCTGAATGCCACGTTATAGCGTCACGCGACCTTTCGCGCCGCGGTGCCCTCCACCCACAACAAGCGTAGCGACCGTGTGCGCGCCTTGCGCATGCGCTAGGAGTTAGTAAAAATTAAAAGAAGCGCACCCCAACGCATGGTATCTCACGTCTCTTCCGTCTCTGCTGCCAATATCGTCGCATCCATCTGCGGCGGCAAAGACGAAGAAGTGAAATCGTCTAACACCAAATTAGAGCCTCCTTTCAGTTGATAACAAACTTTTCCACTCATGTGCTTGACCAATACAACTCAACCAACCACCACTCAGAGATCATGCAGCGATTTAACCTAACCAAAGAATATCTCTTTCAAGTAATAAAGTGTGCGATTAAATACATTTTAGCTATCTGGGGTTTGTTTCACTATTTGTAAATCCTCGTGTGTCAGTTTAAGTGACATCGCATGGGTATCGTTGTGGGGGCCGTTTACAGCTTCGCTTTCCAAGCACCTTCACTGGTTGGATTGGCCGGCATTTTTTTTTTCTCAGTTCGCTTTGGATTAAACCAGGAGGCTTTTTTAACCCATAATTTTCTGATTGAAAAGTTGAAACGCTTTAATACATACCACGTCGTATGCGCTGTTTTCGCGCTGAACAAAAATCAATGTGGGAAATCAAAACGTACCGCGAGAGAACTGCACGAGTACAGATAAAAATATCGCCTCCACTTTACAGTGAACTGCAACGAGGTGGCAAACGCCGCGGCCCGTGATCTCGCAAAGTGCCGGGAAGTGGCGAACTATGCCGCCGGTGTTGCAAGGGAGACGACTACGAGCCTGGAAGACGAAAACCAGCAACTCACCAGCTACAGGGAAATCCTCGAATGGTATCGCGAACGCCGCCGGGTATTCCCCCCACCACACCGAGATCTCACTCGGCGGGAGGGGGTACTACTCAGGCAGCTACAAACTGAAAACGTTCTCACCCCCGCGTTGGCAAAACACATGTGTCCGGAACTCTATGAAAACGACACGTGTAGCCTGTGCAACCTGGACAGGGCCACGCTGGCCCATGTGCTGTGGGGGTGTGGCAAAAGGGGGGCGACGGACAGCGTGCTGCCGCCGCCTGTGAAACACTGTGTGGGGTCGGGGCATCCCGAAGAACAATTACGGGCCGTCCGGCAGCTCGAGGCTGCGCTGGCCCTCCAAAAGCGAAAGGGGGACACTCCGAGTAGCAATAGGAGGCCGGCAACCTAGCCCCGAGGTCTAGGCCCGGGTGCCACCGAGGTAAAGGTGGTTGCTAGATAGGGTGAACCCCGCGCCCTGCGCGGCCGGTGGGAATCCCGCATGCTGGAACGAAATAAAGGTTATTCTCTCTCTCTCTCTCCACTTTCTTGCGAACCTTCAGTGGCCTGGCTGGTGAAAGAACACTCTCCAAAGCAACCTTTGAATTACACGTGGAGTGAAGCCAGGAAAAATGTTCTATTACTTCATTTCCTACATTTTTCTGCCTGTTTAACTGTGTGTTTTATAACCCAGATTGTTTGCTAAGTGTTAAACTCAGGATATGTGAGCGGTCCCTTGGGATTTGGTGTTTTCCCAGAATTGAAGCGCTGTGGCTTCGCGCAGTGCCGAACGTGGCTCCCCTTGCTCTGTTTTCTTTTATTTACTCTGTTTCGCGAAGCTAAGTATTGCGCAACTCTAAGCCGTACCACCGACGGACTCTGGTCATACATTCTTCTTTTTCTTGCACGAGAAAGAAGGAGCTCTAAATTGGGTCCTCCGCTCAGTACGCCGTGCCGTTCAAATGAACCCCATCCGTGAAGGAAAGCCTCGTATTTACCGATCCCCGTCTCCCTTTGAGGATTTGCTCATTGGCTTCTGCCTTTGTCTTGCTAGTCAAGTAATCCAAGCGGCTTATACGCCGCCTTTGTGAAGCCAGGCGAGCCGATTCGCCGAAAACGGGAACCTTGCTTACAGCAGTCCCTGCAAGGTTCCGTTCGATATCTGATCGCAAGGCTTGGAGCGAGCGTATATATTCCCAAGCTCTCTGGCTCTACAATGCTTCCAACGTTCAGCGCGGAGTCTGGTTCTGCAAATAAAAAAAAACTAGGGAAAGATAAACAGCCCAAAACGTGTCATCGAGGACGTCTTGGTTGGGTAAAGATGGAAGTGTTTCCGTGTAAGCCTCCTGCAAAACCCAGCCTGTCACATGTCCTCGGTTCTTGTGTAGACCCTGCTTGTAGATCTATCAGGTACGGCATTATCTTTTTCAGCTTCTTTAACCAAATGAAAATTAATGTACAAGTTATGAACAGCAATAGCACAGGCAGAGTATCACTCTGCCGAAGCTACGAATTCGCTACGTCAACAACCGTGGCCGCTTTGAAAGTGGATTGCGGCTAATGCTAGACATGGTATCATTTTCTCATGTGGTTTGTTGCCGCTGCAAGATTGTATAGGTATATTAAGCCCGAAAAATCACGTGAACTACTCGAGTCACGTGGAGAAAAATTCAAAGCACCTTTATTATGAGAAAGATGGCTAAAACGCGGAGCTTTTGCGTATGCAACCTGAATCAAAAATGACGTTCAAAATCTCAGTTAGTTCGTCCATTTCGGAATGGCGCAATCGGATAGGCGACGGCTTGATAACACTAGGGACTCAGAATCTACTCAGACTACGCGCACTTTTTTAAGTGCGAATGCACTTTATAAGCGACCCCAAACCATCCACCGCCGGCGGCGGCGGCGGCGTCGGCGGCGGCGGCGTCCGCAGTGCTCCTCTATATTTAAAAAAGAAACAGCATCCGGCGCCAGGTTTCGATCCGAGGACTTTGCGGCCGCAGCGCGACGCTCTACCGACTAAGCCACGGACGCCACGCTGATATCAGTGTGAGTAACGCGTCTTATATCTTTAACGCATTCAAACTACGTCGTCAGCGGCGTGCGTTGGCGACTCAGCGGCGTTATAGCGGCTTGATAACTGCGTGGTGTACACGTGATACTACAAACCCGATGGAAGAGATGGAAGAGAAGGCGGCGAGGCGGTGGGCTGCGGGGGCCGAGCGCAAGCGCCGCAAGCGGGCCGACAACCGTGCATTCGCACTTTCACATTCTCCCCCTCGGGGAAATGCGGGGGAATTTTTTCTTCAGTTGCTTAATGTGACTTCGCTCATCATCATTCTCTTGTGAAACTCATTCTGTTACGTTCGCTTTCGAGCGGTGTCTTTTACCCGGACATCAACGCCATCAATGGGACATAGTTTCGCTCTAAAGGCACATTCCCACTGGCGATTCGCCTCGTCGCGCAACGAAAAGCGACGTCGCAAAGCGACGTCGCAAAGCGACGAGCCGGCCGTCGCTTTTCGTCGCTTTGCGACGGCGGAGCAGATCGCTCTCGGTACGAATTCCCTCGTCGCGCGACGGCCCCGCAAAACCGGTAAGCCAATCATGGCCGCGGAGTAGGCTGACGTAGCCGGAAACGAAACGTTTCTTTACATCCGGCTATGGAAACGGTGGCGGGAGGGCGAGCCGCCGCCGCTGGGCTCGCTCGGCCAGCGCTTCGCCCGCTATCGCCGGTTGTACCCGCCGGGTCGGGCCGGCAAGCAACTTCCCGTGCGCTTCGGTTCTTTCGTCAGTGGCTTCAGCGTACACGTGAAATAATCAACGAATAGCGTGGAACTCATCAGTGTGGAGAAACGTGTATGGATTGTAAAAGCAAGTAATCATCGTTTACAGGTGAATAGCGAGACTCTAGGTTGACTTGCAGCCTCTTCGTACTTCTATCGGCGTATGGTAAACACGCGTAGAGTTCGGAGGCGTCAGAACTTTGCGCCCGTGAAAAGAATTGAAATTTGTGGGCCCTGATGCGGGTGTTGTGGCGTGAAAGCAAGCGTGTGCATTTCGTCGTGCAATAATATGTTGAAAAGAGCCTTCTTGAGTTTGTTATTTCCTGCTCCTCCCGCAACCCGCAATGCTTTCGGCATTGTTCCAGGTTAGTAGCATGTGTTTTAGTTTGCTTTCTAACTGCTTTTGTCGCGTTCGTGTAACATAATTTTCTTTGACTGCGAATGGCTGACGCACCAACGAGGTCGTACAAGTCGGGAAGCAGCTGTGCTGAACGTAGTCGCATCATCGCTGATCGCAAGTGCGAACACCGCCTCATGGCCTCATCGCGCGACGCGCGTCGTCACGCGACGAGGCGAATCGCCAGTGGGAATGTGCCTTAATACGCCTAGTAACACAGATTTTGCACCGCGGCGACGAAGAGCCATCTGTCGTGATGAGGCGCCGGTTAAACCATTGTTGTCGTAATTAAAATATACCCCAATCTAGACGCTCAGGCAAGGATCATTAAAAGAATGATGGTGATTGTTAAATATTTATGGCGCAAGGGAAGCGGGTGCAAACAGCGCAAAAATCGCTGCATATAAGAGATAAAAACGTAAACTTTAAAAAACGTAATCTTTAAAATTGGTGAGCAAGAATAAACAAAAATTGGGTCAAAGACAATGAAGATTGCTGGTACAGAAGGCCAGGTTGTGATTACTCGTGGTATGAAATTAGGTCTAATAATGTAACTCCTGCTAAATAGTTAAAAAATGTTGTTCCCTTTTTCATAGGAAACCGTAAAACACGAAAGTGAAATGCTCCTTCACCGGATCAGTTGAATGTTTATTGTGCATCAATGTGAACTTGCACGTCGCTATTTATATTTCGTCGGTATGGCACGGTTATACGCATCAACGTTAGACACTGGACTGCACACGCCGGAGCGTTGCGTTATTCCCACTGAAACCACAGGCGCTCGGAAACCGTCCGTGCGAACGAAGCGAAACGGGATGTCAGCGAATCGTTTGGTAAAAACACGGTCGGCTGCAGCGAAAGGGGCAGCAGACCATGTCACGAGCGCGACATCCGCAAGTCGGCTTCTCCGCAGCTTCGCTGCGCGTCCACCGTACACGTAGGCGCTGGCATCGAGGCGCCAACTGTCGGCACTCATTATCGTCATGATGCACTACTTGGCTTCCCCTCTTCTAGATGGCAGCACCATCTGAAAGTAAAGATACATGGAGGAAAGAAAGTATTCTTTCCTCCACATAAGAATATGAGGCCGTTTATAGCTTTATTCACGCGTCTGTTCATAGCGCAGTCGGCAGCGCGTTTCGTACCTCCTGTTGCGGCAAAAGAGTTTCTGGCTCGAATCCCGGCGCAGCCACTTCAATCGAAGTTTTTCTGGCGTCATTTCCGTGACGGATATGACGTCGTGAGATCTGGGCGGACCCCGGCATAACACACTTTCGTGTTAAAACACGCTTTACGGGAACCGCGGAAAAATCTGACAGGAAAAATACTGGGTGTGGTGGGATGTGTTGTCCATAGAGTTCGGCGAAGTGCTTGTGTCATTGTCTGTAAACTGCTTTGCATTGAAGAAGCACGTGGATCCCAGTTATTCTGTATCCACACGTCCTGCACAGGCGTCTTGGAGATCCCGTGAGCAGGTGGGAGTGGGTTACATGTGTGTGGCCTATCCCTAATCGAGCCAGGATACGTTAATCCTGTCTCTTACGTGTGTCGGTGGAATATGATCCAAGAGTGTCTGTTTTACGTGTAGTTTGTTGTCCGTCTGTTCATTCCAGTGTGGTTTCCATGTTTTTCGAAGGTGTCTGATGTGTGACTTGAGGTCGGTGTAGGGTATTGTTATGTCAACTGTAGTTGTGAGGGCCTTAGCGGCAGCGATTTGGTCTGTGGTAGCCTTTCGTGCAATCCCAGAGTGACCAGCGCTTAGCTAACGGTCAATTCGATGTTTAACGCGTATACAGACATAACGGTATTACTTGGAAGATTGACCACATTGTTTTAGAGCAATTTTGAAATTACAATATCCGCACAACATTTAAGGAATAAGTATTGATTATGTATTCGCTAATTAGAGTAACAAGAGCATTATTAGCTACAAGAAGTATGTCGTAGGCCTCTTCCGTAAAAATACTTCTATTTCTACTCAGTTTTACAGACACAAAGGTGCCACCATGCGAAGCACAAGAAACATTTATGACAGTTTTTGAAGCATCAGTGTAAAATTGAGCACACATATTTGTGCTGCAGACACAAGAAAAGTGGCAGATCCCGTTTCTGGGAGTGAAGATCGTTTCCCCGAAGTCCGGTGTCGATCAGGAACCCAATCGCCCGGGCTCCGGTTGATTTGGCAGGAGGCTGGCTGGGTGATGGTGTTGAAGTTCCGGTCGAATTGACGAACTCGAGGCGTTGAAGTCGATTAAGTAAAACGGAAGTTTATGTACAGCTATTTACAGTATGAAAACTGGGTACATGAGAAATGAAAAGAAAAAATTCAAACTTCAGCTAGAAGCTAGCTCCGAGTGCGCACAAATCACTCGAGCTCCTCAACTTCGTCTAACTCTTCCTATTCTCGGAGCGTACACAAACCGCTCGAGAAACGACGGCCGAGACTCTGTCTCGCCGCAAGATCCGTCTAGTTGCCCGGTGCGGCGCTGCACCCTGAACCTCCGACGCGATCTTAACCTCGACTAGGGGGCTCACAAATCCCAACCTAGCGTTAACGGTCGAGACTCCTTGTCTCGCCGGGAACTGCCAGCTCAGCGCTCAGACAAGAACCATCTCCAACGGCCAAGTTCGGCCTTTTAAAACCTCGAGATTACCCTCTCTCGGGAACGCCCCTGTAGCGTTCGTACACGCGTATGGGCGTGCCCAAATACACGTAGACAGCTGTCACTCAGCACGCCACGGGATATTCATTGAGGCGCCGCCACCTTCGGGTCAACGGCACGCTCGTAGACAGCAAGTTCGAGCGACCCCGCGGGGCGAAAACGAAAGGCGGCGACAGTGCGTCATGCTGACCAGGGCGCGACAACAATGGAGACGCCGGTAATCCCCCCACCTCTGCGCGTCAAGTAGACATTCCTGGAATCCGGCGCCGCCGTCTGCTTTCTCAATGGGGGATTATCCTTGAGGAATGCGGTGGGCCAGACAATCCGTCTCCCGTGCACGCCGCGACGAATTAGCGGTGGTTGCAGCGCAGTGTCGGCAGTGCTACGTCGCCAGACAGAGCGGCGCGTTCTCACGCGCAGCCCGGGCACCTGACCGCTAATCTCATAAGTGGACCTTACAACTCCCCCCTTTAAGAGGGTTACTGGACCTCTTGGTTCAGTCAATCCGAAAAGAATTTAAAAGGGCCACTCGTTTCATCTCTCCTTCCGCAATAACAGCGGCATAAAAAAAAACACGTGGAAGGAGCTGGGTATAACCACCAATGAGCCCCCTGCTATTTCTGCAGTTCAGCTGATCCGAACTCTGTCTCCCCTAATCTACAAACACAACCTATTCACTAGCCGTTCAACAGGACGGAATACTCTAGCAAACCGGAAACACACCAAAAATGCTAAAAACACTAAGTGCGGGTAAAAGAAATTGAGTGAAGATCGTTTCCCCCGAAGTCCGGTGTCGATCAGGAACCCAATCGCCCGGGCTCCGGTTGATTTGGTAGGAGGCTGGCTGGGTGATGGGGTTGAAGTTCTTGGAGATGGCGGTCGAATTGACGAACTCGAGGCGTTGAAGTTGATTAAGTGAAACGGAAGTTTATGTACAGCTATTTACAGTATGAAAACTGGGTACATGAGTAATAAAAAGAAAAACTGCAAACTTCAGCTAGTCGCTAGCTCCGAGTGCGCACAAATCACTCGAGCTCCTCAACTTCGTCTAACTCTTCCTATTCTCGGAGCGTACACAAACCGCTCGAGAAACGACGGCCGAGACTCTGTCTCGCCGCAAGATCCGTCTAGTTGCCCGGTGCGGCGCTGCACCCTGAACCTCCGACGCGATCTTAACCTCGACTAGGGGGCTCCTAAATCCCAACCTAGCGTTAACGGTCGAGACTCCTTGTCTCGCCGGGAACTGCCAGCTCAGCGCTCAGACGAGAACCATTTACAACGGCCAAGTTGGGTCTTATATAACCTCGAGATCACACTCTCTCGGGAACGCCCCTGTAGCGTTCGTACACGCGTATGGGCGTGCCCAAATACACGTAGACAGCTGTCACTCAGCACGCCACGGAAAATTCATTGAGGCGCCGCCACCTTCGGGTCACCGGCACGCTCGTAGACGAGCAAGTTCGAGCGACCCCGCGGGGCGAAAACGAAAGACGGCGACAGTGCGTCATGCTGACCAGGGCGCGACAACAATGGAGACGCCGGTAATCCCCCCACCTCTGCGCGTCAAGTAGACATTCCTGGAATCCGGCGCCGCAGTCTGCCTTCTCAATGGGGGATTATCCTTGAGGAATGCGGTGGGCCAGACAATCCGTCTCCCGCGCACGCCGCGACGAATTAGCGGTGGTTGCAGCGCAGTGTCGGCAGTGCTACGTCGCTAGACAGAGCGGCGCGTTCTCACGCGCAGGCCGGGCGCCTGGCCGCTAATCTAATAAGTGGACCTTACAACTCCCCCCTTTAAGAGGGTTACTGGACCTCTTGGTTCAGTCAATCCGAAGAGAATTTAAAAGGGCCACTCGTTTCATCTCTCCTTCCGCAATAACAGCGGCATAAACAAACAACCAAAAACACGTGGAAGGAGCTAGGTATAACCACAAATGAGCCCCCTCCCATTTCTGCAGCTGAACCGAACTCTCTCTCGCCTAACTTACAAACACAACCTATTCCCTAGCCGTTCAACAGGGACGGAATACTCTAGCAAACCGGAAACACACCAAAAATGCTAAAAACACTAAGTGCGGGTAAAAGAAATTGGGTCGTGTCTCCGGAGCGCGTAAACGCCACGAACAACGAGACAACTCAACCTAGAATACTGATGCGCGCTATAACTGCAAACACGCACAATTACTCCGGCACTCGACAACAAGAACAAAAGGAATAAGGGCTGGCAAAGAACCTGGGCAACTTTGCAGTCAACAAAAATAAAACGTTAAGAAAGTTTGCATTGCCACTATGCGCACGCGCGCCAATGTTCTCCGTGACGGCGTAGCATGATAACGTTCCTTCAAGAATGTCCAGCTGTGCTTTCGCTCACTTGCGGTGCACAGAAAGTTCAGTTCGGTGCGCGGATCGATCAATTCGGTGCACGGATCGAGCACCCGAGGCATTTCGTCGCGCACAACCACGGCACACACACACACACCACCAACGAAAAAGGACGGGTGAACGGGAACGTTCCCGTCCGTCGTGGCGGTGTTAAGGCTCGGAGGCAATTCAATACTAGCCTCCCCAAACAACAATCTGAAAGCAGGGGAGTGCATTCGCGTACTTCCCGCCCCCTCTGCAGATGATCCAGACCGCGTAGCGTTGCAATGTCAACGCAAGTCTCGACAATTTAGCCCCATGAGGCGAACACAACTTCGGGGAAGACGGAGTGGTATCGCAAAATGCGACTTCGCTTCCTGTGCCATAGGCCAAGTGGCCATGTCTCTCCAATGCCCCAACGTAAGGCAATACTGCGCGCTGGCCGCGTGAGCGCAGGGTTGATGCTGGAGCGTAATGGCGGCCCGCGAACGCGACGACCTTCTCGGGATCATTCTTTCCCTTACGCACAGACTGGCCCACAACAACAACCTCACAAGCACCTGTCACTACCAAAAACCGCTCGTGCACGCTAGGTGCATTCTGTGCAGCGGCCTGACAAAGACAGTTTTTCGGCTGTCCCAGCACGCACTCATCCTGGCACAACTCAGAACTAGGGCCTGTGACACACTGCCAGGCCGCAGAACTTAGTGCATCGACCCATCCAGCGCGGCTCCCGACTAAATATCGGTAATGGCCGCAACCAACACTAAAGCTACGAAGCTCTATCTCAGCCACCGGTTTCGCGAGATCGCCGATTACGTCTCGTTCCTCGCTCTGAACTGTAGCTGCCTCCTCACATGGTTTTTCCCTCTCCTTCACAACCTCCTCGGGAGCTCTCATTCTTGGTTTCGCAGTCTCCACGCCTGCGTTTTCATGTTCTCCATCGGCCTCCTCGGTTACACTCTCACCCTCTAGACTACCAAACCCACGCGACATCTCCGTATCGTTCCTACTCTCGTCAAACGCTCTGAGCTCCTCATCCTCCGTCTTCTCGCGTTCTCTCTCACTTCCTCTTCCATTTGCTACATGTGCAACCCAGCCTACCTTCTCAGGTCCCTTATCCGCCTTCTTTTCCTCAGCCCGATCGTCAGCTCCGTCTCTTTTTCGCTCCGTCTCATCACATGCTTTCTCGTCTTCTCTCTCCCTTCTCCTCTGGGCGAGCGCCTGAACGCCCGACACGGCGTTCACTTTCTCGTGCAACTTTCGAGCGGAATTTAGAGCGCGGCGGGCCCCGAGACTTTCCTGCGCGACTCCAGTCTCCTCCGGTCCACTGATTAGAGTTTGGGTACTGCCCGTGCCAGCAAGTTCCGCATGCATTAGCGCAGTGTCCGGCGCAAAAGCAGCTGGCGGCTCTACACTCGCAACAACGGGGCTACCCCTTGACTCTGCTCCTATACCGGACGCGCTCGCTTGAACACTCCGCGTGCTCGTCTTCTTTTCCATGCAGCTGTTCACGGCGAAGCCGCTCGCTTCCCGTGCGCAGCCACGGCCGCTTATCTCGTCCTCGCGCGGCTTCAAATTGAAAAACGGGCTGCACCCATTCAACTTTGCTGTCAGCGCGTAACTGGGCCTGTTCGAAGGGTTCTGTCTCATGCGCTGCAGCTCCATTCCCAAACTTTGCCTGCGAGGCTGCTCGTCATGTTCGAGCATCACTTCATTACACCGCTCTACGGTATCACTGGCCGCGCCTACCTCGTCGCTCCTCATCCCAATGTCCATCTCCGCGCGTTCGACATCGGCGGAAATGCTAGCCTCGTGTAGGGAGTCACGGCTGCTTGTTTTGTCATCGCAATGTACAACCTCCAAACACTGGCCTGAACCATTCAACTTCGCTGTTGCTATACAACTAGCTGGGTCTGTGCTCCATTGTTTCTGCTCGCGGGTGTCCGAGCGCAAGGGCGTCTGCCTTCTCCGCTCCAGCTCCAACTCATACCTTCGCAACCGCTCTTCAGATTCGAGCTTCAGCTTTTCCATGCGCTCTTTAAATTCTTGCGCGGCTTTTCTCTTTCGTTCTTCGAATTCACGCGCTCTTTTCTCTTCTCGCTCTGCCGCTTCGCGCTCTGCTTTCTCCTTTCGCTCTTGAAACTCCAATTCCATTCGCCTAATAATCATTATTTCGGACTCCACTTGGACCACCCCTCCTGCCGCCATGTTCGCCAGCATGCTCCGCGTGACTACCATGCAACTCAAGACTCAGCCTACACCGCCACAACGAAGCGCAAGAAATCACACTCACCCGCACCTTCGGTGGTCGGCTGCCGCGTCGCTGGCTCCGTGCGCTGGCTTGGCTCTGTAGCTCCACTCCGCGCGGAGCTCGGCTGGTGCCGATGAAGACGGGCTTGCGTCCGCTTGCTGCCCTTGGCTGTGGCCTGGTGTTCTCTTCTGCCAAATCCTGTCGACTGCGCCAGTGAAAATCGTTTCCCCGAAGTCCGGTGTCGATCAGGAACCCAATCGCCCGGGCTCCGGTTGATTTGGCAGGAGGCTGGCTGGGTGATGGTGTTGAAGTTCCGGTCGAATTGACGAACTCGAGGCGTTGAAGTCGATTAAGTAAAACGGAAGTTTATGTACAGCTATTTACAGTATGAAAACTGGGTACATGAGAAATGAAAAGAAAAAATTCAAACTTCAGCTAGAAGCTAGCTCCGAGTGCGCACAAATCACTCGAGCTCCTCAACTTCGTCTAACTCTTCCTATTCTCGGAGCGTACACAAACCGCTCGAGAAACGACGGCCGAGACTCTGTCTCGCCGCAAGATCCGTCTAGTTGCCCGGTGCGGCGCTGCACCCTGAACCTCCGACGCGATCTTAACCTCGACTAGGGGGCTCACAAATCCCAACCTAGCGTTAACGGTCGAGACTCCTTGTCTCGCCGGGAACTGCCAGCTCAGCGCTCAGACAAGAACCATCTCCAACGGCCAAGTTCGGCCTTTTAAAACCTCGAGATTACCCTCTCTCGGGAACGCCCCTGTAGCGTTCGTACACGCGTATGGGCGTGCCCAAATACACGTAGACAGCTGTCACTCAGCACGCCACGGGATATTCATTGAGGCGCCGCCACCTTCGGGTCAACGGCACGCTCGTAGACAGCAAGTTCGAGCGACCCCGCGGGGCGAAAACGAAAGGCGGCGACAGTGCGTCATGCTGACCAGGGCGCGACAACAATGGAGACGCCGGTAATCCCCCCACCTCTGCGCGTCAAGTAGACATTCCTGGAATCCGGCGCCGCCGTCTGCCTTCTCAATGGGGGATTATCCTTGAGGAATGCGGTGGGCCAGACAATCCGTCTCCCGTGCACGCCGCGACGAATTAGCGGTGGTTGCAGCGCAGTGTCGGCAGTGCTACGTCGCCAGACAGAGCGGCGCGTTCTCACGCGCAGCCCGGGCACCTGACCGCTAATCTCATAAGTGGACCTTACACTGGGCAACCGAATTTTCTCGACCCCTGTGAAAGATACACGACATGATATCGGGTGAAGCTGTTACGGCGTTGAAAATTTGGTAACGGATGTTTTTATGGTGTCTGAAAATGTGACATCGAGTTCCGACGCTTCTTCTGTTAGTCTGAAAGGGAAGGAAGCAGAAATGAATGAACGATTAGAAAGGAGTTGGGATATTGATGTATCGTAAAAAACTGACTTAAAAGGATGGTCAGGCATTGATGAGATTTTAAAAGCCCAAAGGAGGACTGTGTATGCTCTCTGACGTTGAAGGCTCCGTTTGTTACACTCTATATAGTTTTTCAACTGTGCCATTGCGGAAGGCACCACACGCCAGGCGGAGCGCGAGATGGTACACATGGTCCAGCATTTTGAGTGATGTTTTAGTGGCTGACCCACAGACGACACTTCCGTAATTCAATCGTGAACCTATTAAGCTAGTAAAAACACGGAGGAGACGGTGTTTTTTAGCACCAAAATCAACATGCGAGAGAACCTTCACGATAGTCATTTTTAAGCATTTATGTTGTAGTTGTTTTATGTGTGGGATGAATGTGAGCTTTTTTCAAGTATTGTACCCAGAAACTTGTGTTCTGTTTTGACAGGAATAGAGACACCATTGAAGTCGGCGTCAGTTTTCGAGCGCCATCTCCACTCCAGGAGTTTTATACAACCTTCTTGGTTGCAGGTCCGGTGTCTTTTGGCATTTCCACACCTGATGGTATAGGGTACCGGGCGCTGGACAGTAGTTGCAGGAGGGTTGATAGACTGTCAGATAAATGACATGAAAACCGTGTGGATACGTGTTAGTTTGAAGTCGTCCGAACGTTGTTGCTTCATCCCTTGTGAGTTGGTGGTGTGGAATGGGGGAATTTTGCCTTTCGCGTCAACAATAAATTTCCAGTGGAAGGAGTTGGCCGAAAAATAGCCTTTAATTTCATATCCTTTATTGCGAGTCCATAGGCGCGTAATGTCCTTAGAAGCACTTATCCGAGTCTTCCCATTGTCAGAATATACGACCCTGCAGATACCTCACAGAGCAACAAACCGCCGGAAGGCAAGGAGGAATTGCTGCGCTGAGAAGTTAGTTAAAAGTTCAAGATGAACACCTCGAACGACTGCGCAGGTTAGGTGAAGTAATCCGCTGCTGAGAGCCGCCGCAGCTGGGCTCGCTCGGAGCCTCGCCGCTGCGGTATTACGTCACTAGGCGAAGGCACACTGCCTCCTTCGCCGGCGCTTGTTCGCTCAGTCTTTCCACCGACGAAGCGTAAGTACGGCACGTGGGACGCATCAAACATCGTGCGCGTTTACTTTGCAAACCCACGGCAACGATAGCTTTAGCTCGCCATAACTTGGTTCAAAAGTGCTGATCCCATCCCATTTTTATGCCACTCCCGCTCGCCTCAGCGGTGCTCTATGACAGCAACAACTCGATAATACCATCACTGCTATGTCGTCCCATCTTGCATGGCCGCCCGCGCCAACAGGACAGTACAATGATATTTTTTCAGCGATTTCTCCAACTATATTCAACCTTTTTTCTAGCTCAGCCCTTTTCTGTGGCCACGCAATGTCTATGGCAACACGCAGCATGTATCCGTGAAGTGGCGGCCTGCAAGCGCGTGAACAGGCCTCAATCGGTTCGAACAGCGTGTATAGGCAATGCGGCAACGACGGCGCAGCGAAAAACAAAACAAAAAAAAAACTTCCTGCCTCTTCCGACACGAGTGAGGCAGGTAGGAGGGGAAGATAGATAATGGGTTGAAGTAAAAGTGGTTCTGGAAGACGTCCCAAATAATGGGTGGTACGACGATTGTGGCATAGACCGCGACCTCTTCTATATAACATCGCACCGACATTTTCTCTATACTTCATGCTCTGTTATCACGGCCTCTTGCTCATCCATGTGGCTCAGCAGGCCATCCGTAGAAAGTGCGTCCTGGGAAAAAAGAGAGAAAAAAGGGGCGGGAAGGAAGAGACGAAGAGAAGGAATGTCTGTGGTGTCCATCGCCTAACCGCAGCTGAATAGCATTTATCCGCCGCAGTCGCGCGGGTCTGTTACATCCACTGCTGCTCTCGCAGGGACTGGCGCATCGCCACAACCGACTACTATTTCTTCCCAAGAGTCTTGGTTGTTCCGATTCTCGTCGGGCACGTTTGGTTATGATGCCGTGTCACGGGCGTGGAGAAGACCCTTACGGCGGCTTATGCTGGTCCTTCGCTTCCCTTGCCATAACGCCCGGCGTTCTTCGACGGCAAGCCACCCGCCGCGGTGGCTCACTGGCTAAGGCGTTGCGCTTCTGAGCACGAGGTCGCGGGTTTGAATCCCGGCCGCGGCGGCTGCTTTTCTGATGGAGGCGAAAAGCAAAAACGCCCGTGTGTACGAGATTTCGGCGCACGTTAAAGATCCCCAGGTGGTCAAAATTAATCCGGAGCCCTCCACTACGGCGCGCCTCATCGCCTGCGTTGCGTCGGCGCGTTAAACCCCACAATCAATCTTCGACGGCAAGCCGAACTGTTTCAAGGCAACAGCCACCATGGGCTTAGCTTTAGTTCTCATGGTTGCCATTAATTCAATCCGCCCTCGGCACTGAACATGCTGCAAAGGTCAGTTGTGGGAATAAGAGGAAATGCTTAACTGACGAGGGGAACACGACGATGCTCGCTTGATGCAATAAACTTGCACACGATCTCTCACTCGCCCCCGATGTGCTTGAAAAATACCCAAATCGCTTCTTGCTCATTTACACAGAAATTCTTCGCAGGCTCGCTTGTGCACCTTCAACAATTATTACGCGCCTTTGCGGCGCGGTGCGATGAAAAAAAATCACAATGTTGTGTGTATTATTCGGGTTCGTTTTCTTTTCAGGTTAATATTGCCACGGTACACAGTGCTACTTGTAGAAATGATCGTTTACACTGGCGAACTTGTGCGCACAAGCGAGCTGCGACACCTAGTCTTGGCCGAATTCTCGACATGATCGAACTTCTATTCTTCTTCGGCTCACTTTCTTCGTCTTCACAAGTTGTTACCTGTTATACCTCTAGTTGGACCTGTGGAAAAACAAGAGCAGCTGGCTGGTGCCTGCCCATGGGCATGGAGTTAACTTCAACCACATAACGAGTTATGGCAAAATGATGCATAAATTTCGTTGTCCGAAAGCATCCCCAACCCCTTGCATTCAAAGAAAGATGGAATAGTTGGGTTGAACAGAGCTGAAGAGGCGGGCCGAGGCCAATAGTGTTGATAATGGTAAAGAATTTATTGTTTTTGGAATAAAGAATATTCACGCTGAATAAAATCACTTGTGCCTTTAACCAACCATAAGTATTATTCGAGGTTGGGGAAGGGTTAACATTACAACGTTTTACGTGCACACGCCCACTGCCCAGCAATTCGTTGTAGAGCTTTTTTGTTTCTTTTTCAATATAAGCAAAGCTGTGCATACTTTATGGAGCATATTTTAAGCGAGACGTCTATGTCATGCCAAAAACCAA
Organism: Haemaphysalis longicornis; assembly: GCF_048455015.1. Lineage (NCBI taxonomy): Eukaryota > Metazoa > Arthropoda > Arachnida > Ixodida > Ixodidae > Haemaphysalis > Haemaphysalis longicornis. The sequence continues at coordinate 75,949,945 of NW_027526361.1, read as the reverse complement.
CATTTTTCTATGTAATGTTTTTTGATTGGCTGGAAATAGGCTAAGTAGTTCCTGCACAGCTGGGCATTCGGAACAGTAGGAGCCGGTTCAGTGTAGTAATTTCATTTTTTTCATTCCTCCTCTTCATAAGTGATTTTCTTTGCCCTAGCACCTCGCTGTAACCAAGTTTTATTTTATTTTCGCAACCATCGATAGTAGCCCACGATTCCACCTCATTAAATTTGCATACCGCGGGGTTGAATGTGAGTAAAGATCAATCCACAAGAAAGGAGTTGGCACCTTAATAAAGTGCACGGGAGCGGAATATGCAAGGCCAAGATGTCGAATAAGTAGTGGGCAGTAGCTCTCCCCACGCTGTACTCGGAATTCTTTCCCTGGTTTTTTTTGGTAACGTCACGAAATCTGCCATCTAACCGCAAATTTCCAGCTTTGAATGTGGAATGAAGTGTGAGTTTGTGCACTATAGTAAGAAACCAAATGGCCTACATTTACGTGGTGTGTGGTGAAAACAGTATCGTAGGAATTGGTGTATCTCGTTCTCTCAAGAAAAAAAAAAAATGAATACTTGCGAAATACTCACCACGTACATCGCTGTTCTAGCCTTCTACCTGTGCCTCACACTCTGTTAACGCGTTGAATATTTTCTCCGACCGCGCGCTTACTTGTCACTTAATTGAAAGATTTCGGGAAGGCGCACGAATGGGCTGCCTCTACCCTCTGCGCCCCGGGCGCTTGCATATTGTGCGTATGTACTCTTTTCTTCCTTCTTCCGCGTTATCAGTGCCCCTGGAGGCTTGCGCCGCTTTTTCCTTCTAGCATAACGCCAGCGCGGCATCGAACCGCGGCTCATTTCTTGGTCTTTCCACCCACCGACTTTCCAGCCTTCGGTCTTTTTGCATCGATTAGCTGCAATGAGAGTGTCCGCACCATGCATTATTCTGTATCCCGCTCTCTCTTTGTGGTGCAGCTAATACTACGCCCCCTTCGTTCTCGACGGTGATCGTTCCGCTCAATAGCGTCCACCATCTTTCGCTATTTTACTTCTTCCTCCTTTTTTGTCTCCGATGCTCTCGCCAGTGGAATTCATTATTTCTCCAAACTTCTTACTAACTTTTTCGATCGCTGCCGGCTGCAACGCACTAAAGCATCGTCGGCGAGCGCGCATTGAGTTGCTAACGTATTTCCCTCGGCCACGCTCAGTCACACAAGCTTTGGATGAACAACGCCCCGGCGCGGGGGGAAGAGGTGTGTTTCCCGCACGTCCAGGAATAAGGTTACGGTGGCGCTAACGGGAGTGGGGAGGGTGGAACAGAAGCCGTCGTGCGCACGCACACAAGTGCCACCTCCACGACAAAGCGCACTGTGGCTTTGTTTCATCATAGAGGCCTTCACGGAGTCACCTTAAACGGCACTCCTTAACAGCACTCGAGTGCACGCTCGTGTGCGTGGCACTCCTCAAGGCCTCGTTCTCTCTCCAGTGTTCTTTTGCTTCGATAGGTACAGGGTTACGCACGAATCGCCGCGGGCTTGTTCCTTTGCCTGCCCCTGGTCAGCCGACCGCTCGGGATGTCGCCGCGCTATTCTGTGCCAACGCGCCGACGTGCACCGGCGTCAACACTCCGCGGAAGGGGCAAGCTGCCAATATTACCCGTCCGCGTCACGCATCGACAAAGGCGGCCGAACACGCCATTTTATCGGGTTTCGTGCCACTAAAGAGAAACCAACTCTATCGCTGCTCCGGTCCTTTCCTCTTGCTCTTCGTTCTTCTTCTATAATACTTCCGTTGGTTGCTCGTTATCTCGTGTGTATATGCAAACCTTTCAGCTTTTGTCTTCCTCCATGCTTAGTTAGAATCTTACCTTGTCATGCTTCGCGATTGAAGTTCTTTTTTTATATCACGGTCATTAGGCTCTCGGTCGGGTTGAAAGGGCGCAATGCTTCGGCGGAAGTCAGAGACAGAGTACCGGGCTGGGCCTGGCTGAAGGAGAAAGGGAATAATTAGAAACCCCTCGGGTAACAACGTTGCTAGGGGGCAGCTTAATCAGGCCGCAGCAATTCCTTCTATGCTGTCGTGTCGACGTCGACGACCGAGTGCTTGTCTACGCTCATTACGTGTGTAGTTGCAACCCTACCTTTTTTTCTGGTTTGTTTTGGGTCAATGCTCCATAGTGGCGACTGCGAGAAATATAAAAAAGCAAACAAGTAGAAGCGTCCTCTATAGTTGCAATGCTTGGTATCCGCGGCTGTGGCTCAGTGGCAATGGTGGTGTGCTCCTTAGCCAAATGACGCTGGTGCGATTCCTGGCTGCGGCGGACGTTTTTCTGGCGTATCAGGAAACCGAAAACGCCCGCGTGTTAGAGATTTCTCCGCACATTAAAGATCCCGAGGTGGTCGAAATTAATCCGGCGCTTTCCACTATAGCGTGCCTCATCGCCTTTATAGTGCTGGCGCGTTTAGCCTCATAATCAATCAATCTGGAATGCTTGGTGCCCGAACAAGGCTCTTTGCTGCTCCGTACACTAAAAAAGACTGACAAAAGTCGCAAGTAACAATAACCAAGTTAAGCTACAAATAATGATGAATAAATAACTACGAGGAACGAGTGCAAGACATCCCCACTTATTATCATGGGTTCGCCTTAACTCCCAAGCTCGATTTGCGCTGCCATCTATCCTTCGCATTCGCAGTGGTGCAAGTTGCTGCATCCGCCAACTTGTTTCTTGTCTTGTTTTTTTTGGGGGGGGAGGGGGGGGCAACAAGAGCTTGTTAGGCCCCCGTTTTTAGATGCGACGCTGAGAGGAGCATCTCTTGCCTGCGGCCCTGTCCTTCCTGCGTCGTCGTTGTCCGCGTCCGCACAGCTGCGTCTCTCCTACGCTCAGCCCCTCTCCTCTCACCGTGATAGCGCGCCCTCTTACCCAACATCTGTGGCGCGCGCACTGCGGCGCGCTCTCTCACTCCGCCGGTGGGCGGCGCTGCGCATATAAGCGAAGTGCCGCGCTCCGGCCGGTATCTCAGTCGACGGTCGCCCGCGCTACGCTTGCTCTCTCTCTCTCTCTCTCTCTCTCTCGCATTACCCGACGATTGCTCACGCAATTCGAGTAATCGACCCAACGGAAACGCACAATAAAACCCCCTTCAGCGTCGCATCACACCAGGGTTCCCGCGAGGGGAGGTGGGCGTAATTTTTTTGGCATTTTTGCTTCTGTGGTAAACAGCTTTTGGAATGATGGGAGTTCTTGTGGCCATTATTTCAAAAGATTTTTATTCTTGCCGAGCGTTCCACAGCTCTGTTTGGATTGCACGACGTTCTTCACCGAACCCTTTTTTCATTCTTAACACAAGGGGGGCAGGTGGAAATAGACAATAGTAAAGTATTTGTATTACTTTTAATGCGGAAAAAGGTAAACCGCGATCTCAGATTGGGGAATTGATTATTTGGAAATGGCAGTGGGGATATACAGAGAAAAAAATTCACGCATCTCCACGAAGTGAATCATGACGAGTGGGTGAAGCACCGGGGATCGGTCTTACCATAAATCACCCGTGAGAGTGCTTACTGCTGCTAAAAAATTTACAATCCAATCCAAGCCAATACAATACAATTCAATTTATTCCAATCCAATCCAATCCAAATCCACATCGATCCAATTCAATCCAATGCTCCTTGCGCATACGCAGCACGGCTTTCCAGGAGCACTCTCTCTCTCTCTCTCTCTCTCTCTCTCTCTCTCTCTCTCTCTCTCTCTCTAACTACTTGTGAACCTTTTATTTTAGATGCGACTGCATCTCATTCACTCGCCTTGTCCCTCCATACGGCGTTGTTGTTGCCCATCCACAAACCTCCCCCATTCTCCTCGCCGCACGAGCTGCACTCTCCGCCGCTCACCGCCTCTCCTCTCCGATAGCGAACACTCTCTCGCGAGGGGCATTGGATTGAATTTGATTGGGTTGGCTTGGCTTGGCTTGGCTTGGCTTGGCTTGGATTGGATTAGATTTCGATTTGGATTTGGATTTGGATTTGATTAAAGTGGATTGTGTTGGATTGGGTTCAAGCTCACGCGCAAGAAATTAAAGGGCGTTACACCGCGTGTTAAATAAAGAATACATCATACGCGTTCCTCACACGTTTCACGCAATTAGAGAATCAACCCAACAGAAACACCAAGTGAACCCCCCAACATGCGTCGCATCTCCACAGGGTTCCCCTCGCGGGAAAGTGGGGTAATTTTGTTCTTGTTAACCTTTTGTGAACCTTTTGTTCACAGATGTTTCGATTTGCACGGTGCTGTGAATCTCTCTCTCTTTCTTTCTCTCTCTCTCTCTCTCTCTCTTTCTAACTTTTTGTGAACCATTTATTTTGTTCTTGTTAGCCTTTCGTGAACCTTTTGTTCACAGATGTTGCGATTTACATGGTGCTGTGCGTCTCTCCCTCCCTCCCTCCCTCCCTCCCTCCCTCCCTCCCTCCCTCCCTCCCTCCCTCCTACCCTCTCTCTGACCTTTTGTGAACGTTTTATTTTGTTCTTGTTAATGTTTTTTGAACCTTTTCACAGATGTTTTGATTTACACGGTGCTGTGGCGTGAGCACGGACGCCGGACGCCGGACGGACAAGCCTCGGCCTTAAGGTGCTTTGCCCCTAAAAAGGTATGATATACGGAGATAGTTCCGGGTTCACCCCACTTGCTGTGAAAAAGAACTGTGTGGATACTATACTTTTGGAAGACTTTCATACTTTTTGGGTTCTTTGATGTTGGATATTTTGTCAACTACAACAAAATTTCGCGGGCACCCAAGCTCTCCTTATTGCGCGGGTGAACGCGTCATGAGAAGGGAAGACGTCATGAGGAGGACATTAGTGTGCGATTGCAGAGTGTGTTATGTTATCATAATCGGCATCGTCATCATTTCCCTGATTTTGCCCTCTTATTATTATCCTTTCCATTTCTTTTGTGTCAGTATTCAGTGTTATCAGAACAAATTTCACGCAAAGCTTTGGCCAATGCACAAGTGCGGGTATGTGCTATTAAATAGGTATGTAAGACTTTGCTATACTAGTAAATGGGTTTGTGTGCGTCTGAGCTTACGAGCTCAGGCATTACGTTACGTTTTGATGTAATGCGACGTCATCCAGTACCCACAGCTTCAGGTACAATAAGTACAAGGAGAACTTTTTTCCCAATGGGTACCAGCTTACCACGTCGGACGTGAAAGTATGTCATAAAGTATGCAAGTATCCTAAGGCTTAACGTGAGGTTGAGCGTAACGACGTGCCAAGCAATGTCATGCTCATTGTGCGTCGAACTTCAGGCACCAAGTAACGACGCCCGACGTCAAAGCCGGCCGTTAGACCTAACGTCGCGTTTTTTGGCTACAAATTAGGTAACGTTAACGTCGAGCCTAAGAACCTGCAGAGCAACGTCATCCTCATCGTACGTAGAGCTTTGGGTACCGTAACTACGGTAAGCCTAACGTCGTCAACGCGTAATCGCGTTGCGTTCTCCCTCTGCTGTGGATCAACCAGGAGTTTCCATTTCGTTAGTTTTTGGCACACCAAAACAATTCAGGAGCCAAGATCTGCACTCTATGCTTGATCTCTCCTATGTCAACGCTTTCCAACTAACTTCGAGATTCCTGCGAAGCGTGCTTTGCTGCAGGAAGTGTCTTAGTGTAAGAAAGCCAAGTTCGTGGTAGGTGGTATGGTGGAGCTGTGGTAAAGTTTACGAAAGTCTCCGCATAAGATTTTTAGCACAACAACATCCGAGGGCTGCAGTTCGTAAGCAAGACACTCCACGAGAATATATTACGCGATACTAATAACGCTTCGTGTAAACAAAAAAAGTAAAATCAACAGAATCTCAGTTACCCTTTCCCTGAAAAAGCCGTAGCGCGAGTAAAATGCAAGCATGAACAAGCGATCAAGCAAGATAGAATGGAAAGAAATTGTGATTGGTAGCATGGTACGCGTAGCCTTTATTAATTATTGGTCACACCCGCACGGTGGTATTTTCTGTGTGTTTAGGAAGAGTAGTCGTATTTTTATTAAATGACCGCCGGATATGTTTATCCACCAATTGGAATTGACCAATCTTTTTGCCAATGTACGGTATGAGTATTTTGCGTGAGGTTTCGGGTTTTTACTAGAGAAGTTTCAAAATTTTTAGAGCAAATACCTTTTTTTCTTGCTGATCTGTTTTATGGTTGAGGATATTTAAACGAATTGTCATGAACCAGTTTCCCGTCTTCTGGAGTTCACAACCGCATAAAATTTGAGTACAGAACCTGAATTTTTTTTCTCCGCAAACAATTAATCGTGACGCAGTTTTTTTGCCTGTATTTCACGAGCCCGAGTACTGTGAATATTGGGTGTACACTGTATCAATCAGTACCACATACAAGGTCAAACAAAAAAACTTCGCCCTTCTCATAACAAGCTGTCTCCAAAGCTCATAAGCCTTCCCCGGTAACCGAAAGGATTTCGGGGGCACGTGTTGTTTATTAGGCTTCGAGAAAGATGGATGGTTGTAGTTGGGAGCAAATTTAGACCTGTTGCCCACTAGCTAGCTCAGATCATATTTGGGAAACGTTGTTTTGAACGCTGTTTTGAACGAGTTTTTCATCTCCTGGAGAGTACAATGACATAACGTTTTAACAAAACCACCGTATTTGTTTGCCTCCCTAGAAAGCAATTGCAATGATGCTTCTCTTTCAATTCTTGCACCAAAAAACGTAGTTTAAATTCTGGATGTACACTGTATCAGTTGGTACCACTTCTAAAACAGAAAAAAAAAACATTTCAGGGCGCCTATAAAAACTATTACCTCTGAAGCCCCTACTCCCTCCAATGTACTATAAACATTTGCTGGGGAACGTGTAATTTCTTCAACGTCGAGAAACTCGCAGATGGCAGTTAGCAACAAATGTAAACCCCTTTCACACACGGAAACAGCGCGTATATTCTATTTTGCAAGCGCTCTTTCGAATGCTGTATTCAACGTCTTCAACACAGTTTCGCATGCAGGCTATAAAGGTTTCAAATAATTACCGAAGCACCAAAGCTTATATTCAGGAAATGCATACCAGAATTGATTACTTTGGAAAAGATTGCGACAGGCGCTTGAAGTCGGCATTTAAGTCCGGAAAACGCAGTGCTTGTCTCAATCGGCGACCACTTCTTCTAGTTATTCAATCATTCCTTGCGCTTTCTTCCGTTTTCTTTGCGTTTCATTTCGTTAATACGATCACCGTTGGTAGGTATTTTTTTCTTCACTATCTCGTGGTAACTGTCCGTTGGTGTTCGATGACGTCACTGGGCGTGGCCACAGTGTATTGTGGGATACACCTTCTGACCAACACCATCTTCCCTAATGCTCCGCTAACTAACGTGACGCAAATTTGTTTGTGCGAGATTTGAACGCACCTTTTAGCCCATGCGTGATACGTTTGGTCAAATCGGGAACTTAACGTGAAATTTTGTCTCAAACGCAGGTTTAAAAGAACCCAAAAACGACTGCGCGTTGTTGTAACTGCATTCGCTCGCTAGAATGGAGAGCTTCGTCAAATCAACACACTTGTGTATTTTTCGTCAGATTTACGTGTTTGCTTGCAAAGGGCATTGAAAATCCCCTTGGTCTTTTCGCAGCGTAGTTCAGCCAGCAACTTCTTATAGTGATACGATTGTTTGGAATTTTCGCCTCTGCAAAGCAATTGAAAACATACAGCGCAAACCACTTTTTTCAATTTTCTACTCACCTTTAGCTAATCAAAGCAGGCATCCCTGCACGTCCCTCAGGCTGATTTAGATAATTAATGGAATCAGCTCAAAAGAAAGCATAGATACAGGGAATTAAACAGCCAATAGAAGTACGCAGAAGGAGCACATAGTTACAATATAAATGCGCATATGTCTCTCGTAAAATAGGTGTTTTCCTGTAAGTGTGAAATATTTTGTGAGAAAAAAAATCTTGAAAAAGGTTGCACTAGAGCATGAAGAAGAGGTGAAAGCGTTGGTTGTCATGCTACCCCCACTCTCTGTCAAAGGCGCTAGAAAAGTTAAAAATAACCAGGAAGAAAAAAGTAACCAAGACGACCTTCCAGGCTGCCACTGTTCCCGCCCAACGTACCTGCTCTGCAATGCTGATGAGGTGAGCTTGTCATCACGCGTTGCCAGGCAGCTGTTTTTACGGGTCGAGCACATTCGAGTGGCGAGACTTCTGTCAGCGGAGACGCGTTCTTTAGAGCGGCAGCAGTGGATCGCTAAGTCATTCCTTTGATGTGAGCCTCTAAAGAGAAAATAGGGGGCTAAAAATTGACGTCCGTTTTTCGGGTTTCTTTAGAGGCTACCAAATAAATAGGTCAACTTAGCGAAATATCAAACTCATTGTTATACTCCTGGTCCCTCTATGCTGCTAGCCTATTTAACGGAATCTTAAATTTTCATCTGGCTGTTAAGCTCTTGTCCTGTCATTTAACCGCACCATGTGACGACGAATGATGGTTTACTAGTTTGCCTACTTATCTGGAAAAGACGATAATTCCTTTTTAATATGTGAGCCTTAGAGGACTTGGTATGTCGAACGTCCGGTGTCCCGTGTAAATGAGGATCGGCCTACAAAATGGGCGATGGCACAAAGACAACAAACATAAAGTAGGTGACTTGAGATCAAAAGAAGGTAGATTTGGGTCTGGATGGGAGTCAAACACAGGGCCTCCGACGTGCATTCTCAACGCCACCACAGCTGGGTACTCCAAGCTGGCGTAAGCTAGTTGTAGTAAATGCGTTACTTCCTTCGACACACAAGCGTGTGTTGTAAACCTATTCAGGCCTGCATGAACAGTAAAAAAAAAAAATTAGAAATTAGGACGGCAGCAAAGCACGCTCCCGCAAAACATCCTTTCGCATGCATGGCTCTGCTGGCGCCAACCAGGCTAAGTGAGCGATTCCAGTGCTGCTAGTGACCGCACGCACATTGTACATAGGAAATAATTACTGCGTATTTTGTTGTCAATCGGTCAGTTCACAGTTTCTCGTTGAACTACGCGCTTCTTTCTTAGTGTTGAGTTCGTAGCCATGTTGCGCGTCTTAGCAAATTGGTGAACTTCTTTTCTTTGTGTTCTTTCTTACGCACGGGATGTAGATGGCGTTGTGGCTGAAATAAGTTTAAGAGCCACTCTATAGACCGGGCATTGCCAACACTGGCCTTTTTTCTTAATGGGTGATGTCAGGTTCATGCATCAAAAAGATCTCAGGTTTTGACGAAAGTCAGGGCTCCAGGATAGCTGACATCTACTTATTAACTTTAGGCAGCCTTAGCCGGCACGATGACTAACTCCCACCTTCCGTGGCAGGGCAACGCCGCGGAGCGCCGGAACAAAATTACTTCACGGCGCCTCGGCGCTTCCCCGCAGCACCCTTAAGCGCAGCGAATAACACGTGTAGTGCACCATCAAAGCCGACTCGGACTACCCCCACTCCTCCTACTAACTCGGGCTCGTTACGTTTACATTGCGCCTGCATGCGCACAAGCCGACAGGGCCGCCGGCGAAGCGGGGTTTCGCACGCGCAGCTAGAAGATACAAGCCTAAAGTACACAAAGCACAGTTTGGGCCGTTTATATGCATCCGAGGAGGTGATTATAGCGAAACGAGCGACGATTATTCGGGTGCCGCGAGATGACCAGAATGGTTGGGTCTAGGAGAGCTAATCTACCTGCGCTCCTCTCCCGTCCGTATTACCGGCTGAAACACGTCCGCGAGCTTGCGAACGCAATATTGCCCCTCTCCCGTAATGCATTGCCTCCTTCGCACCGCGGTTTGTGTGCCCACGCGCTGTTGCTTGCTTTGGCAGCGTATGGATGCTACAACCGTGGTGACCCGTGGCAACAACGTAGCTGGGAAAATATTATGCTTCGCTCTGAAAGCTCAGGAGCGTGTGTCTAGGCACGGCCGCTCGATAGGAACTAGGTCCAAGTTCCCATCGAGCGGCCGTGGTCTAGGGAAGGCGATGTCGGGCGAGGGTGCAGCATGAGTTGGAGAGAAGTGAACGGGCTTATTCCCAACAATGCGCTAGGCAATATTGTCCATAATGTCAGTCGTCGGCAATAACGAATCAAGGTCAAGGACACAAACATTAAGGAATAATTGTCCCAGAAAAAAAAAACGCGGTTTATTCAGCCGAAATACGAGGAGGGGTATATTTGCACTGATACCTTCGATCATACTGTACTGTCCAGAAAGCACACCACGTCGGCTACTTGAAGTGCGCGTCCTGTTCAAGGTACAGGTTCGTGCAGCGAATATTGGGACGAACTGTTATCGTCATGTTATTGTGTCCTAACCCTCAGGACTTGCTCTTTCCGGCGTATGCCTCACCGGGCAATCTTGTTTGGTAGGAAATGATTGTCACCCTGTCGTCGCTACTTTACAGGGTTCGTTGATCCGTAATGTTATCGATCTAATTCGATGGTACAGGAGGAAGGGCGTTGCGAGGTAGATGCATGTTTCGGCTTTGCAGGCTTCGGACACCACTGAAATCCTGGTACGCGCTGGGCCTCTGGGGTCACCAGTCATTTTTTCTATCGTTTACTTTTTGGACCCGTCTCCCTAATAAGACAAAATCGGTTGTCTTTATCCGTTTTGTCCCCAAAATAGCTGTCCATAGCCCGAACAATGGGTTTCTATACTAACGGGGGCAGAATTGCATTGCGAGAGACTGGTCGCTCAAAATTTCGTCCATATTGCGTTGTGTCCACATTAATAAGACATGATGACTGTGTTCGTATCTATATTATATATATATATATATACTTGAGAAAATGGTAGACGCACGATTAAAAACAAAAACAGTGGTTTACTGACGTTTCGACTGCGGGACCAGTCTTCATCTTCATCTTACTCAAGATGAAGACTGGTCCCGCAGTCGAAACGTCAGTAAACCATTGTTTTTGTTTTTAATCGTGCGTCTACCATTTTCTCAAGTATTTTTTCTGGCTCCTCGAGAAGTTTTCTTTTACTGCTTATATATATATATATATATATATATATATATATATATATATATATATATATATATATATATATATATATATATATATATATATATATATATATATATACATATATATATAGCTAAGCAGTAAAAGAAACTTCTCGAGGAGCCAGAAGAAATAGTTGAAAAAAGGGTAGACGCACGATTAATATATATATATATTCGCAGCAAACGTTCCTCTCCATGTCATTGAAAGTTCAGAAATACTCATCCACCCTCGGGCTCGATAGAAAATTAAAACGGATGGGCCTAATCTGGCTGGAAAAGGACTTTAAGCGACACCCTAAAACAAATGCTACGCAAAGCCTGAAGCTCTTTGTTCGTCCTGGGATTTTCTTACTGGAGTGGTCCGTCTTTTGCGCTAGTACAATGTACACAGTATCGTATAACAAACTAGCCCCACTTTACGTTCTTAACTATAAAAACAGTAGCCAGGAAATATCCCTAGTCGTAAAAATTATCCCGCAGGCCGAGCTCCACCTAAATTTCTTTTTCGCACCTTTTACTTGCCTCCACTTCCCCCTCCCCCCTCCCTCCAAGAACGAATGTGCGCCAGTTATCGCGCCAACGACGCCTTTCTCAGGTGAGTGCGCCATGGTACAATCTCCCTTTTGGTGTTGACTCGTCGACAACGAGTAACTGATGGCTGAGCTGTATGTCCGAAGAGTTATATCGTCATCGAGGCAGCCCGCCCCGAAATAACAGAGCAGCGAAGGCGAGCCTCCCAAGTCACCGGCGGGCGTGGCGCTTCCACGGCGGCACCGCAAGTTGGCTCTATTTTCGCAGCCGATCGCTCTCAAAGCCATTGGGCCTCAGGGCGCCAGAATGGACGACGCTTTGGCCGGTAGGTGACCAGTGCGCTAAACGAACCGCGCTCGAGTGGTCACGAAGTCGCCCCCGCGCATGCTATGTTCGGTGAGGCAGCAAGGGGTGGGCCCCGCGGTTTCTCAGAACTCTGCAAGAGGTGGAGGGTAAGACCACACGTATACGGTGCTTCCAGCGGGCCTGACTCTTAACGCGATACTTTCTGATTCATATTGTGCTCTTTGTGCTGTATACTGACATGCAGGCGCGTAAGCGGTGCGTCTTTGTGTCATGGCGGGGACCGCTACAAACCGGTATCTAGAGGGATCCCACTTTTTGCGGTTTTAAATGGAAAGAACCTTTAAGAAAAGCAAGAAACAAAACGATGAAATAAATCAATTACTTTGAGCGCAAGCACAGGAATGTCGACTACAAGAAACCTCTGCCCGTATTCTTAATACCGAAGGCGAACTGTGCAGCCTACGTAGCAAATGTCTACTTAAAACTATACAGTTAAACCCTGTTATAGCGAACTGCAATATGCGCCGGGATTAGTTGGATATATCCAAATATTCGATATAGCCGAACCTGTCTATAACGAATCTTTTGTTACAAGTTTGTAATACACGGAACCCCCTGTAACCCCGCCACTCCCGCATAGATAAACGAACACATAAAGTATACCATTGCCTTTAGCAAAACAATCCATTTATTGCAAGCAGTAAAGCTAGTTTCCGCCTTAACTGCCTACTTCGCCAAAAATTGGGGATTTTGGTTGTCACTTTCGTTTGGGCGGGATCAACTAGCACAGCATTCTCTACACGAAACATCGTTTGCGCCAGTTTAAGTCCGTGTCCTTCAATATGGAAGCAATATTGGCGGAGCACACCGAAGGGTGAAGCGCTTCATTAAGAGAGAGAGAGAGAGAGCGAAACATTTATTTGGCGTCGGACGGCTTCCCCTTGCAATATCCGCAGCCTAGCTCTTCGGTGCTTTCAGAAGCACCAGCTGCCATGACATCGGCGACGATATATCAGCCCGAGGGGTTAACATGGACGGAAAAGTCGTCGTCGACACTCCGGAAATCCTCGAAGGACATTCCGTTCTAAAGCATCGGCAACTATGGTGAGCTTTTTGCGCAGTTGGCCGATGCTGCAGTCTTGGTCCGGACTCGCTGACTCGCCGGGTTCCGTCGTGAATACTGCGCGTCGGAATCAGTTAAGAAAAGAGTCGCGCACATCTGAATCGCCAGTACGAGACCCTGCATTTCGGCTACACTTCTAGGCGTGCCGAGTTCGATATATCAGATGTGAATTTTGTTATAAAGAATGTGTTTCATATGCAGTTTCGTAACGGATTTGCTTTCGTTCGATATATAGCATAATTCGCTCTACCTGGGTTCGTTGTAATCGGGTTTGACTGTATACTAAAAGCCCATACGCGTCGGGTGTATTGCATAATGTTGTATAACAATTTATCTATCCTACTTTCGCACGATATCGCGTGTATGGCGCAGCCAAACGGTCTGTCATTTTTTTTCACTAGCTTCACACAGACAGAAGCAAAATCAACATTGGTATCTTGTAGTGTGTTCGCTCTTAAACAAGTCGCCAGCTACTGAAGCGTCAATGACGGGTGCTCAGCCTGCTTACTTTGATCTCGGTGGTCCTGTCTTTTGCTTAGAGTGCCTAAAAATGAATCTCTACCAGCTCGCCCTAGTTAACAGCCGGCTTCTGTTCAGTAATTTCCGTACACACAGTAAGCACCGCACAAATACAGGCCTTGAATTATCTACCACCAATAACAAATCGAACGCACACGTGGGCTGTTACCCGCCACCGTGGCTCAGTGGCAAAACTGTTGTACAGCTTATTCAAAGGAGGCAAGTTCCATCCCCGCCACTGCGGCCACTTTTCAGATAGAGGCGAAAACAAGAACGCCCATGTGTCGAGATATCGATGCACGTTAAAGATCCCCAGGAAGTCCAAATTAATCCACAACCCTCCACCAAGGCGAACTTCATATCCCAGGTTTAGCTTGGGCGCTTCAAACCCCAAATTCGAATTAATTTTTGTGTGTGCTATTGACATACACAGGACAGTGCAGCGGCAATGGCTCTAGCCACGGAGTCTGCAAATCCACATGTGATGATACATCCACACTTAAAACCGCTGCAAAAACGGAAATAAAAAACACACCAACGATGCCGACTCCTTCGCCCGTTTTTGAATGAAGATGGGGCATTTTTCTACCTTCAGTTCCTGCACGTAAGCGTTGGCTTCAATTGGCCATGAGTTGCTGGCTGCGTGAACTGTACCGTTTACACCGGTGGCTGACGCGGAAAGAGCTTGCAGATTAATGGTAAGGAAACGAAAGTAGCGGCGCTAATGGCGAATGCCTGGTAACACCAGGACTGATCGAGTGAGCGAACTCCCAGTGAGAAACGTGATGCCCCTGTTTGGCCGTCTCGCTCTGATTGGAGGAGTCACCTTCGAAAACTTCGGGTACGGTGGGGGTCGTTGTTAACATGTTGGCCGTTATTCCTTCTAACCATTATTACTTCTGTGAATAACAATAATCTCTCTCTGAATGGACGGATAAGCGTTGAAATAATCCGATACCGACTAATTAATTATAAAAATAAATACCACAACGAAACACTTTAGCTCATTCCCTTATTAACACACAGCTTAGCAATCTAGTATATGTTACTCAAAAAATATATAATTTTTGTCTATGGTCATTTTAGAGCCACTAGATCGTAGCTTGTTTAGTGGCTCTAGGTTATTTATTTCCGAAACTTGCACCCACTGGCAGCCTGCTTGTTTATCGTTGTTTCCGTTTACATTTTTTTTTGGTATGCTCGGATCGGAGAAGTTGGGTGTTCGGGAATAAAACACCCATTCATTTTTTTTTTCGGGCTTCCCGGATCAACACGGCGCTTGGAGTTGTTTTTAGCGCAACGAAATGCAACAGGGCGCTGAGACTTGCACAACGGGCATCCAGCGGTCGTGACAACGGCTGATGTACGCCTTTCCGATACAACGGACAAAAGCCGTAAAGCGAACAAGTAACGGTGGCATTCATTTATCAGGCCTCCCAGATGCACCCTCCGTTTGTTTGTGTACCCGTCTTTTTTTTTTATCTTTTTTATGGGATTCCACAGCTCCATTAGCAGACGGCCGCTTCGGCAGAGGTAACACAAACAACAGCTTTCTGCGCATTGCGCGGAAGTTAGACTAACCTTAGCACTCACGGTTTTGTGCGTGCGTGTGTGAGTTATCGCCATGGCGTGAGGCTCGAAAGAAAGGAAGATAACTCATGTGTGTTTGTGCGTTTACCTTCTTCGGGATTATCTGGTACGATGCAAATATAGGAACCGGTGTTACGAGGGCATATCTTTTCTCTTCATTCGATTACTTTCGGGGTGGAAGGCGAGACAGAGTCGAACACTAGCGTGTTTTCTGGAGCCTGGCTGATGGTTCCGAACGCATGGCCGGGCACTGAGAATGCTTGATTTTGCCTTTATCTTTCCCGACACCCTTTTATCGCTGTTTGTGAAGTATTGGATATGCTAAAATTTGGTTTCAATCGCTGACGCTACGCCTGGGGTGTGAGGCGGGTCACTGTGGAGTGCTTGATATTTATTTAGACCTGCTACGGCGTTTTAATGTATTCATGAATATTGACACAAGGGTGTATTTATTTCTATCTGCTTCACAAAAGTGTCCACCGCGCCAGCAGGTCGGGCGAGCAACAAAGTCTTAGCTCTTCAGGCACCACGGGGAGTACAAAATATTGCACTGCATTTAAAGGCGTTAACAAGGCAGGGGTAATTTTTTGGTCCGCGGAGTAGTCAGGCAAGCGTGATTGAAGAAACCATAAAACACGCGCTGCGGATGAACTAGGACAGCATCGTTAAGTTGCACGTAAAGACACAAAAACTGCTTCTTCAGACACTAACAACATGGTTGCACTCAAGGCCCTTTCGCGAGCGATATTGTCCAGTCGGGAACTCCAGTTGCATGAACAAAGTGCATGGATACAATTGCTTTTGAAAAATCTAGCCAAAGGAGACGGGGGAAGGCTAGCGTAATATCCCGCTGTTGCCTCTTTTCACCGGGTAACATCTTCACGCTCTTCAATCGACAAGGCTACTACCATCGTGGCAGGGTGCAAATAACATTAATCACGTGACGGCGCGTCACTAAAACCGAAAGTAACAAGGGCGCTCTTTAATCAACGTTCATGGCCCGCTGCTGTCCGTTCTTGTTTTTACTTTCCCCCGTAATTCATCGACTTCCTTGCGGAAATATCGACCTTTATCATCTAACCTACACCCCTTCATGAGCACCTAGCTGCCACCCCGCTTTCCCACGGGCCATCGTATTTCGCTCCTTTTTCACACATATTTCCTCCCGGCCGGAGCGCAAACGCTTTTGCCTTCTCCCACCATCTTCGCGCGCTTTTTTGTGTATGGCAAATTTTTTCGTGCCACGTTTTTCGCGGTATATTTTTCTACGTGGGACCCGCATCATCCTGGCGGTCTGGCATTGCCCGTCCGGGACTCGTTGTCATGACCGAAGCTCATTACGTGGACACAGCCCCTTGTACCTAACCGCTCACGGCCCTCTTCCCTTTTCTCATCCCACTGTTGATCTTACACCGATGACTTCCCATATTAACGCCTTGCGCTGGTCCGCCAACACATTCCCCTTCTGTCGCCTTCTTCCCCCGTCTTTCTCCTTTCCAGGACAGCATCGCAGTCGGCCCTACGAACCTGCGCCCTCCTACCAGGGCCCTACCCATGGTAATTGGATTATGCCGCACTTATAGCCTGTTCCGCACTTTTTCCTCATCACTCTCTTGTCCTCGTTTTATTTACGAGTGGCAGTTATAGTATGTGTTCGACTGCGTCGTCTAAGAAGGGAAAAACGATAATAGCGTGTTATGAAACAGCCACTATCCTTTTATCGTCCCCCGTGAGGCTTAAAGCACTCCCCTGCTCTGCGATATTAGAAGTTCGGGAAGGGACCTGGTTTTTCCCCTAACATTCGAGCGATATGTGCGCGCAGCTTTGAATTTTCTGTTCTTTTTGTACTTCATGGCGTTTCCTTGTCACGAACTGTTACGTTTTTTTTTGTCCTTTTCAGTTCCGGAAGTTTGCAGCTTTAACCATTTACGGGATATTGTTGAGGATTATGTACCTGAGACGCAGGGTCGCTACTGACCCTGAGCAGAAAGATAGCGAATCATTCTTAGAGTTATGTTATTGCCGTACGCAGCCTTAACCAAGCGTGATTATAAGTTTGATCCCTATTTTGCCACAGGCATGGTCTCTATCGTGTTAAAGAGCTACAATAGGAAAGGAAAATATGCGGTATTCTCTCGAAAATCAAAAGTACCTAGAAAAGCCAATTGCGTCCCAGACGACCATGTTTACAAACGATAAAAGTACAGTTTAAAATAGCATTCAAAGCGTTCGAATTCAGGGCGTTTGGAATAAAAAAAATACATCCAAATATTTTGATCTTTGAGGATTATTTTATAGGTTGATAAAGAACTGGCGGATACATTGGTTTTAATATCAATTTAATATAGTCGTTATACTTTATTGGTGTAATCCAGCCAGTGAAGCCGTCGCTTTCAGTGCTCTAAACGAAGTGAGAACACTCGTATCTTTCTGGAACTTTTCTTTATCTGTAACCATTGGCGCGTCTCCAAACTTCCGCGCGCCCAGAATGTAGTAAATGCCATAACAAGCGGAAACTTTGTGTTGCGGCATAGCTCTAAAACATGTTAATCCGCGCAGCGAACAAGGTTATAGGGATAAAAAAATGTCGATATAAACCCCACAAGGGTTCCGTACGGGCATTTTATTTTGAAAGCTGCGACGCATGTTCAAGCAGCCAGGGCACCGCTGAGTTCAGTTTGTATAGCTTAACCTTTATTTCGTTGCGGAAAGATATACTTCGAAGTCAATCTGTTTAAACACATTCGCTCTCTTCAGCCCACCGTCGACACCTTCGTACGTCTTCAGCCGTGGAAGTGTGGAAACGCAGTGAAGTCGGATGATTATTTCATACCTCTTGCCTGCGCCTTTACCGCAACCATGCTTGAGCAGGCGTTCGCGGTGGGATCACTGCCCTTAGCGTGATTTTACCTGACAGGTTCAATCCGGACCCTTCTAGATGGGATGACATGTAATTTCCGAAACTGCCAAATTTCAAATATCCGCCAGGTACACGCGAGACAGGAAAATATTAACCCTGCACGTCACCGAGCACATACTGGCGGTGTTTACAATTTGCGTTAAAGTTTATGTAGTCGTAATTACGCTTCACTGTTTTTTTTTCAATTTTATTCAATAAGATTTCAGCTTCGGAATGTAGGACGCTAGATGGACCTTTTCGTGACGGTATATATTGTTCTTTCGTTTGTGTAGACGGTTGAAGTAAACAAAAAATACAGTGATAACCTTTCTCTTTTGGAAATTGCGAGAAAGGAAAAAAAAAAAAAAGAAGACGAGGAAAGAATGGAAAAGGAGAGAACCTTTGGTGACGCAATCCCGGTGCCCGCGAAACGCTTTTCAAGAGACCTCCTTATGATGACGCATCGTGGCCGATGAGGGTGATGAAAAAATACCGTATTTACTTGATTGTCGGTAAAGCACAACTGTAGGATAACCACGTCAGATGTGAGGTCACTGAGAACAAAACAAATTCAAATGAGATATCAACGATGGTAGCTCAATGGAAGCGAAGCAATGGTTGGTTTAGTCAAGAAACTAAAACCGGCCTCTAGAGATTGTAAGTGTGTCTTACTCCAAATATGAATCTCGGTCTTATGGCCAAGGGTACGGCCGCCAGTCTAGGGATATTGGGACGAAAGCCGACTTGCCAGCACTTCATCTCAATCAGCATGCGATATACTTTCTGAACAAACAGCAGGGGGAAAATCTGACTGTCAGATTCCACGTGGCCGCCCCTGCTGCCTAAGCAATGGCGGTTTCGGCTGCCTTGTTTTGGCCAGTCGGAATGAGAACGGTGAGTGGGCGACCAGGACCCACTCTAGGGATATTCAACGCCCCATGGGTGCTTCAGAAAATTCCAGGTACTTTGCGGGCAAGTGCCTTCCAAGAAAATGATGCGCGATTCGGACGCAGCCCCGGAAAGCCTGGGTGACTATCAAGATTGGTGTTGGAATGGTAGTTCGATCGAAATTGCGGTGAAAGCTTCCCTGTGAAATACGAGGAAGCTAGGCGCGGGGAACGTGCGCCTGGTCACCGACACGGAGGTTCCTTGTCCGGAAAATAAGGTCCTACGCGGGGGCCTGATGGTGGCCAGGTCTCTAACTGACACTCGAGGGAGCAGTGGTCCGTGCAGAAAGCGTGGTCTTGATCTTCTGAGGAAAACGAGGGAAGAGGGAATTAGTACAGCAACCGGCTAAACTCTCCATGATGAGTACGGGCTGGTAGGGCCGGAGTGATCTCCTGGGCCTGAGTCCCAGAGCAGCCTAAAAACTTGTTCCTGTGAGCGACAGAGTGGGCTGGAGTAAGACAGCAAATGGGACAATATTAGGGTTGCCGCCGCGAATCCACAGCAGCCGTAAGGAACATCGAGGCGCCAAACAAACTACCGATAGTGTATACCGCGAAAGGCAGGAGCACCCGAGTACACGGAATAGTGGAAACCGCTCAGCAGGAATCGTTAGCACCACTGGTGGGGACCCACCGGAAGCACGGACTGTGAAAGTGGAGGGGAGCACATCCCCGCCGTTAGCGTAGTGGTCATCGCAACCAGACGTGTATTCTGGAGGTCGTGGGTTCGGATCCGACCCGATGACGATGTTTACTCCCCACTTTTTTTTTAAGTGCGAATGCACTTCTTAAGCAACCCTGAATCACGCGTCCACCGCCGTCCGTCCGTCCGCACCACATACCCACTTAGGGCGATTTTTTAACGTACATCTGCTTTAAAAATATTAAATGCCCTATGAAATTGTCTCGTTAGCTTTCCTTGTCGTTCTTGATTAGATATATGACTACGTAGACTCAATATTACACAGAGCGGAACGCCTAGCGATATTTTTGGGATCGGTGAAACGAGGGTATGATTGAGGCCTGTACTTTTCTCCATAATATTGTAAAAAATACTGTCCGTTCTGCTTCCTCGCGAGGTGCAGAAGAGGGATTAACCGACGGCCGCGTTCGCGGCGCGACGATGAGTTCCCGAGCCCGGCCCTGGACGGACGGAGAAATGACACAGCCTTCGTGCACAGCTATGAGAAGTGAGTGGGAGGCCCGCATACTCATTGATCCCAGGGCTGCTCTTAATAAGTTTCCCGTAGTTGCACCGCTCATTATCTATTGTTTGGTGATGCTCTTTAAGCATCATTGTCGTCGGGTTGGGCGCATAAACTGGGAAACTTTATTACGGTGGCATTTCGTCGCCCACGTTCGTGTCAAGTGCAGTAATAACTAGTGCGAAACACGAATAATACAACACGTCCTACGAATTAAGGAGTGAGAACGGCGAGCACTATCTCTTGGTTGACTTCTGTACAAGTATTAATTATGCTTCTGTCTCAAAGATCACCAGATTTGGGCGTGCGTGCGCGTGTGCGTGTGTGCGTGAGCGCACATTCACTTTTTTAGGGCAGAGGGCGTAAAAATATGGTAATGACTTAACAGAGACAAACCCTCCTCAGTCGACTACCAACTTTTCAATCCTATCGGCCACTGTGTCAGAATCCATTTTTCGCCGCCGAATTTCTTTATCCAATTCCTCCATTCAGTCACCGGTATTATACTTCCAGTAGCGTCTGTCGGTAGCAATTTTTGTTACCTCGGCAGTACGCCGATTGTCAGTTGTTTGCGTTACATGTCCCAGCCAACTCCAGTTCTTTCACCATATTGGCCCTCACAGGCTAAGAGTATAACAAACAAACAAACAAACAAACAAACAAACAAACAAACAAACAAACAAACAAACAAACAAACAAACAAACAAACAAACAAACAAACAAACAAACAAACAAACAAACAAACAAACAAACAAACAAACAAACAAACAAACAAACAAACAAATAAATAAATAAATAAATAAATAATAAATAAATAAATAAATAAATAAATAAATAAATAAACTATTCAAAATGAAACATAAACTAGTTTGGGCTAGGTTGTCTTTCACCAGAGTTTGCTGTGCCTAACCGTTACTCCTATCATTCCTCTTCCATGGCTGGTCGGGCTTACCAAAGTCTCCGTTCAAGGCGTTTAGTAAGTGCCAAGTTTCTGCTCCAGAAGTATTCACAGGGTGTACGCATTGTTTTCATAGCTAGGGATCCTGTATACTGGTCATAATAAAGACGCATTACTGTTGAAGGTCAGAACACAAAACAACAATGCACAGGATAAAGGCTAGACACGTGATTCTTTTATTCTGTGTTTTGACTTTCAGTGCAAATAACATGCCCTCATTATCACGTAACCACCATATATTCTAGCACTGGCCTTTACAGGAAGACGGAGGGGGTAAGCCTAGCGATATTTTTGCGATCGGTGAAAGGAGGGTATGAACGAGGCCTGTACCTTTCCCCATTATCTTATAAAAAATACTGTTCGTTATTTCATGTCGCAGGCTAAGGACCAAGCACACCGACTTCGATGTCCGCTCTCAACACGACAATCCACCGTTTAGCTATACCCCTAAACAAACAAAACGGACAAAGCGGTGAGAAGGTTGTGTACGCAGTCTTGTGCAATAACGTCTAATTGCTTTGTGCATGCTCTTTTCATTTAGAGCTACAGTCAAACCCGGTCATAGTGAGCAGCAATAGGCGCCACGATTAGTTCGATATATCCAATAGTTCGATATAGCTGAGCCCGCCTATAACAATTTTATTATTACGAGTTCGCAATATGCGGGAATCCCCTTGCTATCCCTGTCAGCAGAAACTAACAAAATAAAGTATGCCATTACCATACACAAGACAATCCATTTATTGCAAATAATAAAGCTGCTTGCCGCCCTAATTGCCTACTTCCCAAAAAAGCGGTGATTTTTGTTTTCCCTTTCCTTTTGGCATTCTCAACTAGCACAGGATTATTTACATGAGACATTGTTTGCACCAGTTCAAGTCCGTGTCATTCAATATCGAAAAAATATTAGCGGATGACATCGACTGTCGAAAGCACTTCATTAAGCGTCTAACGGCTTTCACTCGCGACATCCTCCGCCTCCTCGGTGCTTTTCACCAGCATTATGACGGTGCTGCTGACGGTGCCCGCGTCCGAGGGGCTTACAGTGACGGCAACATCGTCGTCCACACTCAGGAAATCTTCGAAGGACACTCCTTTCGGCACAGCATGGGGAAGTTTGGCGAGGGGCGGGCTTGGTCCGGACTCACTGATAGGGCGGGTTGCGTCGGGAGTTCCGCACGTCGGAAACAGTTACGGAAAGTGTCGGGCGTCATGTTGCTCCATGCGAGGCGCAATATCACAGTCGCGGCCTCTGCTCAGTGGTCGCGGCCAATCAACATGTCAGTCACCGCTCCGAGACCATGCATTTTGCCGGCCATTCTAGGCACGCCGAGTTGGATACATCAGATGTGAACTTCGTTATAAGCAATATTGTCACGAAGCCAAAGACGACGCAGTTGTCTTAAAGAAAAACAAGTTTATTGGAGCGACCTTGTGCTCCCCTCACAACTCAAAGAATACACAGGCGGCGAAGCAGCAGTCAACAAAAGTTACATGCGCTAACGAGCGTCGGTGAGTCTAACACCGCGGCGTCTGCTCTGCAGGCTTTTTATCTTTCGGCGCGTGTAGTTCTCTAACCGTCGATTCCCATGCAGAACACTGTAGATCAAGGAAGATAATTCTACGATAGTGACGTTAGGGCGAAAGAGTCTCCATATCTAAATGAGATAGCCTGTGCGGCATAAAAATAAAGAATAGAACACGCGCTTCGCTTGGGACATAGATAACAGAGCCAGGCAGTAAAAACAATCAATAAATAAACAAACCCGTACATGGTTCGCGGCAATATGTTTCGCGTGTATTTCCGTAACTGATTTATTTTTGTTCGATATATAGCACAATTCGCTCTATCCGGGTTCGTTACAATCGGGTTTGCCTGTATTGCAAACGGGTTTAGGTTGGAAGCGGTCTGAAGGCAATTTTATTGTTCTGTTCGGCATGACTCAATACGTTTGCTGAAGCGCCATTTCGCTGTTTAAGCTTACCGCGGAGGTGGTCTGTTTGTTTTATTTGCTCTTCGGAGCCAAAGACCATAAAATTTACCCGTCTATAGCGTTCAAAATAAACGCCAATATTGAGCGCCTTTCCTCGTCCCAAGATTGTTTCTGTCTGCTTTCAAAAAGCCTGTAGAAAAACAGCGAATGCTTATTGCGGGTAACATAACGTTCTACGCATATGGCACGTACCTCGAGGTAGTCATAGACACATGAAACATGATTACAAAATTGTGAACCAGAACACACAAATTTCTTTCCATTTCTTCCGATTTCTTTTCATGCAAGTCAACTCTACGCGTTGCTTAATTAAGGTAAAAAGTTGGGAAATGTGAATTTCCAAATATACCGAAGGCCACCATTATTCTGCCTCCACAACCAGTGTGTTTTTCTTTTTGGGATGCTACGGTTTATATTTACGCTCGCCTTTCATTTGTCTATGACTGCACGTACCCGTAGGAAACACGCTTGCTGCCGCGGAAGTACCTTCTTGCCGTTGCACGGGCGAAGCCTCTCCCGTCCTCATCACTACCATGCTGCTCCAGCATTGCCCCCCTTCTTTTTTATTAACAGAGTTACTTTAAAATTGTCGCCCCATACCCCAGGGGAGATTTCGCAGTCGTCTTAATGCTACCTCATTTGAGGTGTTTTTCCACATGAGTTATGTCAAGTATATATTTATGTAGGCACTGCTATCGCTGTGGGAAACAAGGCTGAAGCACACAAGATTAACTCTAAAACTGGCCCTAATATTTCATGTAGTATTTAAGGCGTGTTTTTGGCTGTGTCAGTTTTCACTACCTGTTTCTGGCTCACCCACCTGTAACTGCGATCATCAAAACATTGTTTCAACAATTCTAGATGTTCAAAACAATTTCTGAATACGACTTCGAGCACACGGCTTTTTGTATCGTACGCGGAGATACGACTCGGCATTTCCAAGCGGCAAGCCAAATTTGGAGAGGAAGGGTGTAGGAATGGAGAAATTGAAGGGAGCCTAAGATAACAATACATAAACAACAGGGTGAAAAGAAAGATCGGGCTGTCCGTCGGTCATTCACGCTGAAAGGGCCTTCCTATCGTTTTCATTTGACCCACCCCCTTTCCTAATATAATGCTATTTTTTTTACCCGCTGAACTTATCCCAGGCCGAAAGGGGACGGCAATAAGACGGAGTGGAGCCTCAGCTATCGATCACAAGTGGCCTGTCGAGACTACACCCGCCATTATTGGGTCCGTGACGAGGGTGCCTAAACGATGGCCGCCCACGACAGCACGAGGAGCCCACACATGTGGTCGCTGCCCTTATTCCCTTTCTCAACCTCTCCCTCCGTCGTATCGTGCAAATCATATCAGCCTTTCCGTGAAACGGTCCGTTTTTCCGCGGGACCGTCCCTCTTCAGCCCGCTTGTCTGCCGAAGAAAGGCAGTGCACACGGAGCGCCACCCGTCTTGTGCATTCCCGCCCTTGTTATCCCCAATATCTGCGTACGGCTCTCTGCTCCGCCCTATGGAGTGGCCATCTCCAAAGGAGGGATGCCAGATGGTTTAATGTCACTGGCGGCGCCTGGGCGCTTGTGCGTTTCCTTTCTTTCTTTCGTCTTCACCTCTTTTCCTTGCCTTCAGCTCGTCTATTGGCTGTTTATGCATTCCCCTTGTATCTTCAACCGGGTGTCCGCAAGGCAGCACGGGGTCTCCTTAGGTCGTGCTTTCGATGACTCAAGTGATGCAGTGGAGGAGAGGGATATGGCATTCGGTGATTCTTTCCTGATTTGCACTTGATACCCTGTACGTAACAACCTCTGCATATGCATTTCCTTTCAGATGCACACAGCGGCATTTTATTTGCTTTCTGAGACTATTACGATGGCAAATTTATCTTTTCGGAAAAAAGCATAACATATATCTGTCATTCTAAACGCCTAGTTTGAAACGATGGCTCACTGGAACACTCGCATTCAGAAAAAATAGTTTAATTAAAGACTTCACAACTCTCAGCTGCATCGTATAATCTGTACGACAATTTATGTCGCCATATATTATTATGACATGTAAATTGCACGCGAATTGTTTCAAAGGAGGCTCAGGGGAAAGACAGTTATGTCTCAATTGCTTTTTGCAACCATAACGAATACATTTCTGTGGCTGTCTGACAAGATGATTTAACGGCGCTTTCAAAGTGGGAAACAACTACACACAATACAACGAGCGTGGTTATAGATCTTTCATACTAGTCCAATATTAGGTAAAATTTTTAACATAATTTCATTCGAACCAACTTTCCAGCTGTCTCCCGAAGCCATGTGCTACCTATATATCTGGACCATCTGAACAAGGCTTCCAAAAATCGACGCAAAAACTGCAGCTGCAGTTGTCCATTGCTGACATAAAATACGAAACAAAAGCTTTGGGTGTGGTTCTCTGGCATAGAGCACTGCACGGGCCTGATTTTAGGGTCCGGACACTGCTCGAACCCGCTTTATGAAGCCCGAGACCCACCCGGGATCGTAACAACTAGCCGAGGCCGGGCCCGGGCCAGGTCTTTCATTTTTAACCTTTGGGAGGGCCCGAGTGTACATTGCCATGCCCGGTGTTAGATGCAAAAAAAAAAAAATTCGTGAATGTGAACAACTTCGACAGAATTCTGTCTGGTTGGGTTAAACTTAAGATGCAAATATACCAACCAAGGGCGTTTATTCAAAGTGGCGTTTATTCAAAGAAAAAAATTCGTTTTTTAGATTTGGTTGACTCTCTTTGTAGTGGGAAATCAGACGGACATCTAGTGTGTACAACAGGTCGTGTAGTGAAATGCAAAAATTTAGCGCCAAGTGGTCCACATATTTTAGCTTTCAATGCATTCGGTATAGGTGACATCGGCATAGGAATAGATCGTATTTTTACTCCAGAGACACATCACATTTCATGACCAGATTCTTGGCACCGTTCGTCTGGGCCACAAGCTGGTATGCTGAAATTTCGGTTACCGCATTTCAATCCACGGGTTTGTTGGTGCATTGAAATGTTTGATCTGTAGTGGTTGCTAAGTGGAGCTCTTTGTTCAGCACATGAATTCAATTCCCGGCCACCCGCCGCGCTTGCTGAGTGGCTAAGGCGTTCTTCTGCTGAGTACAAGGATGCGGGTTCGATTCCCGGCCTAGGCGGCCCCTTTTCTGATGAAGGCGAAAAGCGAAAATGCCCGTGTGTAGGAGATCTCAGCGCACGTTAAAGAACCCCAGGTGGTCAAAACTAATTCTGAGTCCTCCACTACGGCGCGCCTCATCACCCGCGTTGCGTCGGCGCGTTAAACCCTACAATCAATCAATTTCCGGTTAGGGTAGCCGTATTTTTATGGGTGCAACATGTTAACCACTTCTGTGCCTAGACTTAGGTACCGAGCTCCAAGCTGTCGGCCTTAACCCCTTGCCCGCTACTGCATTCGTTGTAAACGTATCTTTGGTAAGTTATACCCAATATTTAAAGCTTGATGCACTTATGCCAATATTATTACAGCACAGCTACTATCAGACATAGAAAAACATGTTTTCAAAAGAACTGATACAACTAACATCAAGTAGCACGTCGAAACAATCTCAGAACAATCCTTTGTAAGGCTGTTTTCCACACTTCACACTTCACGTCACAGACATTAATGGCCATGCCCATTAATTCAAGCCCGAGCCCGGCCGGGCGTACGGCTTCAAGACCGAGTCCGGCTCAGGTCCGCAGCATTGATCCCGGGCCAGGTACGGGCCCACCCATGAAACGCTTCGGACAGCCTGGCCTTCGGGTCCATCCCAGGCCCGTGCAGTGCCCAACACTGGCCTGTCAGTAATAAGCATATGTGCTAACGTTTAAGCAGGCTTACGATTTTCTGCTCTATAAAAAAAGTTGTCATGTTCCGACCTTTCCATTTCTGTTTGTGGGGAGGACGGTTATGTACGGTGGTCATTATTTCCGTGTAGTTATACGAAATAGTACTGGCCACTATGTAATGCGCTGAACGAAACTCGTGAGTATAGGAAGGCTTAAAAAAGAGGCGTTAAAAGAAAATTCAACAAACGTATGCATACACTCCAAATGTAAATGCATTGGAAGCATCGCCAGTTTATATGCGAGGCGATATAAAAGACAGCAAATAATGGATCTTCCTCGTCTTACTGGCTGCACAAATTAAGTTATTTTCTCCTGCTTGGGAGTAATTACTCTCACGAAACTTGTGGCTGCCGTTTTTTACCCCTCAATAAATTTTATGATTTGGCGGACTCTTTCTAAATTAAAGATAATGATTTAAACTTAGCCTAAAGGAGAAAAAAGAGCAAGATTGAACAATTGCTGTGTCGGCAAGAATAAGGGGCTTATTACAATCGAAAGTTTGTTAAATTACCAACAAATATCTTGGTTTCAGTAATGAAGTCCTGTTGAGAACTCCTAAAAATGTTTAGTGTATATTCAACTCCAACAGTTTATTTATGAATACGTGGCATCGTGAATTCTGTTTTCATTTTGTTTTGATGGAGAAACAATATACTTGCTGAAAATAATTCTCAGGAGCTATATCATTTAAACAATATTCTGCGCCGGCAAGAGATATTAACTTCCTAGTGACAAGTATTCTTTGCTCAATATTTTGGTAAATAAAATACAAATGAACCAACAATAACAACCATAAAATGTTAAAATTAAATAGAGCAGACAGCAATCTTTGGTTATCAAGAAAAAAAAGGTGGGAGTAAAAGGTATTTACATCCTGGACTGAAAATGATCGAATAGATGCTCCGGCACTTCAACGTAACGTTCAATTATCACCGTATTTGTTGCGCGAAATGCCGTGTACACTCTACCATTTACAGTGTACACAATAAACGATACCTGTCCGTTGTGAAAGCCAGCAAAACGTACAGAGATTTTTGAACGTTGAAGGAATGACGAACATTTACCGCATGGGTTAATTCATTTCTAGTGTATACCTGGTTGGGAGTCGCTGCTTTTCTGAAGTTCAGAAGACTAGATTTCTGGGAATCACTCGGCCGTGCGACCGCAGCTTGCCAAGGAGAGGTTATATTGGCCCTCTGTGAAGCGTGTTTGCCTGTTAAGCACAAGTGTATGGGAAAAAATGCAGAAGCCGAACTTCTATAATACGTCGCAACCGCCACGCATAGGTAAATAATACCTGCCACAATAGCTAAAACGAAGCTGTTGATTTATTATAGACCCTTTGACTCCTTTATCGGCAAACGAGATTAACTGCTTCTCAAAACTTATCTTGCGAATTTACCAATAGAATCAGAATGATAAAGAAAAAATTGACATCCACCTCAATGCAGCCATACGGCTACTAGGGAAAACTGCGCAGCTTTCTCAGAAAACTCGACTTTGAAGAAAAATTCGTCCTCGTCTAGGATTCGAACGCGGGACCACCTCCTATCTAGGGCAGTCGCTTTACCAACTGAGCTAACGAGGAGGATGGATGTTTTTATAGCGCTAGAGCGAATTGATCAACAACTCGAACATACTTCACCTTAGGGATTTCCCCTAAATCTGGTCCATTAACCCCTGTCCTTCACTTCGAGCTGTTGATCTATTCTCTCTCACGCTACAAACGGCTAGCCTCCTGGTTAGTTCAGTTGGTAGAGCGACTGCCCTTTATAGGCAGTGGTCCCGGGTTCGAATCCTTGACCAGGACGAATTTTTGCCAAAATGCGGAGTTTGAGAAACCGGTACAGCTTTTACTTGTGGCCGTACGGATGCATTGAGTTGGATGTCAAATTTTCCTTCCACGACACTTACTCAACATTGGGGATTTTCCCTAAATCTGGTCGACAATCAGAATAACTGAACCAAATTTTGCATCTTCACAACACGTTCTAGTCAATTAAAGCATACGAAAGGGTGACATTGAAGGTCCTCACAAATAAACAAAATATTCATGCAGAAACCCTTTTTGCTATTTGCAAGGAGAGGAAAAAGCCCCGAAGACTCAATAGTTAATGTATACATGACAGAAACTTTTGCTGCTTCACGAAATGCGCCCTGAGAAATGCATATGTTTTTTCCAGTTCCAAAGACGTGTTTTTATAAAAGAATAATTCTCCAGCTCCAACTGATTTCAGAGTTGCAATGGAAAGCACACAGGGAGAAAGGAAAAAGATCTGCATTACAGGAGGGCTTTTGTGGAGTAAGAATATGGGTTGCATTGCAAAGTATATTTAATTGTCACGAATTTATTTACTAAACCTCCATTAAGCCCCCGTATGTGTGCATTCCGCGCGATGCCTCCACACGTTTTGTTAACTTGATTGACTACGCCAAGCAAACTGCTTTCTTGCATGAGACTGCCAAGTATTAACTTATGCTCATGTGGTATTTGGTTGGTGCGCGTTTTGTAACTTTATGACGGAGTACTTCTAACGTTATGACCAACAGCATCTCTCCACTTCTTAATACCTATAGAGTACCAATGCATTGTGCAACAACCATTTCCTGTTACCACGGCTTTCATCACAGATCCGCAAAATACAAGAGTGCCGGTATTGACTATGTAGTGTTGATGTTTGGCCCTCATTCATTTTCCGTTTTATGTGTTCTTGAAAGAGCGGCTGCGCCTCGGGCAGTATTGAAACGCGCACTCGCCAATTCTATAAGTGTTATCCAGACGATATTATTTCCTTGGCTCAAAACGTAGTATAGCATAAACGGCTATCGTAAGAAACCGCCAGAGAGAAAGCAGTGACGCGGCTTACATTTTTCCAGACCGCCGTAAACGTCAAGGGAGCGCTGAGAGACACGGACTGTTTGACCGTTATCACGTCGCCGCCGATGGGCCCAATAAAACAAAGGATGCCTCCAATCCCTCTTCATGCCTTCGGTACCCTGCTAAGCTTTCGCTGGGCATAAAGCTGCTCCTTGGGTTCCTGAAAACGTCACTTCAGCTGATGGAGCCGGACCTTCCCGAAAAATGAAAGCCGGGGGCAAATTATAAACCCGCTTCTGGGGAATACATATGCCCCCGTAAACTCTAGGAACGGCCAAATCGTTTTTGCCTTGGTGTCGTGCGCACTGATTTAGCATCTTCAGCAGCCTTCTGTGAAAATAAGGTTATAAATGCGATGTTCCAAAAAGTCAACAACCACGTTAGTTCATTAGCAGTAAATGAATGAGAAGGACTCTAAATTTGGTAATATGTTATGTAATTTAAAATATGTTCTGTTAATTGCGCTGTACGCAAGGATGATTGTAAGCTTTAACGCGGCGACACAACGCACGCGATAAGGCGCGCCGGATTAATTTTGACCACCTGGGGATCTTTGACGTGCACCGAAATGAAATCTCGCACGCAAGCGCGTTTTTGCTTTTCGCCTCCATCAGAAAAGGGGCCGCGCGGCCGGGAATTCAACTTACGTCCTCGTGCTCAGCAGCGCAACGCCTGAGCCACTGAGCTACCGCGGCGGGTTGCTGTACGTACGGACTCGTTTCATACTGTTTTTTTATATCATGACTTCCTGTAACGTGTACATGCTGGTAGATCAAGTGCTTTCTGTTACCAGTAGAATGTTTCTAAACTGCTGATGAAATTTTGTGAATAAGAGCGGTACTGGACAAGACTGAGCAGGTAGAAGGACAATGACCAAAGTCGATGTTAATGTGCTCGATAAAGTTATGGTAATATATCCGTGTCTTCCCTATAAGTTTTGCTAACATTTTTTCCAAACTGTGACATGCAGCAAAATCTCACGTATTTGCTGATATATACCAGAGGCCTAGATTCTGAGTAAATTATAATACTAGCTGTAGTATTTGGTAATAATTACGCAATGGCACCGATGGCCAAAGAGCGTCAGAAATACAACTTAAGCTTCAAACGTCTTGTAAACTCGCTGCTTCACGCCTATATTGCCATAGCTGTTGTTGGTAGAGGGGCTGAATAATTATCTCCGAATCTCCCGATAATAGCTAACGCTTCTTTTTTGTTGCGACATTATCTTTACAAAGTTGGGTATCCCGGTTCAAAATATTTGCTTTGCATGGGGGAAAAGGTCAAGCTGTCGCGGAAGTGGGTGGCGAACTCATCTCAAGGGGAAGGGAGACAGATCAACCGTTTCATTAAGTAGTGCACAAAGCGATCCTCAAATGAAAGAAAAGAAGTCGGTGGCACGGGGCTATGTAGTATGCATTGCGGAGTACGTTAACTCTGCCTTCGCTGCGTATACTACACAGTAAAGGTAAAAGCTGAAATAGGTTCGTAAAAAGACCGATTTACAATTCTATTTTTTTTTTCAACGTTGAGGCGATGTGTCTTCAACACAAGGCTAAGAAGAAAGTTTTTCCTGGTTCGTTTTTAATCTTCGCTGGGGGTCGTCATTAATTATTGTGCGATTGTTTTCGGTTTTGAAGTTCAGTCTTTGTTTTTGCTTCATTTGTTTTTGTTGATGGTTTTGACGTTCGCCCATTTATACGGTACCAGGCAACATCGTTATGATTGGGTGCCCGCGAGTACGACGGCCTCTGCGCAAAAAAAGTGGTTTCATTCAATACTCCAGGACTCACTGCATTGAAGAAAATTGAAACTGCTGAGAGGACCAACATTCGAGTTGTTAACGCGGCAAGCAGTTTCTTCGGGCTTCAGTACCCATGAAGGCTTCCTGTAGTGGCGTAAAGGGTAACGGGACTCGTGAAAATTAAAACCAAATATCAACGCTCGAAACGCGCAGCTGAATAGTGACCGCAGAGCTCGACACAAAAGACAGTGGTCCATCCAGCTCAGCAGAGTTCTGCTTTTTCTTCGCTTTCGTCACGTTTCTCGGAGAAAACAGCGTGACGCAGCGGTAAGCCAGACAGGATTCCGGAAGCCTTCTATTTCCGGTCGTGACAGACGACCAAACTGAGGATAAGAAAGAAATATGATGGAGGGCTCTTACCATGTTGCTCGGGTGCACTTTACTGTGTACGCTCTAACGGCACGTATATGCTAGAAAGAAAAAAAACGAGGAGAGTGTTTAGTTGTTTTGGTTTTCTAACTGCGAAGCTGTTGAGAAAGTCGTTTGTGTATGGTGTTCGCTGTCAAAAATGCCAAGAGAGAGAGAATCAACTTTTACTAAGCCCTTTAAAGAAGATGTGTGCGCGCAGGCACCAGATGGGGTAGTTCCCTAGTCACGGGACCCATATGTGTCCAGCAGCTCCTGGTCCCTGGCCACAAGTCCGTACTGAGGGCGAGGTCAGGGCTGGACAGCAAGGTCTCCTATCGCTCGAGGGGGTTGGGGATAGGGGTGGGGGGAAGGGAAGGTGGGGGGGTCTTGAGTTTCGTGTACTCACCCATGGTGTCGCTAGTGTGCCTCTCTTCTTCTTGCAGAATGGGCACGAGCTGTAGTGCTCAACCGGGTACAACCTCTTCAGAAGCACGGGATGAGCTAGCGACTCCGCTTGTATGCGACGAACGATCGTCTGCGGTAGTCTGTCCAGCTGCGGATGTGGACCGGGAAGCCTACAATGCTCGTTTCGGTACATTTGGACTATGTCTGTGTAGCTCGTGGAGGGGTGCGGTAGCTCGTCCTCAGCCCAGATTGACATTTGTCGGGCGTGGTGGTCTGCGAAGAGGTTTACTTCCACCTGCGAGTGAGTGGGACCCACAAAGGCGTTTCAAGGTACCGCCGTGGTGCGAAATATCGAAGCAGAAAAAATATGTGCCCTTACTTTGCCACAGTTCCCGGCAGGCCTACAGCAGGTGTTATCTTAGATTAGATTAGATTGCTTAGACTGCTTTTCTGGATCATTTAGTTAGCTTAATTTTCGATACCTAGATCCCGGCGCACCAAACATCTTGCCCAGTGCATATATGTTGCGGCATGAAAGCAGGTGCGGCACGCATTGACTGTTTTTGAGTGTGGTGGGCGTGCGTGTGAAATTTTGCTTTGTTGTAGGTGTGCATTTGCGCAAGTCTCACCCACGAAACTTTCTCTGCATTGAGTATTTCTCTATGCAAGAGAAAGAACTACGCTGTTTAAGGCTGACCGCTTCATTCGGTGTCTTTATTCTCGACATTTAAAACTTTCAAAGGAAAGCCTGCGAAACTACGGTGATTTATTTGCCCACACCACAAGTGTGGCCAGAATTGTAATACTGAAAAGATTTCCATTATATGAACACTGCAGGCTTTTCTTTCGCGGGTACAAAATAACGACATGGACGTCACTATACAGAAAATATCCCTCCGATACGTTCCGCACGTTCTTTATACCAAACGAAACAGTACACTGGCGACGGGTGCTGGGCAGCATAATACTATGTAGTGTTTATTGGGGCGTTGTTCCCAGCTCATCTGGCGACAGCTTTGAAAATACAAACCCTTGGCCGCGACGGAATTGGTTGACCTGGCGCAAGCCCCAAGAGTGTGCATTGAGTATTAAAACTGATAATATTTACGTTCGGAAAACGCACTCACACATTAGATAAAACAGAAGCAATAGTTTTTCTACAGCATGTTTTTGGGTCCGAGGGGAGCTATTTCTTCTTACATACCATTTTGTTTTTTTTCCATTCTTGTTTTTTGTTGTTTTGTTGCCTGTTAAGCGCTTCTGTATAGCAGCCTAACAAAAAAAGACTAGAGATAAAGTATGTGATATCGTCCTTGTCTTTCCGGCAATTGTCCAGTCTGTAGGTCCAAAATCCACGGCTTAGAGATGACCACTTATAAGTGTTTTAGAAGTAAACGGATAAGAATGACTATATTTTCTGCCAATTCTCTCAGCACAATTTATTTTCTGCTCCTCAGTGCACAGCTGATGACTACTCTGTGAAATTGTAAACACCTACATATACAGCTCTGGAGCCCTCGCATCAATCCTGCATATCACAAACAGCGCTGAAAGCCACACCCAAGAAAATCAAAGCAGGAGCTGCATCCTCACGTTATTCAGCCCTCAATAGCAGTCATCTTGCGCTTCACGTGGGGGTTCACGTACAGTCGCGCTCACTATGACCTACACCGCTCATTAGTATTCAGACGATTATATCGTCAAAACAATGACTATGGGCATATACGTTTGGATAATATCGTATCCCTTATAATATCGTATCGCTGACTAACCCAGAAACATTCTGCCATTAGCTGCACAAGCATTTTTACATGTGAAACCACCAAACAGGAATGCTGGCATTCCTTTCTGTTAGCACCATGATGTTTTCCTTTTTCTTTCTATTTTTTTTTTGCGGTTGCGGCTATCACACTAGATGTTATTATTGCTTGTTCTTATTGTCTTGCCACGCTTGCTAGCTGTTATCATGTTCTTTTTTTCTTGTTTCACTGACGTGTTGCTGTATTATATATCTAGTTTTTGTATAACTTCTCTTGTTATTTTTTGTTTATCTGCTGTTTTTGCCCCCCTTACCCAATGCCCCCGGGCCTGTAAGGTATTTTGAATAAATAAATAAATAAGCATGATTCATTAGGACGTTGTTCTCCTAATGCGCACTTGGTTTGGTCTTTAACCCAGGGCGCCAGACAAAGGTCATATAAAGCTGTGAATACTAATGAGCGGTGTAGGCCATAGTGAGCGCGACTGTACGCGTCTTACTACAAATCACTCGGTGTAATCCAAAAAAGACCGATTCGAATATATTACGGAGCGCCGAGGAATGAGCCATCAGCTATGCTCTTTGCCGAAATCGACATATTGCCGTTTGATGGATTCAGGGACTATAATACTGCTGTTATCATCCAAAAAATACTTACCACAAACAATCCGTACAACTCGTCAAGGCTAATTACACCCAAGCGATCTTAACCTGCCAATAGTACGTAATGTATACGGTCAGCGCTTCTTGTCCTTCATGGGAGTAAAAATATGGAATAACATACCAAACTCCATCAAAAGAATACCAAATATGTTGCCGTCCATGAAACCTTACTTCAGAATGCAAGTACAATAATCCAGAATAGTCAATTTCAATGTAAGGAACACTGCTGTAAACACACTAAACAATGTAACTTGCTGCCTATTATTTTTACTTGTGTGCGACAATGAACCATTTTGCCCAGGATTGTATTTTTGAAAATATTTCTGTAATGAATCCGTTACTAGCCGTACAGGCTATCGATCCACGTGCCTCATCAACATGTTTTTGTGATGTTTTTCGATGAACTAAACTAATTGTTTTGTTGTTCTTCTTCTTCTACTTCATTTCGTAACAATCACCACAAACTGGCTCGACAGCCTGCATTACGTTTCCCCAGCCATCAGACCACAGCCGCTCAACCAAACTTATCCTTCCTAGACATATCACAGCGACAGTAATTGTGACCGGATTTCGATATCTGGATTGTATTTTAAGTCTAGTATATCACTATTTACATATAAATCCCAGCGAACCTGCCACGTAATTGTAAAACTAAGCAACGCAGCCGTGGCAGTACTTGGAATCTGGCGGCCAACAGAGGCCGGTTGAGGCAACAGCCAGAAGTAAGAGTTGTCGGAGCTATCGCGGTCGGCGCCTGCCCAGGTGCGACAGTAATTACAAAGACCGCGTCACAAGCGCTTTAATTATTCATGAATCCTTACCGGCCCCTCTGTTACCAGCCCGCTCTCGTCTACGCTATTACAGCCAGCAACCGTCGCGTATACACCACGCAGGCGCACCTGGTACCTTTGTAATCAAGCTCTCCCCCTTTGGAGGTTGTTTAGCTTTCTAATATTACCGTCATGGTTTCTGTGCAAATCTGGTGTACGCGCAGGGTGGGCGGATCCTAGCTTTTGACCACGCTTCTTTTCTGGGAATAAAGCGGTGCTAATGAGGGTGCTGGGGATCTTGTCTCTGCCAGTCCCATTGTACTTCGCGCTTTCGTCTCTGTTCATGTGTTTTTTTTTTATTTGTGCGCACTCGCTTCAATAGATTTTGGGAAGAGCTGCACGGGGAGGAGATTCCTGGCTGTTAAGGCGTGCTCTATTATTGCTGCTGTTCGGCGCTTTTTCGGGAAAATACACGAACGGGAAGAGCTGCGACGACTATCTACGCCATTTGCATAACTGAGATTCCGCAATGAAGCTGGCTGAATGAGAGACGGGAAAGATAGGGGGAGAGAGAGAGGCGAACTGGGGTAGCAGAGATGAGACCAGTATGGTATAAACTATAAAAGACTTATTGAGAGAAGAGAGCGAATACCTCAGCTGTCCGCGGAGAAGTAGATGTGCTTGGACGAGTTCCGAGTGAGCAGTACGTAGGTAACGTCTGACCCTTCGGCTAACAAGAGCTTAACTTGCGACTACATTAATAAGCGCGATGCTTTGGTAGTCTAACCAAATCAACCTTTGTCCTGGAGAATATGAATACGGGAGCTGCTTTTCAAGGTTTTTAAAAGTGAATCAGTCTTAAACGAAGGCGAAAAAACTGTTATGTTCTTCACAGCAGTGTAAATTGGTGGCCAGCCGGGCCTAAAAATTACAGCTTTATGCGCTACGCAATTAAGCCGTAAGGTGCGTTTATTTTAAAGGCACACACGCTCGTCCCCAAGTCGTGCGCCATATCTCTGGTTGTGGCTGCGGACTGCTCCGATACAACCCCGTGGTATTAAGTACCTCACATTCCTCTTGTCTACAAAAATATTGTTAATCAAATTAGCGATCGAGTTTGGAGGCCAATTGGCTTCGTTTCGTGGAACTGCCGGATTTCGTGGCACTCCAACCTAAAACTAAGAACAATCGAATTTCAACAAAATTGTTACGAAAATCGTCGATTAATCGCACCTTACTGGACTCAAATTACTCCCTTTCGCTCCCGGAAGAATCTATCTAAATTGGCGCGTTTTATGTCAGGGGTAAAGATGATTCGAGTTTAAACGCCGACGTGGTGGGGGATCTACCTTCGCGTAACGTCGGTTCTTTGCAACACTGATTAATGTAGCGCCTCTGCGGGAGGGTAGCGATGCACGTGCTTTATGACTTGCTGCTGCCACCGGATGCCCAATGGCGTTCGCTGCCCCCGACGCAATCTCCCCTCCCTGCGTGCATCTGCTTCTGTCCAGGCGTTTCACCGCCGCTCGATCCTTCGTGTGTCAAGAATACGCAGCGCACGCTATTAAAGGGGTGCAGTAACGTGAGTTTGGGAGCAGTTTCGTTACTACAAACGTCGTCAATGCTGGCTTTCTTAATGAGTTGGGCAGTATGACACTTTCGCATTATTCTAAACCCCATGCGCTATTCTTATTATGAGGCTCGCTTCCGCGGTTTCTGCCTTGGTAAATCAAACACTGTGTCTTGCATTATGCCTACTCAGCGACTGTCTCAGGCAAGGCTAATACACTGTTACTTTTTTCTTTGTTTTCACCATTGCATAGCCGCTTTACTCTCAAAAGTGTCAAAATTTGTACATTATTTTCAGCATTTCGAACTAGGGTATTCTATTACTTTCTTAAGGATTTACAGGGTACTCAGGGACAACGTTTTGAGAAGAATATAGACTCCTCAAGAAACTTTTTTAGGCGTGTAGCACAGCCGGCACCCTGCTGTTTTAAGAGATGTTCTTGTGCCATTCCTTTTCATCAAACCAGAACGCTGACACCCAGTTAAAAATCATTTTCTTGCCTGTATGATTTGTACTTTTTTTAATGCCTGCACACAGAGTAAATATTATTGCATTCATACCGATAAATGCTTCTGGTACAGAGCAAGCGTATATTGTGCTAGCTTCCAGTTATAGTACCAAGCAGAACGAACCTTGAGGTAAAGCACCGTTGTTTATTGTTGTTACGGGACTATTTGTAAGCTCAATTTTTTACAACCACTCAAGAGTTGCTAATACCAAGGGATCAGTAATTGGGGCATCCGCAATTAACGGGGGCCGGGAGCCCGCAAGCGTTTACCGCTCTTCCCTAGCCAGTTAAAGTGTTTTGCTTTATGGTACTGTTGCGACCGTGAAGGTCGACTGCAGCCGGGAAGAGGTCCAGAGCTGATAGGCCAACGTAAACTGTTTACTTCATAGCGAGAGGTGAGCCGAAGCCAAAGAAGAATTCCCCGACGGGCGAGGTTACAATACAGGACACGAGCAGAGCGACAACATCGATTCGCTGCTCTAACAGGAATGGTTTACAACGCTTGCGGGGGTCTATTTATTCCCAAAAGCGGTAACGGTCAAAACGCAACAAGCGGCAACACGCCACGAACGTCACAGACACACACAACGCTCTTTCCAGACTTCGTAAGTCGTTCATAGCCTCGGCGCACGTCGAGTCCGGGAGAGGGGAGAGAGGAGGACTCTGCTGAGTTCGCGGAGCCTCTGTGTCCTTGAAGAGCGTGGAGACGAGCCTCGCCGCCAGCCGCCGAAGTTTTGAAATGCGCCGAGAGCGAAGCGTCTGGCGCGGTTTGTCGCAACTTGTCACCGACATGGTGGCGCCTGACGGCAGAAAGGCGCACGAGGTGGCTTCGCCGCACAGCCGTGAAGTGCTGCGGGAAAGTACGGCGGCGCTGGCCGATTCGTAACAGTACCCACCAAACGTATACGCCTTTAAACCCGCTCTTATTTTTGTTATTGACAGTTGAAGAGATCACCTCCGGCGTATTTATTTAAGTTTGATAACTACTTGTGGCCACATAAACGTTCGTACTCGCACGCCTTTCGAACGATTATTAAAACATAAATTGCTTTTAAAAAACATATGCTATTTTAGTAGCATGCTTTACGATGACAGAAAACGCGGAAGGGGGCGAAAATACTTGCCCAGTGTTTGAGAATGCTATGATGTGATTGAATAATAAACTTGGTGTACACGATTTTTCTTCTAAATAATTTGCTTCTAAATTTTAATAATATTTGTGAAAGGCACACATAAATTACTCAAGCTTGCCTTCATTGTTTCCCAATTATTCAAGCATAGGGGTCTAATGAACTGGAGTTACTAAGTTATATCGGAGACTTCTCTTAGTAATCGCAACCCGTTTTGGCCTGTAAATATATTTAATTCAACTTTCCCCCTGACAGCCGTCCCAATAGGAGTGCAAAAGAGCTCACTTCTGGCTTCTCTATCTCTCTCTCTCTGTGCATTGATATCAACCTCAACCACTTCCCAGCATGGGCTGAGTCATTTATTCATTTATTGGCTAGTGATGACGGCGTTAGCTACCGTTAAATCCCAAGCGATAAGGACATGCTAGTAATAAATACGAACACGTATAGGACTGCTACTTAATACTGACAATGACCAACCAATCTAAACACTAACAAAAGTGATGGAAGGCGCATACCGAAAGATGATCATGTTTTTGGTAAGATTCAGAAGTATCCTTTAAACAAAGCTCAATTACAATTCGAAACGTTGAACAAATATTTAGGCGTGCACAATACTATCAAGCTGAAGTGAAAGTTCTACATATACCGGGTAACTGATGAGGGCTATGGTGCACCTATTTATTGAAATCTCCCATAGTCTTAAAACTGGCATTGTAGATAACCTCAGAGCATTCAGATTTCAACTTACGTCATTTTCATGGAAACACCGCCCCACCTGCTCAAGCCAATCGACTTCACTTGAAACAGCGATAATTAACTCCACTCGGTTTGTTTGACTTGATTCTCACAGGACAGGTTGCATTACGAACATAAACAGTGTCATCTCTTTACCACCTTGCGCAAGGCGTAGAAAAATGCCTCTGCTTTGTAGGTTCTCTAAACGTTTTCGTCATGCAGTAGTAATATGAAGTTCGTAAACCATTCATTTTTATCTTTATTCGCACATTGACAACGCCATCAAAGTGCATGTCATTACTTAAAACACTAACGCATTGCAACTGACATGGAAGCGCTTTCCGAATTATGCAGTGTAAAGGACAGAACATCGACAGTCTAGTTTTTCCAAATTCATATGTTTGTATGGATGTACAGTCCTCAAAAGTGTTAACAATAACGAAGAAGCGGGTGCCAGCCTATGCACGGAGCGGCAGATTACGATAGCCACCGGCGCATCTTCGGCGCCTGATAATGGGTGCTTCCGATGCTGGCTTTCTGTTCTTGGCAGCTCCTGCGCATGCGGCACAACATCGCTGATTATCCTGGGCG
This sequence comes from Haemaphysalis longicornis, assembly GCF_048455015.1. Classification (NCBI taxonomy): domain Eukaryota; kingdom Metazoa; phylum Arthropoda; class Arachnida; order Ixodida; family Ixodidae; genus Haemaphysalis; species Haemaphysalis longicornis. Next base: position 75,909,807 of record NW_027526361.1, on the reverse strand, counting down.
TTGTAGCAAGCTGCCACTCTAGGCATACGCTGACACCTCGCTTTTTGTTGTTGTTAATACTTTTGATGACTTACACAGTACAGCCATCTATTTGTGTCAACCATATCCAATGATGAGCGTCGGTTCTCGATGCGTAATTGGCTAGCCATATTGTGTTCAACTCAAGTATTTCTTACTTTTATCCTTTACATCCAGTGTTCATATCCCTATTTTGCTTTTCCGTAACGAAGTTGTGTTTGAGGGCTTGTTAAAATAAAAAGAAATACCCAGAAAAATGGGAGCTAAAGCCTTTTACATTAGGACGGTAGCAGTCGCAAATACGATAGGTTATTTTTTTCACAAGCATGGCTATTCTCAGCGTATTCACTTAATAACGTGCCCGTTAAAGTACACGCCAGCTTGTCGAAGTGCCAGCACGTCGGGTTTTTGTAATGCTTTTCCTGAAGAGGCATGAAAGCCTCTCGAATAGGCTTTAAAAAAGTCCGGAGCACGACACTTCAGGGCCACGAAATTTTCTTTAGACGTATTCCCGAAGGAAGACGGAAGGGGCAACAGTAAGCTCATTGGATCATCCACAATAAGCAATACAACTGCCAACGCAATGAGTTCATTCAGTATTCTAGAGAAGGATTGAATAGTAAACATGCACTCACGTTGTCCAAACGGGGAAAGCATACACGTGAACGCGTAAAGGAGTCAGGTAACAGAGAATATTGAACGAAAGTGAAGAACAAGGAGAAGGTAGACTTTTATAACAATTTCTTCTTGTTTTGGAAATTACTTGTTTCATAACTTCATCCTCACTATAATGGTGTTACTTTTCTTTAACTTTTTTTTTATATAATGCTAGAGGCCTTCTTGCGTCCTCGTGAAAGTTTTTTCCAGGTGCTGAACATTTTCGCGGTGAGCGAATAAGCCTTGCGGGCGTTCAGTTTATGCATGCGGGGGCAAGCGTTTGCTGCCACATGCCGTTCCAACCTAACGCTATGTGGTTTGATGCTTCGCATAACTAACCAGGAGCACTATAGCCGTCGGAAATTCTGCCGCGTTAACCGCGTTAAGAATCCCTTCCAAACTTATACTCTAGTGAGATGGGTAAACGCGGGTGCAGCAGTTCAAAAATAGTCTATAGCGCTCGACTTACCTGGTGCACAAATAAAGCCAATTATATAACGCACACTTCCCCGCTCCATCCCGTAAGTACTCGAGACACCCGGGCGCTTTGAAGGAGCCAAAGTTTTATAGCGGGATAAGCAGCGGAGTAAATTCTCACGGGAACGCATCCTCCTCAAACCTCAAGCGGCTCCTACTGAAAAGAGGATGCCTCGGCCATGGAGGCAGATAAGTGGACGCAAGCGTGAGAGCAGACACGAACTAGCTTTTCATATAGAATAGGACGCTGCTGCATGCTCTCTTTTTTTTTGTTGTACATTATACTAGCTGTTTCCGCATGCTGCGAGCTGCGTGCTTTGAAGTCAGGGTGGGTTTCCTCTCCGTCCCCATTATGAAGTAGAGAGCATGAAGCCACGCTTCTTACATATGCGACTCCAACAGCGAGAAGCTAAATGTTGCCGGGTCTGAGCTGTTTTATTCATCTCTTTAAGTGGATCCTCGCCAGTAAAAGTCTTATGCCGTCTGTTTTCTTTCATATTGTCGCCTTTTGCTTATTTTTGCGTGTTAAGATTTTCAGAGGATAAAAAAATTGACGCTGGTTTCCGAGTATGCGCACGTGTAAACGATTTTATGAAAAGCATAAAAGGGAACTTCGGTCATGATTGTGGTTGTGCACGCTAATGAAAGCCCTTTTGGACAGTCATTCTTTATCGAAGGCAACCTTCTGGGATAGTCTGGCCGTTCACACTAACACTTCAGATCAATTTTACGTCCACCACACACTCCTATGTGCTTAAATCGCAATCATTAAAGTTTAAAGAAATGTTTGATGCGTTTGGTGTTTCCCAGTCGTACTCTGCAGGAAGGTCACGTTGGGGGTCTCTATGATAAAAAGTATATGTTCCTTTAAAGAGCTCAATATTCCGACTGCAAGAATAGTTCACTTATGTAATCTTTGCTTGTCTTTTCCAGACATCTAGAAAATACTTTGATACGGGATAAATAATTTCGCAAGACGATCATTTTTCACAGCTTCGTTTTGTTGTCTAATTATCTGCATCAGCATTACAGCTTAGGTTAATACCGAAAAAACAAGGTACGGTCAAAACAACACACATTGAATATAATGAATTCAGTCAGCATCGCAATTTAACCAGCAGCTGGTGTATGAAGCAGTACACTTCGACTACACGATATTTACTATGTTTCTTTTTTTCTACGGGATATATTTTTCTATTCTAGGATGATACCGGATGCAACAGCTGCAGCTTGACTGTCGAATTTACGCTGAGCAGGAAATATGAACACTTTACTTCTATTTGACCACATTTATTTACCTTTCAATCTATGGTGTGTTAAATTTGGTTGTTTGGTGTAAGCTGACTTATATGTATACTTATTCCGGTAGCTTAGAACGGAAAACAAAATCTTACTCTCGTTTGTGTGGTGAAAGACGGCATTCTGAAGTGAACAGATTTAGCTAATTCTGTGAGACCAACACAGCTTCGAAGGCGCAATGCACCTATAAGATAAGTACGATATGCATGGCGCTAATAACATGAACGTACTTTTAAAAAAAGTACTGCGTGCTTCTCCACTATCCCGGTACTTACCACGGCGCCCCCCTATTTAAAAAAATGCGCCTTTAGATATGTCCACTTTTTTATTATTCCTCTCATCCTTCGCCGGCCGCTTGTTGACAGAGCTTATCCCGTTTAAGCGGAAGGAGTCCCTTAATACCGTTCTGGTCACGAAACTTCTCCGTCACTCTATGGGAGAGCTTGATATGGTGCCAAGAACGGCCGCTACGCGGCGCAAGCTGTCTTAGGGGGGCCATCGCGCCCCGCAGCGCCCGGCGGAACGCCCTGGCAGCGGCGGCAGCCCGAAGGCGTTGTGTGGAGGCAGCTCGCGGTATTCCTTCCACCAAAGTTTCTGCATCAGCGTCGCGCGAACTTCATGTGCCAGTGCACACTGTTCAATGTGGATGGCATGAAACTTCGAATGCACAATGCACGTGCTGTGTGACGGGCTGCAGCTCCGGATACCGAATAAACATGGAAAAGGCGTCACTCTTCTGTTTCCCAAGTAGCGCCGAACTTCGAGATAAATGGAAGAGAGCTATACCGGGGTTCTAAGCTGGCGGTTTCAACTTCGAAAGCAAGAACGTTCGGGTTTGCGAAAAGCATTTTGATGCTAGCGGCGTTGTAAAAACCGACGAGCACATCGGGAACGGGGTGGTCGTGTCGCTTCAGCGAGAGAGACCGAGGCTTCGGACGGATGCCGCTCCAAGGATTTTTGACGGGCTCCAGGCCTACCTGACAAAGGCGAAACTGTGTTTCCGGCCAGCGATTCAGAGGCAATCAGCGAAGATGCGGCGCAAATTGTCTAAGCGGCGTATCATTAGCACCAAATTTAAGATTTATTGCATGCTTTAAATCATAACCGCCCCCCAGCATCAAAAAATTAAAAAAATGTATGATGTGGTGCCTCGGTAGTGGCAAAGGCGGCCGAGCAGCCAGCACTGGCATTAAAAGGAACATCCAGATTAGGCTGCTGTACTTCCATTCCCGAGGAAATCATGGGTTGTCGGCCGGTAATTAATAATGCTATAAACAGTAAACACAATGAAACAGCAAGCGGCGGGTGTCCCGTGTAAATTGCCTGGGAAAATCAATCAAATGCTAGGCACGCGAAACTCGTGTTTACAGCGGTCACGAAAGCGCTCGGCTGCTATAACCGCGCCGCGAAAGTCCCCGCGTCAAGAAAGCGATCGGCGCTCACACCAAAAAAACTGCACATTTGGGTGTAAACTCAATTGGAAGGTCTGGAATAAAACTTCTGGCTGGACCATTCACTTCATTTGAATACTTCGGTAGCAGCGCGCGAGAGGCCAGCCGGATATAAACCAATGTGATTGCTCCTGTACTACCCAGTCGTGTCTCATTCCGTTCACCCTCCTCCCTCTATTTACAGCACTACCAGAATAGAAAGCTCACCTACCGCATAAACATAATCGCCCTTCGGCCAGGCGCAAATATAAATACGTTGTCGAGCGGATCTAGCAGTAGCTGCTCGCATCGGGAGCATGAGCATCATCTTTCAACACTTGCGAGCTATGACGTACCGCTTCGAGGCATCGTAAGTACGCATATAATTGGGCTATGAGGTAATTATTAACAGAATGCGTTATCGCGCCGTGTGAGAACACTTTCAAAGGCGCTGCTGTTTATAAGGTAGGCCCGCACTCCCAAGCAAACTACGCGTGCGTTCCAAAGTAAACAGCTCTCATTCGTCGTCGACACTGGATCCCGTTTCGGCTTATTTATCTGGTGGCATTGATGCGTTCAGAGACGTTTAAGAAAAGGTAACAGGAAGAACAGCACGCACATAATCGCGTCGAAACGTCGGCAGTAGTGCGCATACAAGCCCAGCACTGGCGGCGGCTTGTGGCCCCCCTACGACGAGTGGCGCCGCTAGCGAAAGATTTTGTCCCTATATCAACCTCCGGGCGCAGTTTAAGCATCGGGCAACGGATAATATAGTAAAGGAAGGACAAGATTCGTAGCTTATTGCGTGTAGTAACTAAGGTGCTTTTTCTTTAATATGAGACAGTAATATGTGCAACGCTTTCTGATCGTCTCCTAAAATATATATTTTTACCCGCCGCGGTGCCTCCGGGATCGCGGCCGGGATCACGGGCTCGATTCCCGGCCGCGGCGGCCGCTTTTCTGATGGAGGCGAAAAGCAAAAACGCCCGTGTGTACTAGATTTCACCGCACGATAAAGATCCCCAGGTAGTCAAAATTAATCCGAAGCCCTCCCCTACAGTGCTCCTGATCGCCTGCGTTGCGTCGGCGCGTGAAGCCCGACAATCAAAAATATTAAAATATATATTTATATATATCTGGTGAAAAAAGATATATCTAAGACACGGTATTTTCAGGAGTAAAGTCAGAGTGTTGCTTACAACGACGGCATTCTCAAATGTGAAGGATTGGCGCACAGTGCGTAATTAATTCGCCAAGTACTCAGCAGTAATCTTCAACATGTTACCTGTTCGAGGATTGCGCACGGCTAAAGCGCGTCTTCCCGGGATTACTATAAAAAGGGCTGTTAAAAACTTCCATCCCAACGAAGCCCCGTGTGAAACAAATATGAAACGACCAATTGTACACGCCTGTGCGCGCCTTTCCGTAAGTTTAAGTGCGGTTTTGTGTAGTTACACACGTTTAATACCTCTATCAGTTTCCACACCACCATACCCTCCTGTTGGCAGGCTGTACAGTATGCAGAAGGGTTTGCTGAAGGACCAGTTCGTGCATTGTACTACAAAGGTAAACAGGGCGAAAGACAGGACAAATTAGAGAACCACAAACCACAGGCGCTGACAAACAGCTGAGCGCTTTACTGCAGCAGGAACATATGTATGTATATATATATATATATATATATATATATATATATATATATATATATATATATATATATATATATATATATATATATATATATATATATATATATATATATATATATACGAAGAATAAGGGTTGGCAGTCAAGAAAACCTCGGAAAGCAAAGGGGGGAATGCGGTAGGTCACAGAAGCAGACGAAGAATTTTTTGAGTCAGAAAGAAAGTGGTGAAAAAATTCCCACCGGGTGCGAGCCGAACCCACGACCTCCAGAATACCGGTCTGGTGTGATGACCACTACGCTACCGGCGGGGCTGTTTCCCCACCACTTTCTCGGGTATTTCTGTTAAGGTATGTTTTGTTTCCTGCACTTGGGGGTGGTAGCCAGCGCCACTCGGACTATTCGAGGTGAAGGGGACCTTTTTTTTAACCCCCGGGCCATGACTGAAGTGTCTACGACATGTCGAGAGTGGTCGACCAGCGTTGAACCCCCTTAAAGGAGACATGAAGAGAAAATGCAAGTTGGTTTTATTCGAAAGATTTCGTGTTTTATAGTGCCCCCAGCGCTTGTCCGGATACAAACGGTGCTTTATTCACCGAGAAATTAAACAATTTAGGTTAAAATTTTGATTTTCCCGCTCAATCGTGCGTTTTCGTGGTCCCAAGTGACATCACAGGAACCGACCGCTCTGCAGCCTAGAGTACCTTCATTCACGCATCCGCCGTACAGGGTAGAGACACGTATACGCTGGCGCCGCCATTTTTGGTTGCTCGCTCGCCGCCGAAGCAAGTCATTGTATCAAAACCGCGCTAAAATTATCGCCGCAACGCGGTTTACTGAAGAAGTTTGAATCATATTGTCTGTTTCGCGTTGCTAGGTCTCGTGGGAAACGAAAAGAATAACGCGTTGAGCCCGTTGGCCCAATTGCGGCGGCACGGGACCGTTCAAAGGTTGTCTCCACCCTGTAAAGCGGTGTTGGTTTGTTCCCGCGTTTCTTTACGTTCCGTAACCTAGATGGCGCCACCATACCGTGGCAAACGTTTGGTTTGTTTTTGCCCGCATTTATACCTGGCTTGTTTTTGTTCTGGGAGAAAATATTCGTTCCCTAAAACAGTGCTCGCTCGACAAATGTGGTCACGTAAGACACCGTTGCTTGCGTCAATCGGCCAGTGTCGTCTGAGACAACCCCAAGCCCCGTAGTGCTGTGCAGCTAAACCAAGCATGCTGTGGGCAGTACGAACAGCAGAACGCATCAGTACTTCTATGTTTACATGTGCTTTCGTAACTTCCACTGTTTGTCCCATCATTCTTATTGCTTTGTAAAGAATGTGCCCTAAATTTAAGCGCAAATCGCTCGTTCGTCTAGTTTGTAAGCTCTACCTAATTTGCGTCTGCTTCTGCCAGCCTCCTCCAATCGCAGAGCTTAGCTCATGTGACATCATAGGTTCTGTTGCGGGAAATGAGCTGGTGGGTCGCATGACCATTTACGTTTTTCCTAATTATGTAGCTTATTTGAGCGAAGTTTACGTTAAAAGTGGTGTCAATATGATTCTAACGAGACAATCTTTTGAATGAACCAAACTTGTGTTTTCTCTTCATGGCTCCTTTAAGCTACCTTTGGCACCAAGACTGCCAGAACAGAGGCCCTCGCTATGCATGTAGCGAATCAGAAAATGGGAAATGAGGGGCTCGGTGAATTAAGACAGAATAAGGGTTGGCAGCCAAGGAAACCTCGGAAAGCAAAGGAGGGAATGCGGTAGGTCACAGAAATAGAAGCAGATGAAGAATTTTGTGAGTCAGGAAGTGATAAATATATATATATATATATATATATATATATATATATATATATATAGGATACGATAGCCCATGGCGAAAACGTAATCCACCACGTGGATTTACGGCGTCAGATATTCGCGACAGAGGTTCAGTTGTTCATCAGCGCCTGTAGTTTTTGGTTCTTTACTTTGTCCTGTCTTATTCGCTGTTTCTCTTCGTTTCCAGTATACCTTGCCGTTGCGCTTATGTCTACGCCGCTAAACTACATAGAAATCGGGGTGCGGGTGAAGATATTTTTTGCCGCCCTACAAAAAGATTGCGTTTATGCGGCCTACCATGTAGCGCCAAATTCGCAGATAAGTTGGTGAGAGAAAATCAGCGCTTTTGCGGTCACCTCCATTCTCTCTTAGCAAAGGCTTGAATCAAGAAATACGTGTTAGTTTGTATGCTCGTCGATGGCGCTGCGTAACTGTTATTGAAATATCGTTGTTATCACCTAAATTATACCGTAAAAGAAGTGTCAACATTTATCATTATGAAAACTTCGCATACGTGTAACGAAATCGGCTGCTTCTTGCTGTATTTGCCTGTTAAAAGCTCGAACGACGTCCGTCTTGAAGCACCAAACGCCAAAACTGGCAATGTGAAAGAAAAAGCAATGCCAAAAATAATGCGAAAAAATAATATCCCGTGGTTTGGTAAAAGGAGCTCTAAAAGACAAAGGGAGGGGACTGTGAACATGAAGCAAGAACCGCTTTCGTCCATTTTCGTACTATTTCTTTACGACAGTTTCTAAAATGAAACTTGCCGTCTTTTTAAAATTTAACACGGGGCACTGACAAGCTTGCAATGTTGATGGTGATGACTGGATGTGTATGGTGCAAGGCCGACTTTGGGAAAAGGGCGTCAAAAATACTTACTTGATGAGGGTGGTGGGAAAGGTTATACTAGAGCCTTTCAGCAAAAATAAATATGAAATGAATTAAAAGCCAAGAAAGACGGCTGGTGTAGAGGGCCATTTTTTTATTACACATGATGTGTCACGTGACAAGACATGATATTTCACGTAACATGCATGACATGTCACGTAGCCGAATACGACTGAGTTGTCTTGAAAGAAAAGTAAGTATTGGAGTGCACGGGTGCTCCTCTAACAGACAACTCGAAGAATACGCAGACGGCAAGCAGCAGTCAACAAAGTGACGTGGGCAGGCGAGCGTGGGGAGTCCAACACCGCAATGGCTGCCCGGGGAGTATTTAGCTATCGGCGCAGTTGTTTCTCAAAACGTCGAACTACAGCGAGAACACTGAATATCAAAGAAGATTGTTCTAGGCTAGTGACGTCAGGGCAAAACACTCTCCCTATCAAAAACAGATAGCCCGTGCGGTTTTGAAAAGAAAGGAAGAGATAAAAACACTGATAACAGCAGAACGCCGCCGGATGGTAAAAACTAAACAGAAGCATACAAATAGAATGCATGGTTCGTGGCATAATGTATTTGCACCTTCAATGTACTAGCACCATAATAATAAGGCCTTTCCTTCTGCAATTCCGATGCAAACAAAATTTTAACGTCGAGTTAAAAAAAACAGTGATTTTTTGTATCCCAACGACTCCCTGCACATTAGAATCTTGCCTTGAGCCCGCATTTTGTGCCTGCATGTTGCAGAATACTTAGGGGTTACGGTTCTGTAAGGAAGCAAACATTTCAACGATTTTATTTATTATTGTGCTTGCACTTTGCGCTTACCGTCCCCGCTGAAAAGGGACACTTAGTGCATTCCTTCTACGCTGCTCAATGAATATTCGATAGCGCCGTGTAGGCCACTTTGGCATATTGGGTTTTGTAAATAAGACAAAGTTTTCTTCAAGTAACCTACGCAGTCTAAGGACGTTCTTCTAATCTTAAGCAATCTGAAGCTGCGTATTCTCGGGTTGTTTTACTGAATGCATCTGAAGGTGGTTGCAGGAAGGCAGCGAAAACGTTGGCGTGGACGTTTTTGGTGGCACGTTTACACTAGCGTCGCAAAATTACTTGTCTGTTTCATTTACACTTGACAACAGAAGGGAGCGCGAGAATAGCGCGACCTCGGAAGGATTTCTCATAGTCAGCAACTTACCGCTTCTCCGGTGACAAAGTTCGGTAGCGAAAGTGCTGACGAGGTTTTCTCCTGTCTACAAACACTCCAAGCACTTGACATTAACCGCCTACCGTTATCCCTAAACAAATTGATGATGGCTACCTTGAAGGCGCGCGAGACGTTGCCCGGACTTACATTTTTTTTTATGAAACCAGCACTTGCAGAGGCGCAAACAAGCCCAAAATACTGAAATTTGCCGACACTAAAACACGCGAAGTGAGTGTTCAAGACTGCGTTATACAAGAACGACAGCTTCAGCCAGACTTCCGGTCAGCGCACGCCCAATCCACGGTAATCTCGGCAGCTTTATTGCGAGTTGCGGAGTCAGCATCGGGAGTCTACTCAAAATCTTTGGAGACACCCACGGTTCAATGTAAGTCAAGTGGGCAGGATGCGACCGGGCCTGTCTGCTCGCATCAGTGCCGTGCCCTTTTCTGAACGAGCGGAATGGCGGAAGAAATCGCCTATGAATTCTTTTGAAAGCGGGCGTTGGACACCAGTTAGGAAATCCGGTCTCTACCTCTTTTTTTTTATTGAACTGGGCATGTTCTCGTGAGGTGGAAGCATCTACCGCGTCGGACCCGTTCTTCCGGAACTAGAACCGTTCATTTATTCGAGCGTATTCGTTTACCCTTGCTTCCGTGGCCATCTTAGTCCAGCGGCGCTTTGAAATTGTTTTTCAAAAAAAAAAAATTCCGGTAAACTTCCTTTGTCTCTCCTTCCCTCCTCACTTTACACAGCGTCATTGTTCTCCCCCTGGTGGTCGGATTCAAACGGGATCACTGCGGCTCGTTCCTACGTCTATTTTTCCGAAGCCTGCTCATCCGAACTGCCACTCCCGTACCTCCCGTGAAGAGATTAATAGCCCATTACATCGTCTGGGCTGCGCTCGAATTCCCCTTTGTTGACCCGTCAGAGAGCGTGCAGTTCTTTGTAGCGAGCGGTAGCCGTGTGTTTGTGAGCTGATGAACGGGCCACGCTTTCTGAAGAGAATGCTTCTAGTTTGTTTCGGTGATGGTGGTTACACTGGCATTCCCTATAGCTCAGGGATAAGAAATTAGGTTAGTTTGGCCAAGTTTTGTAACGGAAACTACTTCCGTTAGATATAGCGTGTTGTGTAAGAATTCTGAGAATCCAATTAGAGGACCGGGCAGTGCAGCTGTAGTTTGGAATAACTGCACCTCGTTTCAATTTAGCGCACAAGCGCGGCATTTTTTAAACAGAACCTCATCCCTGAAACCAATGCATAGGAGCACCGCTTTTGTATAGGAAGTGTGAAATGGATGTTTGGCAAGGAAGCTTGTGTGCGAGTCAGTATTGAAACTACAGCAAAGGCTCAGCTGGTGGAACATGTATTATTCGGTGCAAAGGATGAAACCGTCTGTGTTGTTCTGGGAGTATTGATGAGTTATATGTGTCAATACTCTAATATGAGATTCCGTCGCTGCCTGGAACGCTGCTCCGTATTAGTATTAACGCGGAGCTGGTATAAATTATACAGCATGAGTGGAAAACTTACAGAAACAAAAATACAGACATCCTTGTAATTATCAAATCAAATCAAATCGTTTATTTTCTTTTCTTTTACAAAAGGAGGGCACAATCGCAAAAAGCCACTGTTACAAGCGACTTGACGAAATGGCAGCCCCGGTTTCCGACAACAGCAGATATCACGACCATATGCGATATTATTTCATCCCACATCTTGCGAATTAAACGAGCAAGAAAAAAAAGACACACACACACGCACATGCACACACACACACACACACACACACACACACACACACACACACACACACACACACACACACACACGCGCGCACGCACACACGCGCACACACACACACACACACACACACACCAACACACGCACAGAAAAGAGAAATAAAAGGAAGGCATAATAATCAAATCAAATCACAGTCATGGCCATATGCTTAGCGGAAGCAGGAATGGTAATAAGTATACAATTGCTATAATATGGGCATAAGAAGCACTATATAGAACAACTTTTTTTTCAACAAGTGGAATCAATTTTTTTAAGGAAGGCTGTATACATAAGACATCGGAAAACAGTGACCAATAGGTACTTTATACAATTGCTAATTTCTCAAAAGAAGAAAAAAACTGACACCCAAGGCTTTTTCGGGAAACACAGAGTGTTTTTAGTTTTTTCGGAGAAAGGCGGTATATATCAATGGAAATGGTGTCGTATCTATTTAGCAACACCGGGACGTTATACGTTAATGACTGGAGACAAATTGTTGCGGGGTGTCGGCTTGTACAAGGACGGAAAACGCGTTTGGTACGCCACAGCGTTTTTTGTTAGGTTACATATGTCACTAACGAATGAGTTGCGGCTTTTAACAGCTACACGAAAGCAGTTTAGCAATCTGAAGTTGTAAAGAATTAGTGCGTTAACGACACGGAATCGAGTGAAAAGCTCTTTTATGTGGTAGTGATAGGGGACATTCGCAAAAATTCTTAAGGCCTTTTTCTGTAGGGTCAATAACCTAGTCATACTTGTGTGTGTTGTGGTACCCCACAATAAATGGGAGCGGGAGAAGTACGGAAAGATAAGGGAATTATACAACAATAGTTTAATGCGTTCCGGAAGTGTATATCTATTTCTATTAATTACGCCAACAGTTCTGCAGAATTTCTGATGCACGTCGTTGATATGTTGATCCCAGGTTAAGTTGCAATGGGAGCGGACTCCCAACACCTTCACAGTTGTTACTAATTCTATGTTGTTTGTATCGATAGTAAGTGTTAGTGGCGAAACATTTTTCTTTTTTTTGCCTAAAAAGAATACCCTTTGTTTTGTCTGTATTTATTAGCAGAGAATTTTGCCTGGCCCAGGTTGCAAGGGGGGGAAGAATATCATTACTAGTTTCCTGCACATCCTCAGTTGTCGTACCAGTTATTAACAAGGTTGTGTCATCTGCATAGCAGACAAGCGAAGCTTTTGGCTACACAAGGCGTTTGGAGGGTCGTTGACACATATGCAGAAAAGAAGTGGTCCTAGAATGCTCCCCTGGGGAACACCTGAGCCGATGCGTTTAAGTTCGGACAAAAATTGTCCCAGACAGACATATTGTTTTCGATATTTCAAGTAGGAGGACCTAAGGGTGTGATCAGCCCCCCCGTACGCCATACGAGTGAAGTTTATCCAGTAATGTTTGTCGATTTAAGGAATCAAAAGCCTTTGAAAAATCTATGTATATACCTAATGTCAGTTTGTTTTGCGAAAAGTTATGCAGGATTATTTCTTTCTGTTCAGTAAAGCCGTTTCTGTGGAGCAGTGCTTGCGAAATCCATGTTGAAAACAATGTAACGATAGGTTTTTATTAAGGAACTGGGATAATTTGGCGTGTATAAGCTTTCAAATTACTTTAGAGAATACCGGTCAGATAGATATTAAGAGTTATGCGACCCATAAGAGCAGCTGATCCACTGATGATGATGGTTAGAGTTTTTTGGCGCAAGGCCAGCTGTGGCAAAGAGCGCCAAACAAAAGTATCTAAAAGAAAATAGTGGCTACTAAAGCCAAAATAACAGTAAAATCAATTAACGGCAATGGTGATGGCTGCTGTATGGGGACAGATTTGATTATGCGTGATAGGAAATGAGGTTTAAAAACTTCACGTCTGACAAGTACTCAAGCACACGTTTCACGGAAAACATGGCATCGTCACCCAGAAACAGCGATGGATGTAGGGCAATATGTTGTCTGTAGAGTTCTCTGAAGTGTCTGTGTAGTGTTGTGTGAAGTGCCTTGCATGAGATTAGTATGTGCACTACGGAGAGGGCCTCTCTGCACCTGCTGCACTGGGGTCTAGGAGATCCCGTCAGCAGATACGAGTGCGTCGCACGGGTGTGCCCTATCCGCAGCCTACCCAAGGCGACTTCCGTGTGTCTGTTGTGTGAGTCAGCTGTGTACCGTCCCAAGTGTGGCTTTATTACATGTAGTTTGTTGTCTGTCTGTTCGTCCCAGTGTGTTTGCCATGTTCTGCGCAGGTGTTGTCTTATGTGTGGCTTGAGGTCTGTGTAGGGTATCGTTGTAATGTCTACAGTGTTCCTGAGTGCAGCAGCAGCGGCCCTCTCGTCTGCCAACTCGTTCCCAGCGATCCCTGCGTGTCCTGGGACACAGCAGAGGACCAGCTCATGCTTTTGTACATACACGGACATGATAGTGTTGAATACAAGATTAACTATGTGGTTTTTTGGGGGCTTGTGCGATGACAGTGCGCGAACAACACTCAAAGAATCTGTATAGATGATGGAATTGGAAATTCGATTTTAAAGAATGTGTCGTACAATAAGTAAAATTCCATACGCTTCTGCTGAAAAAATTGTTGTGTGCACGCTCATGGTTCTGACTGCATTGAAATTTGGACCATGAGCAGCGCACGACACCATAGTGGAGGTTTTAGAAGCGTCTCTATAAAATCCACTGATACATGTCCTCAGGCTTAACACCCGCGTAAGGATACACCAAGAAACAGCTTTATGTAACTAATGTGGCTATGTGGCCTTGTCGGTTAGGCATGATCAAAAGGGGTAACAGCGTCACTAGAACACGGAAAAAATGAGTACTGCACACATACGGGTGCTGAAAGCGTTCAGCGCTCTTGTGGACCCAGTTTTTATTTTGTCCGTGTTCTAGCTGCGCTGCCTTTTTCTTGAACCATATATCACTTGGACAAATGGGGCGTCAAATGTTGCTGCTTTTCCATTTATTTGCATAATTTGGAGGCTGTGATCAATGGGTTGTATTGTTTACTTAAAAGAAAGCGAGATCGTCGGCATCTAATTCACAGTTAGTTGAAGTGTTGCGCTGTAGAATCCATGTAGCAAGAGAGGAAAACTTTACTTCTGCGAATGTTGATCAACCGTGACGTCATTGTCACTCTTGTGAAGCCCCGATATTTGTCGTTCTAAAAAGGTATCCTTTTTAGTAGCGTGAACGGCTGTAACATAGGCGTGAACGCCCTGATTTCGTCTTCACCATCGATCTGAAATGCTCTGCCGAATTCTTTTTACGCCTGTGTCCTATTTTAAGCGGGTTTCTCCTTCCAATTTTGGCTGGTAACTTGGTCCTTATGGTTTCCTTCGTCGCCGAGAAATTCAAGGCGGGGCACTCTTGAGCCACCCAGCCTAAACCGCGTGCGCTGCACAAAAGTGCGAAATTTTATTTTGTCTTTTAGCATTCATTTCGCACTTCAGTCAGCGGATTTCGAATTACAGCGCTGAGAAACCCTACAGCTGCCAGAGATCTCAGGAACTGGCGAACAGTTACGTCAGCGAGATTTTCAGGAACGATCCGGCTGCAGGGATTTGACATGAAAATGTTCAGAAACGTCGCAGTTAAATGGTTACTACTAATAGTCCGGCACTGGAAGGTTATTGGCTTTGCGCAAGAAAATTTCCGATCTATAAAAGTTGTAACTAATTTCCGGAGGACACGTATCGACCCATATCCCTACCTACTTGCGGCGTTAAATCATTGGAGCGTATCCTCAACAATGCGATTATAGATTACCTAGAATCTAACAATATCTTGAACCCAAAATAAGACGGATTCCGGATAAGGCCACTTGCGGATACTTTATCCAGACGGATAAGGTATCGGATAAAGACGGATAAGGCAACTTGCGGAACTAACACAAGACTCTGCAGGCATAATAGACCCCAAACTTCAAGCTCACACAATATTCACATACTTTGCGATAGCATTCGATCGTATGCTTCATAATAAATTAATAGCCACGCTTGAATTCAGTGTCATTAAGAGCAAAGTAATAGCATGGAACTCGGCTTACTTAAAAAATCGTACCCAGTATGCAGTTTTAAAGAATGTAGATTCTGACTTCCATAGTGTATTTTCCGGTGTTCCCCAAGGGTCTGTTTCGCGTCCAACATTATTTCTTATCTACGTTATTGACATCTCTTCTTGTGAGGAACCAGGTGTAACATTTCGACTTTTCGCAGATGAATGCGTAATTTATACTACAATACGCCGTATTGATGACCAGTAAAACTCAATTAGTTTTTAGAAAACATTACCTAATGGCGCGGGAGGGGGATGGAAATTGATATGTCTAAACCAGCGCTTACCGGTACAATCTTAAAGGCTGGAATACTACTCAAGTTGACACTCTAAAACATTGGGGCGTCACATTTCCACAAGCCTTAAATGGGATGACCATGTTACCAATACAAGCGCAGGGTTTTTAAACAACTAGGACTTCTGCGCAGAACATTTAGCAAAGCAACTTCGGCCGTTCCGCTAATCGCCTACAAACCCAGGTCACACCCCTACTAGAATACTAAAGCACAGTGTAGGACCCTCCAGAAATCGCGAGAAACTTGAAAGATTGAAGAATAGTGCTCTGCTGTTTATCTATTGAAAATATTCTTGGCACAACAGTGCAACGGACATGCCCAATCAAGCGCGCCGATCACCTCTGTCCTGCCGGCGTCATGTTGCTTCCATAAAGTTTTTATATCTCTTCTTTTACGGCCGTACAACAATCCCTAAATTCGACTACATTCATCCGCCTGGCCACAGTTCAAGTAGGACAAACCACGCTGAATGCATACGGTCCTTCAGCGCGCATAGCCATGCGTTTAAACATTCATATTTCCCCCGCGCTGTGAACGCATGAAATGCGCCACCAAACGAAGGCGTAAATATGAACATATAGATCAATTTTCATTCGTGGAGAAGCTAACGGTGTCTGTATTGCTATTTTTTGTTGTGGTAGCGCAACGTTTCTTGAAGTGTATCATTGGACTTTTTTGTTCGTATTTTTTCTCATGCGGTAGCATGAGAAAAAATACGTACAAAAGCATGCGATTTCTAGTATATTTTTTTCTCGTGTTCGCGAAGTGTACCAATGTAGCTAATGTACTATTGTTGTACACGCTATTGAAAAAGTGTTCAGTCGTTCCACTTATGGAGACTAAAAATATTGCATTTCTTCACCTTGTATCTTATTAAATACCTGTGACGTATGCCCGCTGCTATATAGGTCAGTATCAGCCATACAGTATTGACATATAAATAAAATAAATAAAAGATTGTTAGTTTAGCGCTTAAAACAATAACTGAGGACATTTAGTTGCTATTTGAATTAGGCAATAGTCCGTGACCCGCATTGTAGTAGGTTGCTCACACGGGCTTTTTTGAAGGGTGTCCAGACGCTTACTCCCCGAATGATGCTTTTCAATAAAGCAGTTGAACGCAGCACTGGTAATAATACAAATTTGTTAATAAACCTACATGTGTTTGCAGACAAAATGTCTAGATGATGCGCAATACCGCTAAGGTATTTGCGCTGTTTGATCGTGAATTCAGTGAGCGCAGCACCTGTGTGATGTGCACAAAAAGCCGGCCTTCACATTTTACAAAACGTTGTCTGCAATACTTCCAGTGCAAGATTAAGGCAACGTAAATGAAGCTCTGTGGTCTCGTTTTGAGGTGTTATGCTAGCCTAGAAACATGTCTGACGTCTACCAATGATAGCTGTTTTTCAAAAGGTGTTTGAGTCACAACTCAAAACAACCTCACAGACCTGTAAATTAACGACAGGGGTTTTTAAATGATGAGCGTGACAGCATGCGTAATTGGTAAATTGGTATGTTATTATGGGTCGGAAAGCCTTGCCATAAAGTAGTGACGCCGGGAGCTTTAAAAAGGGAAAAGGTAAGTGCTTTCGACAGTGTAATGTACCAAACATGTCTTGGCGAACCAAGGCACGTTTATGGCGTCGATTTTTCTGCGTCCCCTTTTTGTCACCACCGTTGTAGCGTTGACGTTTCGGCGCTGGCTTCTCTTTTAAGCTATTTCCAGTTGCAGTTGCTAAAAACATTTCTGGCAGGAAAAAGAACGTGAACACGGTGCAAATATAGGCAAAAACGTTCAGACTTCGTAAAACTGGTGCATGGAATATACATGTCAACACTGCTCAGCGGGAAAGAAATGCTACGTATACTTGGCGAAAAACATAAATATTCGTGCACTCAAAAGTAAACAGTACGCGGGTTCGTGAATTGAAAATAATTTCTCGGTTACGCAACCGTTAACAAATACTGTGGATGTGTAGGCAGTTTTCAGTTCGAAAAAGTTAAAAAGAAACACTAATTTAGGTGCATATTCCAGGGAAGACACCCGACCAATTTGTGTAAATTAATAATTCGGCGCTTTTGTTGCTTCGGAATGCACCTTTGCATAACGGGAATAACCAATAATTCAATAAAAATACATGTTGAAGTGGCTCATAAAAAAATGGTCAACACTGAGGTAGAAACGGCGTCGAAGAAAAACGGCGAAAAAGTGCAACAGAAGCAAATGGTTTTGGCTGGAGTGGTGTCAAGCACAACAAAAAAGTTGTAGAACGACCTAAGCCCTCCTTATTATGGGCTGAGCGCAAAAGCATTAATGCTCAGTTCAACAACGGTTGTAGCGGTTTGACTCCCCGAGCCTAGTTTTTCCACACCCGCTCCTTTTTGGCGCCGAATGTTCGGGGCCGACCACGCATTACAACTGCTATTGATGTAGATGTTTCACAGTTGATCGTCGTGCGCTAATTGTTCCCGCTTTCACTCAAATAACTACGGCTGCATGAAGTGCGTAGATCGGAATACCTGACGCAAAGAAAAGAAGAACAAAGCGGAAGAAAGTTAAATAAAATTTCTAAGCCGCCCTTGATTTCCGTTGTTTGCCCCAAGAGAGCGCGTAGCTGCCTGCATTTCGACTGCAAGTTTCTGATCCCACCGAAATGGGAAACCGGCCTACAGCAAAACCTTAAAGGGAACGTTCCATGTGCTTTCTCCCTATAAACGTCCATTTAAACGCGCGACATTTGTCGCATCTTTCTAGCTCGACATCGGGAGGCGTGTTCGTATTGAAGATATGACGATGAACTTCCTTCTTACGAAAAAACGATGCGCTCCAGCGATTTTCGGAATGATGGGAGCCCTTAAGCGAAGCAAAAAACTACAAAACGAAACACTGGAAAACCGTCGACGGGCATGCCCGGGTGCGTTCTGATGATACGTGCCTTCGAGGTGGCATCGTAGGTGATGGCACACATAGATTCCGAAGCTTTAGGGGGCGTATACGAAAGAAAGTAGACGCACTGCACCTACTCACAATAGGTATCTTTCTCTCTGTGAGCGCGGGCCTCCACCGAAAGAGAAATATTTTTCGAATCAAGCGGCTACAAAAGAAGAACTGGCCTTATGGTTCGTCGTTTTTGCATAGTTGGAATACCATTACGTTTCCCTGAAAATCTAGGGGAAAAACAAGCCGTTGCGAGATTTTACGGCGGGAACAAAATTCTGCCAGCCCATTGTAAACATGGAGCGTTCATCGACATCAAAAAAATTGTGCCATTCTTTAGTGCACGCTTCTTCCCGGAAGCTGTTTAGTTTGGCAACATCACTATCGTAAGTCAGTGGTACAAGAAAAAAAAATAACCTAATTTTACTTTGGCGAGACCACAATTATCGCAGAAAGAATTCGACATGCTTAATTGCAAAGCCAAGCTGATATTCTGTGCGATGGTAATACAGCACGATTTTACCGGTGGGGTTTGAAATTACGCAGCTTATTTGCTTCTGCATAATAAGAGTGCCAGTGTATACAGTATCTGTGCATGATTAGGCTTGCGCTCATGTGAGAAATAAGAATACATTAGAGGTGCTATTGTCGCCCTAATAAAATCACAAACTTTAAGTTATCTTTCTCAGAGGCACTGTAAAGACATAATCTCTAATAAGAAAACCCCCCAACGAATTTGAAAAGAATTTCCCCTGTATTTATGATTCCCCAATTTTCTTAATTAAACGCCGAGTGCGTCGGCGGAGAAGCTTCCGAAAGCGGCTTTTTAAAGTTGCTGTTTTATTTGGACTCGCTTTAATCTATCAGCAGTTAAGAAATTAGAGCCAACGTTTATTTAAAGACACACGAAAGCTCCGCAGATAAGCGTAGCCTAACCGATGGCTCCTCGAAATGCATCAATGCGGTTGCTGATTATATCCGCTGAGATAACACTAAGGCAAGCATCTTCATCGAGACATGCTGATGTTACCTAGCCAATACTGCTGACTAGCTACGACAGGTTAACGCCAAAATTGGTAATAAAGAAAAAAGAAAATTGCCATCGTAGAATATTCTTCCCGCAGGTGTGAAGATTTCAACACAACTACAAAAAATCAGAGCACAATTCTCAGTAATTGCTAGATTACAATCAGTATAAAGGGCGCAGTGCTGGGGTGTAATATCTTCGTTTTAATTGCTTCCTTTTTCATTACAGACTGTTGCATATGGCATTGTTTGGGGCCCATGTGTAAGCGTGATTTCAAAAGCATCTCTTCTAGTTATCTTTGATGCTATAGTAAAGTGTACGTTTATGCGAGTCAGTAATTATACCTCATGCATACCGCCATCCTTCCTCCGCTCTCCCGCTCCCCCCCTCTCCCACCCGAAGACAAATACGGAGGCAGACAGAATAAGGAAGCTACACAGGGCTTTTCGTGTCGTTGCCTTATTCTGTCCGTGTAGTTTTTTTTAGGCGCAGTGGAAAATTTTGAAAGCACACTTATTTTTCGCTTGAATTCAGACTCCTGTGTTAGGTTGATATTGAGATCTTACGAGCTGTTGTGTACAGATGAGGTGCCCTAAGGTCAACATTGCCATTGCTTGGGCGCCCGAAAGAAGCTTTTCTTTCTTTCCTCCCCAATGCATCTCTCTGCCACCCGAAGACAAAGGTAAGCTTTCTTCCCACAGAACTGCTGTATTTACGAGCGTCAGATGGAACCATTCTGCTTCTCGCTCAACAGCAGCGCGTGTTTACCTTCCTGTGTGCGACGCGATTCAGGCGGCACTTTATATTCAAATTTTTATCCTTCAACTCCCTTTCCCATTTCCCCCTCAGGCGATGACAAAGGCCATGGAACGGAGTGTAATTAAGATGAATAAATACATATCACAACAACATTGCTATGTGCACTGAATGAGAAAACTCGTCGGCCAGTATGTGAAGCTTGATGTGCCTCACTTTAGCCGGTTAAAGTGAGGCGCACGTTATCCAGCGGCTTAAAAGAACGACGCCGAGCGACACCGCTCATTCACACTGTCTTCTTGAATCTCAGGGCTGGTTAAACAAAGCCCACTTGCAAATGAAACGAGCAAGACATAATTTGCGAGGTGATTAAGAAACAAACGCCTTTACGCATGCTCGAGCATGGCTAAAGCTGTTAATTGATATCGGTTGCTGCACAGATTCACATGATGGTCTGAAATTAGGAATTAATACTACTAATCTCTCGTACAGATCCCCGCAGATTAAACGTACACATGCGGGGAGCGGCAGAGCACGGTTGAAAGAAGTGCGCCGGCAAAAAAACGCCGCCCCCATGCCTAGCAGGTGGGATGAAAATTTAAGCAGTATATAAACAGTTTTTTTTAACTCTCTTCCAGCGTACGTTTCTTGCTATTGTCATTCTCGTACGTTGCCCCATCACCGGGATGGCGGAGACAGTCCGTCGTAATTCCTTTGATACGACAACTGGGCCAGAAAGAACCACTTTTCTAGCGCCTGTCCCAAAAGTTTTGTTTGCATTAGCTAGGCATTGTAGTGGCTACCGAAACCAGTTAACCTCAACCAACAAAAAAATCACACTTGTGGAATGCTTGATAACAACGTCGTCACTCTCGACATTTTACTCTTTCTGGTTGATAATTTCCACTCAAAAAGAAAACACCTACACATGACGCACGATGCACGATTTATTCCGGGCAGTTTTGTTCGCGTACAACATAGCAAACATTGCCCAAATTCACGTTGCGCAAAAAAGGCAAAAGATCTGGTCTCAAGTTTTCGCTAAGCCTCTGGCCGTAATCTCGAACGAGCCTTGCATATTTTATTACTGCGCGTGGGCAACCGCTGCCCGTGTTCTGAAGCGCAGTACGGCGCTCACTGCTATTTAAATTGTGGGCTTTCCGTCAACTTAAAACGCGTTTTGTTTAGTTTATACGAGTATTTTGTGTTTCTAACAAATTCTACGCGAGGTACTGACTGTGTATACTAACCTAAAGGAGATACTGTTACAGTGAAAAATAAAAGCTCGCGTTTCTTGCAGACCATGCGAAGTAATCCAGACAACGTCTGGGGACGTGACTTCAGAACGTTGCATCTAATCGAGTATAAATATTGCACCAAGTAATCAACAAACGGACATTATTATGGATTTTTGAGGGATGCCCACCTGCAAGTGCAGTTGAAGAGGTTTAAGATATAATAGAATGACGGAACCAGTCGCAGGTTGGGGACTATTGAAACAATTCTTGTCTAACAAATAGGTACCTAACGTACTCTTGAGCTAGAGGGAACGATACGGTTGGCAGGTTGAAGAAGTTAACCAAGACGCAAATGATCCACACCAATTCAGGCACATGACAGGGCTGCAAAAAATGAGTAGCTGGAACCCAAAGCTTGAATCTAACATTCTCGATGAATGCAAGCTATTAGAAAGTGTATCAGCCTCATACAACGTTCAGCAGAGGCGAAATGCATTGAAATCCAGGAAATATCCAACGGCAGCTAGATATCAATTTTCGTTATTTTGAACTACGCGAGCGGATGTATTGATAGATGTCTCTAGATCAGCTGTGCAGCCGATCCAACTGAGGAATCAAAGGAACTGTGAGCGAAAGTATAGGCGGTTTAAATCTTACATCGCGTGAAGGTTTCTGCGCGAATGCTACCCCTCATAAAGCTCCAGCCGACGCAGTCTGGCGCCTGTTCGCCCATCCACAGACCCCGAGCCGCTTTGAACACGCTGGTCGACTCGTGGCTCCAGAGTTTAGACCTAACATTACACCCCGGTGCCCATTGGGGCTCCTGCCGGCACCCATTGCGGATCTGGTGGGATGTGGAAGGCGACTCTGCGCACGGCACGACTTGCGCATCGCAATTTGTGCGCCAGCACATGCTTTCACGCAAGCCAAGGGGCGCGCGCAGCAGCCACCACGTCTGGTTTCCGCGACAGTGATGTCTGGAAATAATTAGTGATAGCGAGCGCTGCTGTGGGCGTGAAATCTCGCCGACCCTTTTAGCCACTTTGCGTTTCTCAGTGAGTTCACCGGGGTGCGAGCTGAGTCTGAGAGAAAGAGAGAAGGCAGCGTTCGTGCGATAAAATATTTACCTTAATCGCCGCCATGCTCACTAAATAACCAAGAGCACGCCCGTCTGTGAGTTCACCGACATGGTATGTACTTTGAAAAAAAAGAAGTTTCGATGCAAAAGTTTTCTATGCATTGCTTAGTCTTCGTTGTACTTGTGACCCTTGCGCTTTCTCGAGAGGGAACTTTAGTAGATGTTGTAGTGATTTATCTAGGGCCTCCTGACGTTTCAAGACATTTAACTTAATGTTCTGTAGACTGCCGTTGGTTATGTGATCGATTGAGCGGTTCTTTGGATCCACAGACATTAGAGATGAAGACAAAATAAAGACAATATTTTTGCGCTTTTTTTTTGTCGTATAGCTGCGCTAAAGAGGGATTTGCTAGCTATTGGTGACGCTCAGGTGGTGAGAGCTATTTCGACAACTTTCAGTATCTTTACAACAGAAGATCTCGACTTTCAAAGCCAATTTCATGGAATAAGATCATTATCACTCATTTCTCAAACTGCGAAATTGCTTTTGCACAATTTCTTGGCATAGATGCCAGTGTATTTCTTCAATTGTAAATAACAGCCTGAACCGTTTCACTCGGCGAAGGTGGATGACCACAGAAGCTTTTAGGTGCAGGATATGAAGTTTACACAGAATTTTAGAAAACGTTTCTCATCTCTACTGTGGTTGACAAAATAATTCTAACAAATAAATCACGCTGTGTAAAGTAAGAGTCGTCTAATCGGCCACTTGCAATAAAATTCGTGTTTAAAAATTTTTGGTGGAATAAGAGTTACAGTAGTATTCTATAACCGTACGCCTCCAGACGATCCTCATGTAGTGACAGCAGACCAGAATTCTGTAAAGTTTGAAACTTGTCTTGGCCCTATCTAGATGTACAAGGAAATCAAACTCGCCGTAAACAGAAAGTCGTCTTAGCGGCCAATTTGTTACGTAATGGCTTTTGGGACGCTGTGGTAAAACAAAATTTAGACTCTCATTCTCTGTTGAGCGTTCGCAATAACGTTGGATTTACCGAAAAGCCACTAAAAAACTAAGGTGTACATGAGCATTGCAACAATATTTTCAAATTTGCGGCGGATAATCAGATTCCTATCAGCATTAACACCACTGATTGAAGAAAATATAACACTAATAGGGCCAAGCAAAAGTACTTGCCAGGCGACTGCTTCGCAGCCGAAATTTGATTCATTTGAAAGAACTAAAACTATGACACCCGCTTTAATGGCGTCGTTATCCGGTTTTATCTTTACTTTGATTTATTTATCTTTACTTTGAAAACATGCAATTTTTACATCATTAAATATGTGCCTATTATACGCACACTCATAAATTTCCATCTTCGAAAGGCTAATTCGATTGTGCCGTACATGTGCGAGTATGCAGCTAGCTGACCACTCCATCTTAGTAATGGTAGCACTATATCGCTTTGTTCAAACCGGTCATGCTTTGTAAATCATCGGTAATTTAGGTGTACGTTATATATCCGTCAGTGGCGCACGCCTATAGTCTAGTGCAGTATTAAAAAAAAGAACCAAATACTGTTAGGGCATTCCGGATAGCATTCCGGCGATGAGATTTTCCGGTTGGTATAGTACCAAGTTCCCACGAGACCGTACGGGCTGAGTCCTTCAAGGCATTGAAGGACACTGGTACGGGCCCGCAGCAATCTCATCACTTTAACGGGCGCGAAGATTGCTGTTCAGCCACTTTTGGGACTGCTTCTTTTCTCGCAGTTTTGTGACTATTTTTGCGCGGAGCTTAGATTGGGCAGGACTGTAGAGTCAATACGCGTGTGTGGCCTGTTAAAATTAATGACGTTTATTCGTAGTGTTTAGATAAAAATAAGGGGAAAACACAGTTATATGTTTTGAGGAGAACAGTATTGCTACATTTATGGTGACTGTGATGCCGCCGTACAGTCGTAATCAATTTGAAGGTGATCAAGGAAGCATCAATTAGCCGGCCTTACAACCTACACAGCGGCTGTTTTCAGACATTTGGAGATGCTGGAACCAGTGGCTTCTTCCGCTCGTTGTATCGTGAATCATACAACCCCGATGCAACCCGTAACATGGCGCTGCAGGATTGTTAATTAGTTACCCGAGCGATCACCTTGAAATTGATCCTAACTATTCATCGTCTGTCCGTAATACCTTTGCGGGCGGATTTCAGCGTCTCATCCCTGCTAAAAATAAGTTCTTATTTTCATTAGCGAAGTGCATGCCAGGTTTAGTTTTCTCGCGCTTAGGAACGGGCGTTAATGATGCGCACTTATTTGGCGTGTGAAACCATGTTGCAACCTTTGTTGCAACATGTTTTGAGCGCGTTATTGCGACCAGGCTAATGAACAGGCGCCGCTGCAATGATTTTTATCGTTTCGTAAGTATGTTTATTTTTTAACGTTTACAGTTCCGCGGCGTTAATAGCGACGTGGGAAGGAGGCCGCCATGCAAAATATTGACTGATGAGGGTTGCCTCGTGTACTATGTTATGAAGAATGACCGCTTCCACTCAGTGCAATTAGGAAAAGCACGGTTGTATTGGTTTTTTTCCCTTGTTTTGCTCGCTTCTAATCTCGCGAAGATAAACCTCCTAGGAATCTCCCCCATTATTTTCACCCTCCGCTAAAAAGTCAGGCTAAAAACTATACAAGCATTGACTAAAGCGTAATCCTACATTTAGTTCCAAAACAGCCGTTGGACATCAAGCCGTCATGGCCGGTTTTGCCGGAGAGAACGAACTCCGTTTAAGACAGAGTAATCTATATTATTCTCCGCAAAATAATCTTTTGTCCTCCAGATATCAAGAGCGACATTTTTTCAGCTGTCCCGCCTTGCCATACCTGTAGTGTAGCGGCTAGACCTGCCGCATGAATTTTCTGGTGCTGTACTCCCCCATGAAATGTGCAGGTGAACACGGGACTCTGACAGGCATGGACTATGCAGTCCCAGCGAGGTTGTTCGGAGCTCCTGTACCGCTTGTGTGCGGATAGTCACGCTTTTCATCGGCGTTACGCTTTCTCTACACAATATGAACTCCTCCTCACGTCTGTCGCAATTATCTTTCTTAATTTAGGAGAAAGTTCAGAGGAGCCATGAAGACCAAAAATATTTTTGTTAAGTTTAAAAGACTCGGCTTTTGTAGCTAACGAAGCTTCATACCCTGCATAAGACGTTTTTTCAACCAGGAAATATAAAACCTTTCAAATGTTGCGCAGTAGTTACTTAATAAGGACAGTAGTGACGTAATATGTCCTAGCACTAAAACATTTTTTGCAGTGTGTTAACTGCGAGCTAGCATTCAAGCGATACGATTAAATCGAACTAGACGCCAAACTACAACCTCCAAGTCCTTTTTTGGCAGTGGCTTAGGTGTGTGGCCAGCAATCGCCCACACTTAAGTGACGTCATCGAAAAATCTCCGGAGAGAGGCTGAGGAGTCGCCACGCGAATATTCCTTCTTTAATACCTCAATTATTTGTTTGAAGTTGGCGATAAAATTGGTATCCTTGTCACCGGGACAACACAGCCTTTTTAAAGAACCGTACTTCTATTTTGTATTCATGGCACCTTCAACACAGCGACGACAAGCCTGGTTACCAGACGGGGCGGGTCACCGTCCTGTACGTCACTGCTATAAACCAGTTATTATAGTCAAGTATCAACTCACCGAACAGTACGTTTTGTTCAAATTGTTCCTGAAATTTTTCGTCACGCTTTCCGTCAGAATTCGTTTCGGTGATGAGTCAAATAAAGCTGTAGCATCATTATGTCGGAATTTCTTCATAACGGTAACATTTTCCTTTTTTTCGCGCACACATTTAGGTCCCCCGTGCACCATTTTGTCTATCTATATAACGTAGGCACTTGTGCTGTACGTTAATTATTTGGAGGTTTCTATGCAATTTTCCACTCATCCACTGACTGAAAGTGTTTTCCTCGGTTTTTAACGCGCTGAATGCGCGTTAAATACTAGAACAAGTCAAAGAATATGACTACCTTGGTCAGGTGGTCACTGCTGATCACAAAGACGAGACAAAACCCCGACTACTCTGAAAAGGAAAGGGTTAAGGCGCACTCGGCAAGCACTCACAAATAACGGAAAGTAAGCTACTTCTACCGCTAAAAAGAAAAGTATTCAACCCATGCGTTCTACCCGTGATGATATACGGGGCGGAAACTTGGCACCTTACTAAAAAACTAGAAAGCAAACTTAGGTCAGCTGAGCGTGCCATGGAGCGAATAATTATAGGAGTAACACTTAGGGAGAGAAAAACAAGCATCCAGGATCAGGGAGCAAAATATCACAGCTCAAATTCAGAAAAAAAATCGACTTGGGCTTGATCTTTAGTGCGAGGAACTTACAACAGGTGGACCACGAGGGTAGCAGAATAAATACCGAGGGACAGGACTAGAAGAAGGGGAAGGCTAACTCGACTAAGAGACGAAATAAAAAAAAAACTGGAGGCAGAGAATGGTCTCGGGCGGCGCAGGACAGGAGCGGGTGAAGGACGAAGAGAGGGCTTCTTCCTGCATGCAGTGCACCTAAATATGCTGTTGATGATGATGATATTTGATAAGCTTATTTGTTGATCGCATTGTGAGCTGCATTACCAATCATTTTATTTTGACGATTCATTGAGTGTTACACTTGTAAGTTAACCGATTTGGGGAACCCGACAACCCCTATTGTCTGCCAACTGTGTCATTTCAGTTTATATCCGCAAACCTACTGTGTTTTGTGGCACGGTGGAAGTAATAATCATGCTTCAGAATACAATATACTGTCTAGGGCAAGGTGTGTCTCTGAACGGAACAACTGCGGGGAAAAAAACACTTCAACGTTTTCCCGCTTTGTTAGAGCTGCTGAGGACAGCACTCAACAAAATTCCAGCAGAGGCAAAGGGGAGCGTTTTATCGTTTAATTTTTTTTTTGCCTTTCTGGGGACACTTTTTACTGTTCCCCAAAGCGAAGGGGATGTTCAATTTCAATACAGAAATGCTCGGGTGACACAAAAGCTCTCTAGCAGTGAGACAGAAACTTACCACGCACGGAACGTTAACCCAAGTTTCGTATAACACGGTCTCTTTCGGAGTGAGGTTCAGAAGAACCGCTGTAATATAATAACCTCCTATAGCAACGGCGTTACGACGAAGCATTTGTCTGTCTTTCTCGGATTACCTTTTCCGAAATGTCGATAACAGCGTTACCTTTTTTTCTTCCCAACAGGACAGAGTGTTTTCAAATTGAACAAAAAATTGTGGTTAGAAAACGCAGTGGTCTTAAATTTGTAGCATCGTTAAAGGGCAAAAAATGATTGTTAAGAACGAAAAATATTTTGACCACGAAAATTTCTCAATAAATTTTTGTATTGTTTCATAAAACCGAATGACAGAATATACAGTGAGCAGGACTCTGGTACGAGTTAGTTGGTTCATGTTCATGAAAAAAAATGGAACAGCGCGGACGAAACAGGACCAAGCAATAGAAACACGTAGAGCACAAATGGACTCTCGGTCCTGTTTTATTCGCGCAGTTTCGTTTTTTTTTCATGAAAATATACAAACGTGAGCAAAATGTAAGACAAGATTAAAAGGCAAGCATTGTGCCGTAAACAACAATTAAAGCAGGGCACCTATTTTTATATGACTCAACAACAAGCGAAGCCTCGTTTGGCACGCATGATATGCCTCTACATACCTACGCTGCAATAAGCTCTGCAAATCGGCCACTGGTGAGATGTAAAGCAACGTACACTCAATTTCCTAGGGTTGCAACACATATTGGTTTGCGCTTGATTCCGTTTTGTAGAACTAAACACGGGCTGGAAATAGATAAAATTGTGCAAAGTGCGTCATAAATACCCTATATCTAGAGAGTCCAATTTAAGTTGTGTTATAGGTTCCGAACGACGAAGTTCGCCGGGCGACCGGAGCGACAGCCTCGGCAGACCCGCGCAACTCTGGGTCTTTCCCGCTGTGCCGACCGCCTTCAGCTTCCGAGAACGCGCTATTCCAAAAATATGTGCCGTAACGTTATTTTCATGCGTATCTCCACATACTGCAACGAAGTCATGCAGAAAGGTTACATCGTAGGGGGAGGCCTCTAAATGCAACTGGTAGCTGATAGAATGATGTCGCCTTGCTGCCGAGCCGTCGGTTGCACAGCTCGGAAGATTGTGGCAAGGCTTTGCATTCTCCCGGGACTTCTTCTTTTCCTCTTTTTTTTTTTTGCAGGTAAGAAGCCATGGGTACTGCATCGTGAAAAGCCCACAGTATGTGAGCGGATTGCATGCTGCTGTGACGTACGAGCAGCTTGTTGCGGGTTGGTTAGCAAGCTGGTTGTGCTCATCAAAGTTGTGAACGAGGGACACCAAAAACCGTCAAAACAGCGTAGTTTATCACCCAGCGGTTTTACTCTACTTCACTTAATATTTCATGTGCTTATATCCGTGAATTAAGTATACATATAACCACATATTTGGCGGACACTAAAGGCGTTGGTGTTCCTAAATGTTTCGTCAGCTATTCGCTGGAATGAAATCATCGTCTCTCCTTGCAAAATAAACTATAAAAGTGTTGCAGAATCCGTTCAAAAGCTAAGAAAAATACAGATAAGACGTCCAGCGTAAATGTTGAAAATATATGAACGCAGCACGAAATTTTTCCGTTCTAAGAGAGGGGAAGAGCAGAAATGATATCTGTCCCATCAGTTTGGATTGCGCTCACCAGGGACTAGTGAGGCGGTCCTCCGTGATCTATTTTTTTCCCCTGACGATTACTGCAAAGGTGTTAACGGTAATAAAAGCGCTACTATTTCTTCCTTACAGAGGTCTCATGCCAGACCTGTTAGCGTAGAAAGAAAAAAAAACCCGGATATGGACTTTCTGTAGTTTATTCTGATATGCGTATTATATGTTCTGCTTCATCCTGCCGCTACCCCCTCCTCACCTAATTGAAGGCCTTGTTATATTCTTCTCGTGAAAATTTCTTTTTTCGGGACGTGTTTTTACACCACTGGCGGGCTAGGCTACACCTGGAGACCCATGATATTTACTGGTGGAGGGTGCAACACAGACCTAAAGTTATCCATCTTTCCCTTTCCGTGAGGCTGAAAAGAGCGATATTATCTGTCCTGAATTTCGCCTACAGAACCGAACAACGATATACGAAAAGCAGATCCGGATAGACCCTTGTAATACTTTGCTTATGTTATAATGAATGCCAAGGATTCAAAATTGCCATTGGAACGAATACTCAGCCTACAGGACTGGAATATCCTCCACATTTCGTATTCGATCGTACGTTGAAATTATTGACGTCAGCGCGTCCCCTATACACAAAGACATGTTACTTTTATACTGTTACATATATATAGCATTCTATTCGGATCAAAGACCGATTATTAATTTTCGTGTTATCCAGTTGGTAGTAACGCAGTCGCAAGTGCAGGTGCACCCACGTGGATGGAATACCCCGCGTGGAAACATCGCGCAACGTAAGATATATATTTGCAGACAAAATCTCCTCTTTTGTAGAATTAAAAGATATAAATTACGTTTTCTTCTGAAGCGGAACATGCAGATTCTGAGGAAGTTTTGCCCGGAGGCAGGCTGTAAAAGCGTTTGTCTTCTGGGCGTAACGCCCATACGGCGTTTATTTGCTTTCCCGTACGCCAGTTCGACCGAATAAATCTTTGTTCATTCAGCTTGCTTTGTTCATTCAATATGCTTCAGCCGCGCTGCAAAGAGAGGAACGTACCGGCTTGCGGGGACCAACCCAGTTTTGCGCGTATCTGCCGAAGGTGGCGCTGGGTGTCGCGGGCTCCGTTTAGCCCTTTTGGCGCGGTCACCCACGCTGCCTATACCTGTTTCACTGGATCTTTTACGTCTCGGCTATTGTTTGCAAATTATTTTGGTGACAATGATCTCTTATTGTCCTGTTGTGCCCTATTTGCAGTTGTTACGTGGTCTCAATTTGAAGAAATTGTCATTTTTGTGCAGTTCAAACTTGCCATTTTAAACGGTGAGATTTCGAAAATTGTGAATGTGTGTCAGATGTCACTGGCGTTGTGTTGTAGAGTCATGAACAAAGGAAATGAGACCTCAAAAATATGAAAAAAAAAACATGCAAAATCAAAGAATATCGACAGTAGAGATAAAATAATGGCTCGCTAGTGATATATTTAAAAATGAACACACTCAATCTTTTTTATTGCAATGAAGCCACGCGAAAGCGAAAATTGCACTTGCATGGAATGAAATGGCTCTATTTGTGTGTTTGGTTGATAGTTTCGTTCTCGCGTTTTATTTATCTGTGACTTCAACATTTCTTTCAGCTACGACATTTGATGCTGTACCCTTTAAACTGAAAAAATCTCTAATTTTTATCCTTTTGTTTTCTTTTAATTATGTTTCTTTTATGATACAAAAGGAATTTCTGCTTTCTTTGGTATTTGCTCACTGCTTCATAAGTGTACAATGGCTGACGCAAGGCGGCTGAGGACAGCTTTTATTATTTTTTCCGGGGGAAGTGCACAAATAAACTGAAACTGAATTTGAAGACAGACCTTCGTTATCCAGCTGAACAGGAAAAAAAAAATTGCCGAAGCTTGCAGTAACACGCGCAAGGTTTGAACCATGGCGAAGCTGGACGATTTCTTTCTATAAGCACTGAAGGACAACCCACAACGCATTGCATTGGGTTTGAAACTGCTTATTTCCATGTTTAATCGTCGATTTTACTGTGGTAGTAGTAGTCATCGTCATACTCACCTATATCGTGATTTTCCTCATGCATGACTGGAGGGGCACCATTTTGTACGCAGGGTTTCATATTTACCCCAAAGTGTAAAGCGTCAGCACAAGCTAGAACAGGAAGCAACCGGCTTCGCGAACTGGGCGTCTGTAGCGAGAGCTGCCTTGTGCTCCCCCCTTGAGGTGCAGACGCAGGTGAGCTGTTTTCTTAGTATTTTTGCGCGCGTAACGCACAAGCCTGGACGACGCCGGGCGCTCCTCAAAAAACTTGTGCTCACGAGCGCGGTACACGGTGGGGGTAACTATGACTCTCGAATCTTTGATGTCGTCGCATACATTACAGCCAGCCGTAACAGCTCCAGTGTTAAAAACAATTACAAGGATAAAATATTTAGTAGAGCGTGCAGCGTTCAGCGATCGAAAAGCAACTGAAACAGCGTTTAGAATGTCGCTACCGATTTAAAGACAAGAGTACGGACGTAGAACTTGTAATTTAAAATATAGGGGATATTTTTTTTATTTTGTTTCTCATATTTACGGCCTATTGTTTCTATTGTTGCGTGCACCGAGGTGTACCCGGAACTCGGACTCTGGAGCGCCGCAAATATATACGATACGGGATGTGGCGTTACATAGCAAACACGTTTCATGGTGCACGATGTTTCCCATTTTCTTTATTATACTTTTTGAAGTAAATGTAACCATGCAATGAACGAAAGTGTATACGGGAAGGAAACGTGCTAAAATTTTCGCCCCCACACTGTCAAAAGAAATGTCATCTGTACACGGAATTCCCGTATTACCACATTAAACACGAAACAATAATAATACGTCAAGTTTCCAATATAAACTGACAACAACGTTTTTCATCTCAGGCAAATACCCTTCACGAAACTCTTTCCATACGAGCCATTTTGATTGCTTGGCATGTGCGCCTCTTGCATGTAAATGTACCGGCGCGAAAACAAACAATTTAAAGAGAGACACTCAAGTGGCGCACGCCCCGCCTCTTTTTAAAAGTGGTGCACGCAACAAAATAGAAACTATTGGCCTATTACAATGCTGTCGTGTAATCGGAAGATACTGGAAAAAAATATGCACAAAGCAATGAGCAGCTTTTAACATAGCGTTTTGTCTCCTAGCCAGTGAGGCTTTGGCCGAATCGGGGCGCAGAGCTGTTGCTTCAAGACTTTTCAGGCACACTGATCTTTGCGTTTGAGCACAATACTTTGTCTTGTGGAGTGTTCCTCAACGTCCGCATCGCATTTGACAGCGTGGTTCGTAATATATTACTCCCCAAACTTTCATTGCTGGTTTGCGCAGTGCGTTTTTTTGCAGCTGCTGAAAAATTTCTTATCTCTCAACCAAATTTTACCTATTGCGAACTTTATTAGCAAAGTGACGGAAATTGAAGTTGGTTCAATTTTAAGTCCGTAACTATTTGACTCATATTTCAACGATTCATCTGATGTTGTGAACGCCATATTATATCACTACGCTGATGGCACTGTCCATGTTTCGTGTGCTTGAAGTTAAATTGACCCCATCTTTTCTTAACAAATGGCAACAACAAAAGTTATGGACTGGTTTCAGAATAATGTGGTCGATATCAATGGGTCCAAAACTTAACTAACCTGTCTCCATAACCCTGTGAACCAAATTACCCCATCGCGCCATTTACATTTTCGCACATCATGTTGAAATCCCTGTTCGTGTAACCCTGCGCAGTACGCCCGTTCAATTAAATACCTTGGTGTTTCGTTTGGCAGTGATTTATCTCGGAATTCTCATTTTGCACATGTTTGTCAAAAACTTCGCGCAGTGTCTTGTGTTTTCCACAATATTAAATTCCACATGCCATTGCCTGTCCTACAGAATGTAGTCCATGCTCTATTCTACAGTGTGTAACGGTATGGGATATCTATATATGGTCATGGCGCTCAACCTTTGACAAACTGGTCGATTCTATCCTTTGTGGTATTCTCAAGAATGTAGCTGATAATCTTTCCCGCAAATCCGATGTGTCGACAACCTTGTCTTTACCAGATTTCAGTTCTCTGCTGTTAGAAACTATTGTCGTAAAACATTTTCGGTTAAGCCACTACAAAATTCCCTGTGTGCCTGCTCGTTTCCTGAGATCCAAGAATCCTTATGGTACACTCCGCTGTTATACAACATGTGGTCGAAGACTCCGTAACTGTTACTTCCTGCAATGCTTAATTCACTGCCCTCACACATATAAGAAGTTAAAACTAAATGTAGTCTCAGAAAGACTCTTAGACACATGAATGCGTGATCGGATGCCTGCAAAGTTTTCGAACTTTTATTTAAGTGTTGTTTTCAAGCTAATTGCCTACTATTGATGGCTC
This sequence comes from Haemaphysalis longicornis, assembly GCF_048455015.1. Lineage (NCBI taxonomy): Eukaryota > Metazoa > Arthropoda > Arachnida > Ixodida > Ixodidae > Haemaphysalis > Haemaphysalis longicornis. The sequence goes on along the minus strand of NW_027526361.1, from coordinate 75,876,024 downwards.
TGTCGCTGTCATCCAGGCACTGCAATTCAGATCCATTGCGGCTTTAGCAGGCCCGTCTCTTGTATTGGATTGCACTTATGCAATCAATAAAGTATGTTTATTCAGATTTATGTGTTGTACAACCACTCAAATACAGGGAAGAACCTCGTTTGGGACTCAGAAGCAGCTTAAAATATTTTACGCGCAAACCGCCTTTCTCCGCACTACACTATGTCTTCTCAGTTTACCGACCAAAATTGGAACGAAGAACGAAATATGAGGCGCCGCGAGATTCGTGCAAGAAAGATCGCGCTTTATTCTGCCGCGTCAGCAGTCGTTAGGACCGCGTTAGAACGGTGCTTTGGGAAAATTGGTGCATACTAACTGAAATTCAAAACAGCGCGAAAAGACGGGGCAAGCGCTGTTTTGCGCTGTTTTAAATTTCATGTAGTGGTTAGGTGCCGCTATTTTGTACCGCAGGTGCTGCGTGCTTAGGAGGAAATCTTCGTAAAGATTGGTCCACACGTAATAAACTAGTAACCCGATAGAGTACACTCATTCGCCGGAAAAGAATGCCCGTTCAATTCGTCTTGTCTTTGTTCGTGACGTTGTTACTTTGCTTTGTTCCGTTCCAGGGGAGCAAGAAAAAGTTTGAATACCGCAGTGGAATCGGGTTGTAGGAAAGGAATGGTAATATGAGAGCACCAAGGAAAAAGTTCACAAAAAATCACCCACACACCTGGAGGGCCATTGCACTTTCCGTAAAGAAGGAGCGCTCTACTCGGTGATTTCTGTTAGTTCCGCCAGATTCGAGGTATATATTTTTACTTCTTAAGGTGACTCTTCGAGTGCGTGATCATAATGTACTTTGACTCGTTCGTCTGTCCTTCCTTTCGAAAGTACTGTCAAAGATAGGCAGGTACAGACTGAGCCTAGACGCTTACTAATATGACACGCGTGTTTGCTTCAAAAAAATACAAAGTTATATCTAATCGCTTTGAAGTAGCTAACGAGTACATGGAGTTTTAAAAATCGCAGGTACCGTTACTTGGCGTGACTCCCGTGAGGTCTAAGGCGGGCTTGCTACGGCATTTGAAGGCGAATGTGTTGGAAGGAATGCCTGCCCGGCATCACGCGCATGACGTCAAGGTCATGGCGCGAGGCGCGGGGCGTGAGAGCTTTATTCTCTTCACTATGCTACACGTGCGGGTGTAGCAGATTGTCCCACATCCTCCCCTCTCTAAAAAGGTCACGGTTCCAACCACGATGGCGGAATTATGCATCGGCCACTCTTGCTGTGAGTATGGTCACTGCTTGTGCATAATGGGTTCCGCGGGACTGTCTCTTGTTGCTGCAACTCGTTGGAATGTTGAGGCATTGCGACCAGGTGAGTTCTGTTGCGGCGAACAGATCCATACTCCGTGTCGACCCAGTAGGACCTCGGCTCCTCCGCTTGCTCTTTGACCGTGCCAAATTTTTTAAGGTCCACGATCCATGCGTCCGTGTCGGGGTCCAAGTCCGGAAGGTCTCGTGCCCCATTCCGGATGTTGAAGTGGTGCTCTTGCTTTTTCCTGCTTTCAGCCTCGTATGCCCTCAGCCTGTCTCTGTCCGGGAGGCAGGGGACTAGGCTGTCCGCAGAAGCCGGCAAAGTAGTGCGGAGTCTCCTAACCATTAGGAGCTCAGCGGGAGAGTAACCGTTCTTGAGTGGGCTCGTCCGGTACGCCATAAGCGTTTTGTAGGGATCGCCCGTCTTCTCGAGGGAGCTCTTGATCACTTTTACGGCAGCTTCCGCGAGCCCGTTGCTTTGAGGGTACCGGGGACTCGATGTCACGTGTTTAAAACCGTATTCTTTGGCGAAGGCTGCAAACGGTGAGTCAGGTCCCCTTGAAAATTGTGGACCGTTGTCACTGATGACCACTTCGGGAATTCCATGCCTTGCGAAAATTGACTTGCAGTGAGTTACCACTGCCCTCGCATTCAGGCTCGTGAGTTTGGCCAACTCGGGATACCTTGAGTAGTAGTCGGCGACGATTAGCCACCATGCTCCTCCAGTGAAGAACAGGTCGACGCCGACTCGCTGCCAAGGCCTGTCAGGAAATTCTGTCGGCTGCAGCGGCATCTTCCGGTTAGTCCTGTGCTGGAGGCAGGTCCGGCAAGAACTGACAAGATTCTCGATGTCGGTGTCAATCGTAGGCCACCAGACAGCATTTCTTGCTCTCGCACGGCACTTGTCGATGCCGAAATGGCCTTCGTGCAGTACGCGGAGAGCTGACTCCTGTAGCTTTTTGGGCACGACTATCCGAAAGCCATGCATCAGGATGTCGTTGACTTCGGTGATGCTGTCCTTATGTGGCCAGAATTCCTTAAGGTTTTGTTTTAGGTCGCGACGGCTCGGCCAACCCTTCTGCGTGAATGCACGGAGCTGGCGGCAAAGTTCGTCGTGTTGTTGTTCCTGTTTCAATTCGTCCAAGGAAGGTGGTGAAACTGGGAGCGTAGATAACAGCTGACCCACGTGTCCTTCAATCTCTCTCTCGAGCTCATTCGTCTCGCCGTGGCTTACGGGAGACCTCGATAGGGCATCAGCTGCGGTCAGTTCTTTGCCGGGGACGTAAACGACCTCGTAGGCGTAACGCATTAAGCGCATCCGCATGCTCTGTAGACGAGGCGTTAAGTCGTCGATGGGTTTTGAGCCAAAAAGCGCAACTAGGGGCTTGTGGTCGGTCTCAAGGCAAAACTTCATCCCAAATACGTAGTCATGGAACTTCTCGCATGCCCAGACGAGAGAGAGACCTCCCTTTTCAATCTAAGGTTATCGACGTTCTGTTTCCGTAAGTACACGAGAGGCATAGGCGATAACAGCGAAGTGGCCGTTCTGTTGCTTTTGGCGCAATACGGCGCCGAGACCGTAGGACGACGCATCCGCTGTGATCTTCGTCGGCCTGTCGTTGCTGTACACGGCTAGAACTGGGCTGGATGAGAGCAGTTTCTTCCATTTGCCGAATGCATCCTCTTGTGCGGCCTCCCAGACGAACTCCTGCTTTGAAGACAGCATGCTGGACAAGGGCTGGAGAAGTTCGGCCATGTTCGGTACAAAACGACCGAGGTAAGTCGCCATGCCCAGTAGCCGTCGAAGTTCAGTCTTGGAAGTTGGCCTAGGCATTTCTGTGATGGCTTTGAGTTTTCTCTCATCAGGTCGAACATGGTTGTTCTCGATGACGTGCCCTAAGTACGAGATTTTCGTGACGCCAAACTGACATTTTTCCTGGTTTAGGGTGACACCAGCGCGTCGAATCCGCTCGAGAGTACTTCGGAGTCGCTCATCGTGTTCCTGCTTGGTTGAACCCCAGATGAGAATGTCGTCCATGTGACAGGCGACCCCATCGAGGCCTTGCAGAATGTCACTCATGCGTCGTTGGAAGTGTTCAGGAGCAGAGCAAATGCCGAAGGGTAGACGATTGAAGCAAAAACGACCAAAGGGCGTTATAAAGGTCGTGATCAATTTGCTTCTCTCAGTCAGCGGGATCTGCCAAAAACCCGAGGTTGCGTCGATTTTCGAGAACCATGCGGCTCCTCGAAGCATGCCAAGGGTGTGTTCAACAGCTGGGATGGGATGCCACTCGCGGAGTACAGACTTGTTTAGTTCCGTGTAGTCTACACAAATTCGGAGTGCCCCCGAAGGCTTGAGTACGACGACCATTGGCGCGCACCATGCTGTGGGTTGCGTGACAGGAGTAATTACGCCAACTTCCTTCATTCGTTGTAGCTCTGCCCTGGTTTTTTCGTAGAGGGGAAGTGGTACCCGTTCGTGGAGACGTCAGGGCAAACGGAGTTGCGTCAGGTTGGAGCACGATGTCATACTCCTGTTGCAGCTTTCCGAGCCCTTGGAAAACGTCGGGAAAATCTCTTTCCATGTTTAAATCCAAAACAGTGTTCACAGACGAGAACAAGCCAAGGTTGGTGATGGCTGGTTTGCCAAGTAGGGCTGTGCGCAGACCGGGTAAGATGTAGACGTTTTCTACGCTTTCTCGGCCATTGAGCTTGAAACGAAGCCTTGCCAGTCCCGAGATGCGCAGAGTCTTTCCATCTGGACCCTGAAGCACCCGGTCGGGGGAAGTCAGAACGACGTGCTTGAAGAGCTGTCGGAATTGTCGCTCCGGGATAACAGTCTCATCCGCTCCCGTGTCGATTTTGAATACCAGGGTCTGGGACTCGACGAGGGGAGAGACTTCCCACCTGGATGAAGCCGTCGTCGCCATGAGGCCCAGGAAACCTGGCTCCTGCTCGATGTTCCGAATAGCATTTGTTGAGCGGCAGACGGTTTGGAAATGGCCCTTTTTCCCGCACTTCTGGCAGACGCAGTCTTTGGCAGGACAGATGGCCCTCACGTGACGCTCTTTGCCACACCAGCCGCATGATTTCTTGAAACGCCTCGGGTGGTGTGTGGTTGGGGGTGGCGTTGCAACTGGGTCTTTAACGGGTCTACTACGCCGTACTTTCAGAGCGTCGAGGTTGACAGCTTCCTTTGGCGTGCCCGATAAGAGTTCTGCCTGCTGCTGTTGGACTGCTTTATTCTGACGAGCGATGGTTAGCGCCTTCATTAGGTCTAAGCTGGGGTCAAGCTGCAGAGTTTGCGACAGTTTATGGTTCTTGAGGCCCACGACTAGTCTGTCTCGAATTAACTCTTCGCGGAGCTCCCCGTAGTTACAAGAATCTGCTAGTGCGTGTAGGGCTGTTGCGAAATCTTCGACTGACTCACCATCCAGCTGGACTCGGGTGTTGAATTTCGCCCGCTCGTAGATGATGTTTCGCCGAGGTATGAAGTAGTCCTCGAAGCCCTTAAGCACTGCGTCGAAGTTCTTCTGTTCGTCAGTAGTCAGCTTGATGGTATTGAAGATGTCCTCTGCCTGGGGTCGCATGAGGTAGACCAGTGCATCCACCTGGCATTCTTTGGGTGGATCGCTGAGCCCTGAAGCAGCCCGGTAGCGGAGGAAACGTCTCTTCCATTGGGGCCAGTCTGACGGTGAGAAGGTGAACGGGTCAGGTGCCGTGATCTGGAACGAGGCCGCGCTGCCGTTCTTGTTGGCCATCAAGGGTGAGTCGCTCGCGAAGGTCGCACGCAGGTCTGTAGTCGAGGGAAGGCCCGTAGACGAGGCAGAAGCGGCTTCAGAACGAGGGTTGGTTGGGTGTGCTGACGTGTCGTTCAGGCGGACAGCAGCGGTCAGCACATCCCACTTCTGACACCATGTTGGAAGGAATGCCTGCCCGGCACCACGCGCATGACGTCAAGGTCATGGCGCGAGGCGCGGGGCGTGAGAGCTTTATTCTCTTCACTATGCTACACGTGCGGGTGTAGCAGATTGTCCCACAAGCTTGAAGGTATTGAACATGTCCTCTGCCTGGGGTCCCATGAGGTAGACCAGTGCATCCACCTGGCATTCTTTGGGTCGATCGCTGAGCCCTGAAGCAGCCCGGTAGCGGAGGAAACGTCTCTTCCATTGGGGCCAGTCTGACGGTGAGAAGGTGAACGGGTCAGGTGCCGTGATCTGGAACGAGGCCGCGCTGCCGTTCTTGTTGGCCCCCGAGCGAGTGGCCCAGCAATGGGAACGGGTGGTACCAGAAGAAAAACCAAAGGAGGCTGAGTTTCCGCCGAAACCTTGGTACGAAGAATGGATACCGAAGCTCGAGCCAGAGTCCAGGCGAGAACCAGAAGCCCGGAAAGAAGAATTGCCCCGTGAGGTCTAAGGCGGGCTTGCTACGGCATTTGAAGGCGAATGGTCGATTCTTTTTCGTTGAGACTCGACGACAGGATTCGAAGGGCACAAACACACGGTAATACCTGATTTGTGCACAGAACTTGGTCCGATTTGTCCTGAATAAATTTAACGTCACGTGCAAATAAAATGCGAACACGAAAATGTAAACCAGAATACCCAAAATTGAAAATTACTAGTTGTGGAAGTCTAATAATGCTGGGCTATGGGTATATTCGGAAATTCACATTTCCCAACTTTCTTTTTGTAATGAAGCCACGTGTCATTTTTGCTTGCATGCAGACAAATCGCGCAATTTGTGTGACCTGGTTCATATTTTCGTGTTCGCGTTTTGTTGGTCAACGACTACTTTCGCGCTTTGCATCCTAGCTTCAGCGCGTTAACGCCTAGACCACGCCCTACAGTGTCTTTGTCAGTTCAACTTGGAGAACGGGACATTTGTTTGTTTCGTTGAGACGTATAAAATCTTACCACTACTCCAGAACTGCAGCTAGGGTATTTACGGCATGGGCTGTCACTTTCGGTATCGGTGCATCCAAGATGTGTGGCCAGCCCATGTTCGCAGAACGGTGGATGCATGACTTACAGGGCTTTTAGCAAGAATAATTAAAGAAATAGCTGATATTTTAAGTAAATAATAACGCAATAAATGTATAAAAAATTCCCCGCATTTCCCCGAGGGGAAGAATGTGAAAGTGCGAATGCACGAGTTGAATTTGCGCGGTTCGGTAATGTTCGCGAGAGATCACACACACACACAACTACAAAGAAAGAAAGATGCATTTATTCACAGGCACCTATTTGTGTTGTCGTTGTACTTGATTGCTAGAGCGGATCTCAGCTTTGAAATTTCGTGTCAGTACTCCTTTAAGCGGGTGCATTAGCTCTTTCACGCCCGATTCTTGGCCAATCCCCCACGTGGGTATGTGCCATGTCAGCGGCCAGGCAGCGCGCGCCCATCTCCCCCCGTTGCCAAGGAAGACGAGGAGATTCCTGGCCAATCCCCCACGTGGGTATGTGCCTTGTCAGCGGCCAGGCAGCGCGCGCCCATCTCCCTCCGTTGCCAAGGAAGACGAGGAGCGCGTGCACCCGCAGCTGTTGCTATGCGGACGGCGGCGGACGCTTCAGGCTCGCTTAAGAAGTGCATTCGCACTTAAAAGTCTCAGTAAAAATTACAGACAGTTTGTATTCAGCCAGGGAATATTTAGGGACAGTTTAGTTGCGCCAAATTTTCAGTCAAGGTTAAAGGGCTACTGAAGCGCTTTTAAAACCGGGCCAAACTCTGCTTTTTACAATAGTTTATGCCTGTAAAGTGTTTCTCGCAATTTTTACCTTGGGGACAGCGGTATTCGTCGTTCAAGTTGACCCTACGCCCCGGCCGCTGCTCCCTGCCGCATCGCCGGAAGAGCGAGAAACTGAGGCAGCGACAGGAAGTAGCGTCATATTCGGAAGACTGCCAGCGACGTGCGCCGCCGCTTCGCTGTGTCCCAGTTTTCTGGGCGAAGTTCGGAATTAAGCAGGCGTGTAATCTGCGCTTTATTAATCATCATTGTCTAGAGTTGCTTCCGCGTCGATTTTTAACAGTAAAGCTACTGTGTGATTCCCTAAAGCGACTCCCTGATACCAGAGATTTCCTACCCGAGCGCCCGTGGCTACTACATTGCCTTCACGAGTAGTCGCGGGGCCGGCCGTGTCGTCGGGTGCTCTGTGCTTCACACGCGAAGCGACGGGCTCAAACAAATACGGAGGTACCCTAAGTTCCTGATCCATTATTATAAGGGAATTAGAAAATTTGTGAGAACACAGCATTCTGGGCTTTCCGAACTTCTTGCTCGTTTTCCCGATCAACGTTGTTGCCTGTGACGATAGGTTAGCTGAATAGCTAAATTTTAAGAAGAAATAAAGCAAGCTGAAAGCATGAAGTGTTTTCTGCGCGCGGAAGCGCTCCGCACACTCGCCTGTCGTGCATGCCTGTACGGCGCACGAAACGGCTCTCACCACGCATGCCGCGACAGCGACGGCTCTTCGCTGCCGTGCAGAATCAAGGCCGTCGCGAGAAGCAAGGAAAAAGTGTAAGAGAGTGGATGATAGTACGGTGACAAATTGTGCTTGGGATTGTCATCGGAAGAGGTGATCGAATTTGTATCGCGATGCGGAGCGCCGACCGGTCGCGGAGGATCGTCGACGGCAGCAAACGAACCTGCCCGAGCACGAGATGCGGCGAGAGGCCAATGGATGGCGTTACCTGCGCGCAAGAATGAGCACAGCAGCAATCTCTATAATGAAAATCAACGTAGGAATAAGGTTCCACATTCGAGAAAGGGGATGATAGTGTGGTGATAAACTTTGTTAACGATAGTCATTCGCAAATGTAGACATAGCAGCGACCAGCTATCTCCCTTGGTGCTAAGCTTAAAGTTCACAACATCAGCGGCGATCCGTGCAACCTGAGCTGGCTGGAGATGTTGGGGAAGGAGTTCTAAAGCTCGTCGGGGACCAGCGTGCTGTGGCGCTTGGGTTCCTCTACCTTTTGGGGGGCGACCAACGTTCGGCTCCCATATTATAAAACATGCCTATGTGCAGCAATGCCACGTTCCGCTGACCGGCCGAGCAGCGATCCGCCACCAGCACCTCTGCTCGACGCGGCGACCGGCGGCGGCCGCGCTGCCTGTGCGCATCGCAGGCCGCTGCACAGAGCTTGTTGCCGCCTGTCCAAATATAATAACAGAGTTCCACATTCGAGGATGTGGATGATGGTGGGTTAAAAAATTGGGCTAGGAATTGTGACTAGCGCTGGTAGTGAAAGCGGCGAACCAATATCTGCGCAACTTCCTTGCACCCGAGAAACAAGTCGGTCATGAGTCGTCGGGAGAGAACCCTTTCTAAAGCTCGCCGCGAGCGAACCTGTTGCGTTTATACTTCCCTCAGGCTCTCCTGTACTAAGGAAACATTGTGTGAACACTCCATTCACCAGAGAATCTTCTAGCCTGTATCAGAACCGGAACAGAATGAGATCTTCAGGCCGAGCGGTCCCCGCAGCGCCGGCACATCCGAATATGACGTCATCTGCCGCCAGCCAATCGCGAAAGGCAGCCAGGGCTCTCACCACGCCCGCGGGCAGGGATCGTTTGTTTTGACAAAAAAGATCGTTTGGGTGTATTTACACATAAAATAAACATGTTTTTTTGAATTCCGCGTCAGGAAAACCATAATGTAATGCTCCCAAGAAAAAGTTTTTGAAAAGCTCTTCCCCAGACCTTTAATGTATTGGTCTTAAGCAATTTTGAATTTACCGCTCATACCCACCATGCATCGCGGATGGCACGGCCTGTAGCTGCGTGATCTCCGCAGACAATAGGTCCAACGCTTTGATTAAAGAGGAGATCCTGCTGGCGTGGCGTTGTGTGATAAGGCATCGGCTACAATACCAATAGTATCCATGTTCCATGTTTTACGCCTGCCTTTGCAGCGTTATTTTCTTTTCCATACCTGAGGAGAGGCTTCATAGAGCCAAAAGCGAACTTTTAATCGGCAAAGTAGTTGTTCTTTTGGAACCTAAATGAACCTAACCTTACAATGGAATTCGCAGCTGTCCAGAACTGTCGTTCCTCCAATTTATTACATTTTTAACTTTTTTCTGCTGTCCTTTTTTGTATCAATCACTGCAGGCCCTTACCCCGTGTTTCGCAAGCTTTTCCTTCCTGCAATGACGAGAAAATCCCTTTGTAGTTATTCTTACAACGTGGCACTCTGGACACACCACCACTTTTCGGTCTAAGAAAGAGATCACTTGGAGAGAAAACAAAAGACCGAGATGGAGCCTTAACCCCAGAGCTACTGCAAGAGGGTGAAGGATTAAATTTTTAACTCCTTTCCGCTGACCTTTTTTGTATCAATCTCTTCAGGCACTTGTTCTGCGTTTCGCAAGCCCTTCCTTCCTGCCAAGACGAGAAAATCCCTTTGTAGTTCTTACAACGTGACACCCTGGACACACCACCCTGTTCGGTCTGAGAGATTACCTGGAGGGAAAACAAAAGACCGACAAGGAGCTTTAACTCCAGAGCTACTGCGGGAGGTTGAAGCAGGGCGGACAACACAGTGTCCCGTCCTGACCGCGATGTCCCCAGCCTCAATCGAGTCGCCATGCCGTCTCAGCTTGCGTGACACGGGTAGAAACGTCCCACCTCACACTGGGACGGCGACTACTCCTCGACAGCGACAGAATTCCAATGAGAGCTGCGCTTTCCCACACACATTGAATCATGGCGGGGGGCGGGGGGGTCCTATGCCATCCAAACGACATTTTTTTTACATCCCACTTTGTGTGGTTGGTGACAAATTCGTCGTGCTTTCAATTCTTGTCCCTTGTTTGTGCGGCGCGAATAGACAAGAACCGTAACAAGAAAGCAGTTGGCCTTGAGGTCGTTGCCCCTCTGGGGGATAGCGATACCCTGGTTTTGAAATTCAAGGTGGGGGGGAAGTGGCGTCTACAGCCTTTTTCTCTTGAAAGCAAAAGCAAACTTAAGTGGAGAAACAAAAGAGCCCGAACAAACACCCGCAGTAGGCGATACATGATCGGGTGAAAAGGGCGTGTGAAAAAACGGTGGGCGGGGATCGACTGCCCTTTATTAAGATTTGTCGTTGTGGCTTGCGACACTGGTGGGGAGAGAGAAAAGTCCGAGTTTTCTCTCCGTAAAGACAAGAAAACTGAGGTTTAGCGGTTCTCGCATGCTTTGTTTAATTTGCGTTCCTCTTGGGCAGGACGTGTCCTTTTCTACCTTGACCGCACGCGGCGTGTAGGGTGAATTGAAAAGCCAAACAAGAGATTTTCGGGTCTAGTCAGGAGACTTAGTTTTGGTTCGCCAACTTTAGTTTCGGGTTGTACGTACTTGGCCTCTTTAGACACCTCCTTGAAACGCTTGTCGCGTAATGCCGGTAATCAGACTTTCTGTTTTGCTGTGATTCAGAGGATGTCCTCGCCGAAAGAGCGAACTGGGAGTGTTGCGTCAGCATCGCTTACCTTTCTGTGCGCAGTGATGAGGTGCGTGAACCACAATAAATCTGCACGTGTATTCCCAGGCCTGTGCGCGTATTCTGAGGTCTAGTATAGTGTTACTTATCCACACAGTAGTAAATAACAGAAGAGTTGTATTGGAAAATGCTGGGCAAAGGTACTAAATACCCTATTTTTATATTGAACAAGTTAAATCAATAAATCAATCAATATATCAATCAATCAATCAATCAATCAGTCAATCAATCAATCAATCAATCAATCAATCAATCAATCAATCAATCAATCAATCAATCAATCAATCAATCAATCAATCAATCAATCAATCAATCAATCAATCAATCAATCAATCAATCAATCAATCAATCTTCGCACAAGCAATATGAAAGTACAGTAGGTTCGCTAGGGGTGAACCAACAGTAGAGAAGCGACTCCCGACGAGCACCTACCCACGCCCCACTGACCTTTACCTCCTCTTCCCCACCCAAAAACCTTCCCTCTGGGTATACCGCCCCAAGCCTGGCTTGCTTCATTATATTGTGGGGGCATGTCGACGCACCCCAGATCTTTCACAGTTTCCAGACCCCACATTCGAGTAGTAGAGGGCTTCCCTGGTCAGCGCAGTCTCGCATATCCCGCCAGATCAACCTGGTGACCCGAGGGAGGACAGCCATTTGAAGCCAGTGTAGCCTGGACTAGGGATGTCTTCTACGGGGCGAGGCGCTTAAAATCAGCCTCTGCTCGACAAATAAGAGATTGCTTCTCTCTCTCTCTTATACCCACACAAAGGCACATACCAGTAGAGGTGCATTGGACAACGTTTTATAATCCCAAATTTATTCTGAGTTTTATGCACACCCATTATGATGAACAAGCAAGGTCTACTTGGACCATTATTATAATGCAAACGAATACGATAGAACTTTCTGGAGCCCAAAGAATCCATCTGCATCATATCGCCCGCAATATTTTCCTTCGGGTGACTGGTACTCGTTCTCAAACATTGCACAACTTCGTGCGTTCTTAACAGCACCGGCGGGCTATGTTTATGTTATGACCATCAAAAAAATTAACAAGACCGTAAACTTATATGAGAGAATTTTAGGTAAGAAGTCAAGAGCGCGGATTAAATTTTGAAGCAATGACAATTATTAGTCACAGTGCGAAGAAAAAACTTGAGGTAATAATCTACAGCGCAGCGGAGCAGAATGGACGTAGTAAAAATAAAAAAAAAACAGAAATTGTGAATCAAAGAAAATGTGTTTAAAAAACGATCCCCTAAATATTATGCCCGATGTTAAGGAAGTTAAGAAAGCAAATAAAAAATTTCGTTTTGAATATTCCATCGCCGTTCACTGCACCGATTATTCTTTAATTTTGTTTGTGTACATATATCTTAAACCACAGTCTTCCATGAAAGTGCATATGAATTCTGCCACGAATACGGACATACAATCCACAGAGTTTGAAGGTAGCATACCGCGAAGGCGGGTAAAACGGGAGAAAACCTTGACAAAAAAACTGAACAGGCACGGACGGTACTAAGACATTAAAACAAAAAGAGACAATAGAAATCCAGCGGTGTGTATTGAAGACTAGAAAAGAAAAAGAACGCTTGCATATAAAGAAAAACTATTAAACGGCAATCCCAGTTCCACCCGGCAATCTCAGTTTCCAGTTTGATCACTCTCCGCAACTTCGAGAAACGCATGGTTTCTTCAGCACTGGCATTTAAGTCTTTGTGAGGCAATTTTTCTGTTCTTTTTGCACAAGTTGTGCAGAAAAACTGGGCAATCCTATTTGTGGAGGAGCCCTCAACAAAGCTTTAGAGTACGCATCAGATTTTAGAAGCTCAGTGGCAGTAATTAGCACGTTTCTGTGCCCTTTTGGCATCCTACAATGTTGTTCATTAAGAATAGAGGTATTACAATACAGATAATTTTTGTGCCTCTTCTGACGTATTCGTTAAGAAGTATCACCTGGAATGCCTTTAAAAAAATGGCAGAATCTCCACTCCGCGGATAGTGGCGAGGGTGCGGAGTACGGGGACTCGAAATGACATCCAAGTTGCGCACCGAGTGACATCCGATTTGTGCCCCGACCGTCATTCGATTTGAGCCGTGAGCCCAAATGAAACTGAAACTCACGGCTCAAATGAAATTTCGCTTGATTTTCGCTTGATGATGGTGTGGGCACGGATGGACGCGGACGGACATTGGGAGGTCCTAAGGTACTCCGCACCGTTACAGGCGAGGGAGTAAGCCGTTCGACTCTCGGATACTGACTAACGGTCGTAGCCCTACGGGTAAGACGACTGACACTGACTCTGTCTGGTCTACCAGACACAGGCTGGAATCCTGCCGCTGCCTCTGGGATTTTTTGCGATTGTAAATGGTATGCGCACGGACGCGGACGGACATTGTGCGGTCCTAAGGTACTCCGCCACTAATAAATTTGATCGTTATAGGGATTTTGCTAAGCACGTCACATGGGTTAGCCGATCATAATCGTCGTCGACAACAGCCTACTTAGGCCCACTGCAAAGCGAAGGCCTCTTTCATTTACCTCACCTGCCCCTGTCCCATATGCCCCGAGTCCATTCTTTGTCTCCGAATTGTCTCATTTCGTTTCTTCATAAATTGAGTGGCTGCATTAGGGGATTAGGAGACACGAACCAGGAAATGAAAAGAGTGGACTATAAGGCCTCCCTGGATGACAGTGGTCACCCACACATGATCGAATACAACAACCCCTTATTCAAGGGACAGCAATCCTTAGCTATGACGATGAAGCAGAGGAACAAAAACAGAACTGAAAGCCGCCATGGCTTGCAACATACAGTCACACGTTATCCACAAGCAACTGAGAGGAATCTAGACATTGCCAAAAACAGAATGTAAGCGCTCTGAGACGAGCACTGTAAAGTTACGGAGAGCATGGACGAGGTAGTAAAAGTAGCAGATTTTATTCTACACTAGGCTATACTCCAGTGACGTTACACCAGAGCAAATTACTGACCGTACAAGCATCGCTTCCACTTTCCCACTAGTAACCAAAGGGGAAGTAGAAAATGCTCTCAAGGCCATTAAAAGTGAAAATGTTCCAGGTGATGACGGTATAACCGTACAAGTTTTAAAGGGGGAGGATATATTGTACCGGAAAAACGTGCTGCAGTATCTTCGGAATGCTTAAGGACTTTAAAAGTGATCATGCCCTGGGAAAACACGATATAATTCTGATTCACAAGAAGGAAGATAGAGAAGACCTTAAGAATTACGGACCCATCAGGCTACTATCAGTTGTATACCGGTGGTCTACCAAAGTAATAGTTTATTGTACGAATGAAAGCCGAGACTCCCAATAACACAGAGATCCGGCCCGGTTTAGAAAAGGGTACTTAAAAATGGATCACATCCATGTAGTCAATCAACTAATTGAAAAATCTGCATAGTACCCCGAATTCTTTACACATGCGATTCATAGACTATTAAAAGCGTTTGCTTCACTAGACACCGCAGCATAGTTGGAAGCGTTTAAGGTAGAAGGAATAGAGCAGAACTACGTAACTCTTAAACGATATATATCAGGGATGTACGGGCAGGAGAATCCTTCACAAGCAAAGCAAAAAGCTCCCGATGCAGACCGGAGTTTGACAGGGAGATACCATCCTACCAAAATGGTTGGCAGCATGTCTGGAGGCTGTATTTAGGAATAGTAACAGGAAAACGAAACACAGTGCTACTGACCAACGGAGAATACTTGATTCATTTGAAGCTTGCAGATGGCCCAGTCTTGCTCAGAGAATCTGCAGAACAATTGCAAAAGCAACTGAAGAACTACAACCTGAAAGCTTTGCCGAGAAGCAAAAAATGATTAAATCTAAAGTAGTGGCAAATAAACGTGCTGAATAAGTAAATGCGACAAATAAAAGCACCCTCTCCAGCGTAGTTATCAAAACATGACAACAAATAGAAGAACAAATAGAACAACAAATGACTGTTTTGGCCAGGTTGTCAGTGCTGATCAGAACCATCAGAAATAAAAAAAAATCACCGCTCTCATGCAACTTTTTGCATGAGACCGGTGATTATTGAATCGTATTTGGAATACGATTCAATAATCACCACTCCCATGCAAAAAGTTGCCCTTATTTGCCCCTCTCAAGACATGTGAACGGTCCTGATCTTGCATTTGAACATCTTAAAGCAACAATGTTAGCATCCGCTTTTGAAACCTACCATGACTGCGAGGTTCGGGAATCTTATCTCATTTATAAGTTTGGGTCAGCGACGCTTGGTACTAATGAAAGTTACGGAAAACCAACGTGCTTATCCCTTGAATAAAATTGGCGACTTCATAAATTTTATCAAATTCTTCATTAACCCTACCCTTGAGTTTCCTATCAGAATTCGCAGAAACTCCCCAAATTCAGCAGCTTTATTAGCCTAATGCGACTCAACAATGCGATTTGGCCTTGAGAAGGAGGCCGCGTTCCCCACACCACCTAGAAACGTTTAACCCTTTGTGATCGATGGACCCTACCTATTTCCCGCTCAGTTGCTAGCTCTTGTGCAATGCTCTTTTGTGTACTGTGTCTATTCTATCGATCCGCGGGGGCACACCCAAAACACATTCTTCGTTCATGCCTGTATGGAGTCGTCCGAACCAGTCTCCCCACCCACTGAATAACCTATTGTATACTTTTCCCTTCCTTGTGTAACCGCGATTGTCTAGTTTTCCGCACTTGCAGCCCATGCCAGGTACGTTGCCCCGTCGTGGAGAAACCTTGACAGCTGCCTTGTAAATACGACCCCTTCCTCTCTCTCTCCCTCTCTCATTTCTCTCTTTTTGCTGTTGTTGTTGTTGTAACATAGGCTTTAGCGCGACTGCATGCATACTCTCCGTTTAAACATCTTCCGATCCTTCTCACAATTTTCTGCAAATCTAGATAAGAAACGTCTTTCAAATGTTTGCGAAAGCAAAATAATGTAACTGTACTCTTATAAAGGCAAGTCCCGTTGCCGCAACGTAAGTAAACGTTCTTTGTTATTGATCTTGCTGTGTATTGGACTCTTTACTTATTCATATATATATATATATATATATATATATATATATATATATATATATATATATATATATATATATATATATATATATATATATCCTGGTCTCTAGCCCTGGTACCTCGTATCTCATCTCCTGCACTGTCTTCCACTATGCCTTTCGCAACACACGCACTTCACGACGAGAACGCTTGTCGTTTCCAAACTATAACGGTGGCACTATCTCCCTTCACGTGCTGCGCATTTGTGATCGAGCCCAGGCAAAAATGCTGCCAATCAGCGCGCGTTTACCGCCGGGACGGAGTTCAAAACTTGTGGGCACTCGCGCCAGCGTCAAGCGGTCATGGTATGCGGTTCAGCCACCTTGTACAGAAAGCTCGCTGGCTGACTGACGACAGGAAATTCGGACGACCTCTGGGGGAGCTGAGAATCACCCGACCCCTGGATTGGCACTCTGTACGCGTAATGAGTAGGGAATATTTGCGACGCCGGCGAGTCCATGGTGGTCGATTAGTTAGCGCTATTGCTCTGGCACTGTCGGAACGCCGCTGGGTCGCTTGTGTGCGTGTGCGTGTGTGTGTGTGTGCGTGCGTGCGTGCGTGTGCTTGTGTGTGTGCGTGTGCGTGCGCGCGTGTGCGTGTGCGTGTGCGTGTTTGAATGTTTGCCTGTGTGTGTGTGTGTGTGTGTGTGTGTGTGTGTGTGTGTGTGTGTGTGTGTGTGTGTGTGTGTGTGTGTGTGTGTGTGTGTGTGTGTGTGTGTGTGTGTGTGTGTGTGTGTGTGTGTGTGTGTGTGTGTGTGTGTGTGTGTGTGTGTGTGTGTGTGTGTGTGTGTTTGTGTGTGTGTGTGTAAGCGTGCATGCGTGCGTGCGTGCGTGCTTGCGTTGCGCGCGCCACTAGCACGGAATTTGCATCGGACGAGAAGGGGTACGCTGCGCACTCGACTTGAGGCTGGATAGCGCCCCAACATATTTGTCTTTTCTTCGCAAAATTCTTGTTTCTAGCATAATTTCGTTCGTCCCAGGATCCTTTTGTCTTATATTACTCCGACCGCTCATTACAGTCTTCTGGGATATTAGCATGCTCGTCGGCTCATACTTAGAAGCACATCTCATTCATGGCTGCCTTTTAAAGCTTTTAACGCAAGTGTGTTCGCTGTGCCTTTCTGATGTTCTGTTTTAATTTCTGAGAATTGTTTGGAGAGTGCCCCAGGAAAAGCGGGAAGCCCTTTATTAGCAAAATAAATACGAAAGTGGTCAAGTTAACTCTTCAATTATTGCACAGTGCAAATATGGAGGATTCGTAGGTTCAAATTTGATAACTATCTACATTACTGAAAATTTGCTAAGCTTGAACTAGTGGTGTAAGGCTGGAGAAACACCACAGCTGACGGCTCCTCTCCCTCCGTTCGGAGACCCAGCTGTTGCATAGTCGTCATCAGCACCAGAGGTCCACCGCAGGATGAAGGCTTCTCGCCTCGACCTCCAACCGCTCTTGTCCCGCACCTCTCGAGTCCATTCGTTGCCTCCGAATTTCCTTAGTTCGTCAGTCCATCGAGTAATTGGCCCTCCTCTATTTCCAGACCTGTCAGTCGGTGTCCACTCTGTCATCCCGGTGGTGCACCGATTGTCATTTCGCCCAAATACGTGGCCAGCCCAACTCTATTACTTTTTCATCATTTGAGTTAACAATATCTTATACTCAAGCTCAGCGGAGGTAAACATCCCACCAGTAACGACAGAAGAACTAAAGAAGGCTTCGAAAGAAATGCAAGAGCGCAAACCACCTGGTGAGAATCAGATAACACCTGACTTCTAGAAGAATGGCGGACCAATTGTACTAGAAAAACGGGCAAACCTGTATACGCAATGCCTAGTGACCGCGAGAACGCGGATATCATCCTAATTCATATGAAAGGTGACATGAAGGACTTGAAAAATTGCAGGCCGATCGGCTTACTATCACTCGTCTGCAAACTACTTACCAAGGTAGTAGCTAACAAAATTTCTGCCACGTTAGATTTCAGTCAACCTACTTAACAAGCAGGGTTTCGTAAAGAGCATTCAACAATAGACCACATTCACACGATTACTAAAGTGATACCGAAATGCAAGGTGTATACTCTACCCCGATATGCAGCCTTCATGGACTATAAGAAAGCATTTCAAACGTCGAAACCTCATCAGTCATGCTAGCATTTCTGAATCAGGGTGTAGACAAGCATTACGTAAGAATACTAGAGGATATCTACAATGGGTCCGCAGCTGCCATAGTCCTCCACAAGGACAGCAGTTAAATAACTACAAGGACAAGACAAGGTTACGCAATCTCTCCAATGCATATCATGGCATGTTTACCTGAGGTATTCAGAACATTGGATTGGAAACAGGTGGGCGTAAGGGTTAATGAAGAATACCTTATTAAAATTAGGATTTGCTGATGACGTTGCCTTGTTAAGTAACTCGTGGGACGAGTTGCAGATTATACCGCCCTGAAAAAGCAGAGCAGAAACGTGGGCCTTAAAAAAAATATCGAGAAAACGGCTGTTATGGTCGATAGCCTCGCAAAGGCACAGCGGTTTGAGATAGCTCGTGACCGCTGCCTCATGGTTCGGATCCGAACCATGAGGCAGATGTATATTTTGGAGGACAGGATTGGGGTGGAGTGCATTTGTCAGGCATTCTCAGATAATGAATGACAGCCTACCATTTTCCCTGATGAGAAAAACGTGGAGGAGCTGCATCTTACCAGTACTCAACTTCAGGCATAAACGTGGAGGCTCAATAAAAGGGTTTAACTTAAATTGAGGACGACTCAGCGTACAATAGAACTAAGATGGTAGGTGAAACGTTCAGGGTCAAGAAGATAGCAGAGTGGGCCCGGGAAGAGTTGCATGTTAAGGACATATTAGTAGCGATTAAAAAGAAGAAATGGGGGTGGTCACGGCATGTAAAACGAGGGCAAGATAACCATTGGACATTAATGGTAGCAAAGCAGATTCCTAGATAAGGCAAGACGCGATGCAACTTAAGGACTATTGTTGGTAACTCACTCAACAATTTTCCCATCCGAGCAGACATCTTGTTCAGCACAAAAATGAAAGAGGAACTGTCAAAAACATGAATTTTGTAATTTATGACGTCGGAAGGGGCATTTTTGGTAAATAAAAGCTTAGGTAATATTGGGTTTACTGCAGGTAAGCGTTCACTTGGTGTGATCAAACCAAACTAGACGCACTATTTCAATCGTAGTCATGTTTCTTTCCGGTGGCTTGGGTCGGCGTCCGCCTATTGCCGAAACATGTGCCTGTGTCAACATAAGAACCGGGTGAGAAAAGGGCTCGTGAGCCCCCAATGTTTCATTTATTTTCTCTAATATCTACCTTAGGTGTGATAACTTCATGTTAAAATTGAATCATTGCATTGATAGAAAGCACGCGTTTGAATCAACTAAACCCGTATTCTGCAGTCATGGCCCTTTTAAGTACTGAACTAGCCCAGGCTGCCTATCGTTATTAGTAGGTACCCATTGTGCGTTTGCAGGCATTTGCATTTGAAAACCTTTAAAAAAACAGGTTTTGAATACAATTTGTGAATAGGCGGGTTATGTCATCGCGAAGGTTTTTACTTTTGCACGCTTAAAATGTTACTGAACTCTTATAGAAATCAGCTGATCGGATAACTATTTTGCAAATCCTTCATTTACCTTCATAATGAGCGCGCCAATTTATCTGTCTGCAAAAGAGGTCACATGTTTACAATCCTGAGCACCTTGGTGATTTGCTACGGAGACATAAAGGAGAGAAAGGACACAGAGAGAGAGAGAGAGAGAGAGAGAGAGAGAGGGAGGGAGGAGAGGGAAAGGGAAAGGAAATAAAAATCTTAAGTACAAGCTAGAACGATTTTCTTTCGCTCTTTCGTCGCTGGAAATGCATAAGAGCATAATGCGAAATGTGCGCCAAATAACGCGGTTTTTATTTGTGTGCCACGCACCTCTTTTACCCTCTTTCAACCAAAGTACCAAAAACATGAATTCCACCGAACTCTCCTTGGACCATATAAAACGGATAAAAATATTTATTGTCGTTTAGGAAAAAAATAAAAACGAAGATTAGAATATATCTACAGCTGCTTGTTTTTCTTCTTCGACAAGGTGCTTGCTCTGAGGGTTTAATGTCTGAGCAACTTGTACTTTTGGCGAGATGTTTTACACCACTCTATCTCTTATGGATAACCTTTGTGGTTACATTTCATATTTATTGCTTCAAAATTTCAGTTTCATATTTACTCTCCCTTACAATAAAGATCTCTTTAGTAAAGTAGCGATCAATGCAAACTTGAGAATAATGTTTGTCGCGCTTCACAAGGGTGCACGAAACAAAAAAATCGGGGTTGGATACTCGTCAGGGAAGCCCCAACCACATGGAGCGATTTTGCGAGCGACTTGGGGCGCGACGCGACTAGCGACGAATTACTTTTCGCCGCGGAACAAGTCGCTCATCGAATCGCTCGGTTCTGGGTCGCCAGAAACAGTCGCTCGCCTCCCGGAAGTGGCCTCAGCGACTAGCCAATAGGAGAGCCCCTACGTAAGCACGCAACCTCCGCTTTTGGAAGAGAACGGGGGGAAGACTTTGCAAATCCACGCAGCGGTGCAGCGGAAAAGAAAGCTTCGCGTGGCAAAGCTTGTGTACACGCTGAAGCAGGAGCAAGAAGGCTCCCGCACACACTGGGTGAGACCCGTGTGGGAAAAACAACGTCAAGAAAGCGAATTCTTCACTGCGTTCATGTTGGAGCCGAGAGACGAGGCGCAGAAGAAAAAGCGTGCGCTATCGCTAACCCAAACCAGTTTTAAAGATGCAATGAAGTGCAAAAAGCAAGGTAGAAAGGCGTAATACTTTTTAGTCACGCTTTTTATGACAAATGAACAAAAAAATGTTTGCAAACAACCACCGTACCAAGCGCGCGTGTGCGGCAACATTGAAATCGCCATCCTCAGTCGCTCGAGCAGTCGCTGTCATGTGGTTGCCTCGGCGAGCGATTTCGGTCCGGCGACTGCGGATCCTAGTCGCGTCGCTCGTCGCGTCGCTGGAAAAATCGCTCCATGTGGTTAGCGCTGGACACATTTTGTCGAACTTTTTATTCCCTTGTTGCTTCGGTGACTATGGTTTGATCACGAAAGTAAATGGAATCGAACAGTGAAACCCGCCTCAGTCTTTTGCGAGAAAAAACAGTGATATTCTTGCTGTGGTCGTTTTAGAGGCTATGATTGCTGAACTTTGCTGGTCAGCTTTTCCTTTTTGTAAACTATCAAAAGATTACACAATCTTAGCTGCTTTAATGTTTGCTCAAAGCACTCGCTTCACTTGTCCTCAGAAAAAAAAGGGAGTTTTAGGTCTTTCTGATTCTTGACAGTGCCTTGAAAATCGTCATAGTCACCATAGCATGGGGTAGTCTGTTTGCTGAGAACACCAGAGGCAGGTGTGTACGACCTTCTTAGGGCTGTCAACTGGCCTTAATCCCCCGTATAGTGACTGCGCCAGAATTGACGGCAGCACAATGCATGCAGCTTCTCATAACTGCCAACGAAGTACCGGTTAAGTCAACGTAGTAATATGGCGGAAACCCAACGGCCAGGAGTACAAGGAAGCGCCAATGGAAATAGTTCGTCTACAACGATTTTTCTTGTGCACTCCTTCCGGGCAGCATGTATCCAGGACAAAATGGATGACATGTAAAGTGTCATCCAGCTCAGCAGGTGCGGCAGTTGTACTGGCAGATTTAACTACAATTCGATTCCCTGTTGCCCACATCACGACCTAGACAGCTAGCGAACTTGTAGCCATTTGTGGGGCTCATGACTGCATTATAGGAGCTATTCCGTACAAAAGGTTCGTATTGTAGCGCAAGCTTCACCTTGCTACCTCAGGCAGTCTTCGCTGGGTGACCAGTTTTGCCTTTGAGTACTAAGGTCAAACCACGCCCCCTTCCGCAAGCGCCCGGCGCGGAGCAGCGGCCCTATAACTGGAAAAGATAGGCGGGAAGGGAGAGAACGGTGAGGAGGGGAAGGAGATGTGCACGAAAACCGTGCTCGGCCCGTGGCGGAGGAAGACGAGGAGGCCGCCGCGGCGGCGATAAGCGCGCTCACGAAGACAGCCCAGGGGCAGAATTCTCTAAAACGACGGGGCGTCGCTTCGAAACGACGGGGTGGCGCCATGCAAATGCACGTGTTCTGGTGTTGTGGCCGTCGCTTGAGGAAGGTGTGCACACAGTGAGAGCCGCAGAAAAGCACTGTGGCAAGGGCGCGAAGCGACGCCCACTGCCCCCCATCGTTTAACTTGTCGCTTCGCGCCCTTGCCACGGCGTTTTTCTGCGGCTCTCACTGTGTGCACACCTGCTTCAAAGCGACGGCCACAACCCCAGAACACATGCATTTGCATGGCGCCACCCCGTCGTTTCGAAGCGACGCCCGTTTTTTAGAGAATTCGGCCCCAGGAGGCAACATGCGGCGCAGAACCGTGTGCGATATAGAAAGACGAACATCCACTTGTGGTCCATCGTACAGCGGCGCGGCTTAAACAACGCCGTGGGGCGAAAAAGTGGAAAAACGCTACTGTTCCGTACAGCTCCGCTACCTTCAAGTCTTACGCATTAGTGGGAACTTCTTTCATTTTTTTTCAGATTCTAAAGGCGCCCAAGAAAGCTGGTGAACTTCCCTGCACCACGGCGCTCTCCAGCAAGTGGTGGAAAATATTCGAGCAAATTCTATCAGGATATCATCAATGGCCGAGACATCATAGTTCATTGGCTGCCAAATCACTACGGGATCATCGGGAACGTTTCGCGTCGGCGATGCTGCCCGGACAGGTCATGGGAGCGAACGCGACAACCTGCTTCTGTTTGCACGGATTGTTGGGGCAAGTACATTCCTTAATTTTGCACGTATGAATTCTATATTTACAGCAGATACAGAGAAAAAACACCAAGAAAATACCGAGCACACGTACCCAAGTGGGGCATTGACCCTGAACCGGGCGTAAGGAGTACTAATGCGCCCGCTACACAAAGTCTAATTTAGAAACTTAAGCATTTGAATGAACAAAGAGCATATTATCATAAGGGAGAGTTGGTAAAAATTGATTGTTATGTTTTTTTTGCGCTAGGCCAGCTAGGGCAAAGGGCGCCACAAAAGCGATTCTCAGAAAAAAGTAGCTATTAAAACGTGTAAGCCAAACAAACATCGAAATCAATTAAAGGTAATGGTTATGGCTGGCGTATAGGGCCAGGTTTGATTATGCATGATAGGAAAAAAGGTTTAAAAACTTAACTTCTGAAAAGTACTTTAAAACGCGTTTCACAAAAACATGGCATAGTCACCCCAAAGCAACGATGGGTGTGGTGGAGTCTGTTGTCTGTAGAGTTCTCTAAAGTGGTTGTGCCGTGTTGTGTCGACTGCCTTGCATGTGATTAGAGTGTGAATTACGAGTAGGCAGTATCCACACCTGATACATACGGGTATTGGAAACCCAGTTAGCAGGTGTGAGCGCGTCGCATGCGGGTGACCTATCCCCAACCTGGCCAAGGCCACTTCCATGTGTCTGCTGCGCGTGACCGAAGTGAATGGTCTCAATTGTAGTCTTATTAAGTGTAACTTGTTGTCGGTCTCTGTATTCCAGCCTGCAGGCCATGAATTGCGAATATGATTTCTGATGTGTGGCTTCAGGTCGGAATAGGGTGCTATTGGTATGTGTACGAAAGGATAAGCTTTTTGAACAGGAAAAGGATAAAAGCTAACAAAGCAGGCCCATAACCTCAGATGCATATCCAGGTTTGCGCTTGGGCTTGGGTCACAAGTTGGTCTCGCAAAAAGGAAAAAAAGAATACCGAGCGCACGTGCCAGACAGAGCAAACAGCGTCGAAGACAAAACGACTTTCGTCTGCTCCTGGCGTCACTCGATCGGCGTTGCTAGATGCAACCACTCAGTCTTATAAAAGTCGGAGCCAACGCGGCGGCGGGGCACAAGAACTATCTCAGACTCTGTGCCGCGCGTGTGGGGAATAGGGCGACCAAAGAAGATCCGCACGCCCTAGGAAGAGGCGGCTTATTAGGCAGCGATCCGTGGTGCCAGGCGAGAATGCAATCTCCCGGAAGAGCTACATCAAGAAAAAGTACTGCAGGCCTTCAAAGGCAACTGAGTGCTTGACGAAGACTTTGCGGTGGTGAACGATGAAGTATACGAAAACTGAAGAGGGACTGTACAAATAAACGCTTATATCTTTACTTTGCGGTAGATTTGGTGTTCTGCTGACGAACGCCATATACATACACACAGCAAATGGTTCTGAGCGACTTGTATGGCGATCGTCGAGTTTATCCTTATAAGACCAAAACAGCTCTGCTATGACATCAGGCTTGCACCGCTGTGCAAGCTGGCTTTGATTTTTTTTTAGCAGTGGAAGCCACCGAACCTTGCTAATATCTGCATCTACATCTAGTAGCCCCCACTCTAGCGCCGTAATCTGTGTGGGCTGTCCAACCCAAGTCAGCCTTACTCTGTCGACTAGGGTTCGAAGTAGCTTTCACGGAAGCCTACCCCTTCCTCTTCAGCGGTGGCCAACAGCGTCACCTGTCATTTCTGTGGCAATGACAAGACTATGCCGCATTTTTTCTGCTTTTGCCATCCATACTCCCTCAATAGAAACGTGCTCAGAAAATGCTCATGAAAAAACTGCCGAGGCACCGAAGAGAGCATTCGTGGGATAAATGCGTATATCGCTCTGCTATACAAAGTGGTCTATTAGAGTTGACTTCACTACTATTCTAAAGTGCATTCCTTAAGGAGGAGAAGGTAAGAAACGTCTGTTGGAGCGGAAAAATCTGTTTTGGGTGGCCTTCCTAGTCCGGATGGCCGAGAGTCGTTGCAGCTGCTCTTGTCCGAGACACGAAGCTAACCTGGTGACCAACTTCCCATGCAGGCAGCTGGTCAGCACCCACTCCCACTGCGTCTACATTTCTTTAGAGGCAAGTCAACTCCATCAATCTTGCACTTCTATGCAAGTCAAATGTGAGGGCTTCCAAGGGGCTTGAGATTCATGCCGAGCAACAACACCACGAAAATGTCCTTTTTCCATGTGCATCCCCAAACTACTCGCACAAAATGAGCCGTCTCTGTCGGGTTGTTAAAGGAATGTCGCAAATGATGATCAGACAGACAGACGCCGTTAACCTTCCTGGTGAAGTCTCTCCTACCAAAAGCGGGTTTTTTGTTTTCGTGAACGAGAAGGATTTTCCGTAAAGGGTAAATTACGTCTGATACTTTACAACGAAAGAAAAGAAAGCGAACTAAACCGTAAACCGGTGTAGAGCGAATTCAGTTGGTGCACCGAAAGGAATTGATAGATCACCCCCCAACGCAGAACATTTTTTTTTCTGTTCAGGTAGTTCTCTCCACTCATGACGTTTCTTGAATCAGCAAAGCATCATTTGCTCCCCGAAGCGTTGGCACTCTAGGCATGCATGAACTGTTGCAGCTAAATAAAACTGGGTGTTTCATTCACGACGATGGCACTGCGAAACAGCGGCCTGCCAAAGATGCACCAACGCTTCTATGAATGCCGGCGGCTTAGTGCTGCAACAACGTGGCTTCAACGGGGTGCGCCGCTGTAGACAAGTGGTCGCCGGGTGAAAAGGGTAGCGAGTGGATTGATCCTGAGAGGGAGGGGCAGCGTGATCCCCGACTGGCAGCGGATGTGCTAGGGCAGTTGGCACTTTGGATCGATTTCACTTAGGCGGCCTGTGGTGGGGAGGAAAGAGGGCATCGTCCTCTCCCCTCCGGCGCGTAATTGAAGTTTTGCGTTCCATAGCCCGGCTCAAATGGGCGGGAGAAATGAGCCCGAAACAGCGTCGTCGCTCTCGTGCACGCACTTGAACTCAACTGCCCCCCCCCCCCTCAGGCCGCCACCACATGCCTGGAGAGACGTCGCATTTCCGTATGCGTGTTTGCCTTCTGATTGCGTATGAAGAGGGGAAATCTGGGCTTCTCTCCCGCATTATCCCCACTTCACGATATCTGAGATATGTTTTTTTCGCCACCTGCCCCAGCAATCAACGTTTGCGTCCTGTTTCGCAGCAATGAAGCGAACTTTTATTAGTCGGGTGGCTTAGCATACTGTTTTCCACCATCATCAACTAGGATTACCTATTAACGTGGATGTGAGCTTGTTAGAAGCTCTAGAAGGTCGAGAAGCTCTATTAGAAGCTCCAGAAGGTGCAGTATGAGTGTACACAATGTACACAATGACTGTACGCTAAAATGTTGCTAGGAATCAGTAGGACTAGCTTCCAGAAGAGTACCCGTCGGCTGCACGGCATTTGGGCAAACAATCGGACTTGATTTTCGCTCCACTCAATGGGATAGCTCCGAACTCGTATTTCACTCCTAGTTTTCTACTTTCGCGCAACGATAACGCCACTATGAACACTTAGCAAAGACAATTTGCTCTTCATTTTTTCGCGTAACTGGGTTGGGATGGAGGTTGTGTAAGACTGAGACTCAATATCGGTAATCATATATGGTTCGGAGTAATGGGCGGGACCTGCCGGATGGCATATAAAGAAATTCGGAATGAATGCTACGTTTTCCACTGTGACTATTCATCTCTTAATTTATGTCAGACATAAATTATTGGACATAATATACAGACATAAATTGTATCTTGCCAGGAAGAGCAAAACAAGAAAGGGGTATTACACAAAACCAATCACCGAGCAAGAGAGCCTTCCTTAGTGGATGTGGAAAAGCATAAAAACATGACAAGAACAGGTCAAGTGAAGAGTGTTCTTTCCGAAGAAGTTACGGCTGAAGTCACAAGTAACTTCAACAATTACTTGATGAATGGTGGTGTTACCTGAATACTTTGTTCCCATCTACACTCTCGCATATATATTTAAAACGGCATTTGTTTTTGTCCCATTACAGAGGGAGAACTTTTGTCAGTATTTAGTTAATTAAAAATTAACAAAGCGTTCGCTTATGACGGCATCCATTCGACGGTTTTAAAATATATCATTGTACTTTGCACAACATTATGTCTCATTTTTAATCATGGATTTGAATCTGACTCTCATCCACGTATTGTGAAACTAGTGAAAGTGGTACCAATCAGGGCATCCAAAAAATTCTTGGGTTTGCTACGGATATCCATGCTAAGCTTGGTAACACCTTTTTTGAAAACTAATCACGCTGCAACTATATCTATTCCTTAATGACAACCACAGAATTTGCCCTCAGCAACATGGTTTTTATACAAATGTCTACACCAAGAGCCCTTCTATTCCTATCCCCAGTCCTAAACTCAGACTGTCATAAAAATAAAAGCAGAATATAATTTTTTTGAATATTCAGCAAGCATTTGACAGGGTTTGCCCCACGGTGTTATTGAAAAAGCGGGAAACAAATAGAGCCGGTAATGACTGAAATTATTTCTTTAAAACTTATATACAGTGACAGTTCGCTATCGTTACTTCAATAATTCGAGTTTATTGATGATTCGAACTCTGATTTCGTCCGACCAAGTTTCCATAGAATCCTGTGTATTGAAAAGCCCCTTTAACTCGAACGCGAGGGGCCTTTGCCACGAGTAATTCGAACTACGCGCCAGTGCGTCGGCAGCTTCGGGCCTGGCGCAGGGCCAGAGACATTACCCCGCGGCCTACACACGAGGCAGCGGCTCCTCCAAAGAAGAGGGGACATCAGAGAAGCTAAATTGTCTAAAACCGGTCTAAAATAAACCATAGCGCAAGCTTAGGAAGGAGCTTCATTGCGGACTACGCCGATGTGTGGACACGAGTTCAGGGTGTGGGGCGTGCTGATGGATTGCATCATTTCTGATGTCGGAAGCGTAGAACCTGTCGCTGCCAGTGATCACGAGGAAGGTTCCGGGCGAAGCACCACTGCGGCAATCACTCGGAAGTAATGACCGGATGGAATGTTAACCGTCTCGGCTTCAGTTTTGGAGTACGCTCAAAGGAGGCCTTCCGCTAGATTCGCTCGTTAGAGAAAAAGTACTAGCTTTAGCTTTCAAGCATAAAAGAAATGTTTCAATCGCGGCCTTTTTGAAGAATTCAATTTCCGACATGCTGTAGTGCTGCACAATCGAATTGTACGGCTTTTGTTCTCCACATTCGTTCGTTCCAACTTTCCTTAATTTGGACTTAGGTTGCGGCACCTTGTTGTTCGAATGAACGAGCTTTTACTGGATCAGCCTAAATGGTAACTGTCAATCCACGTTAAATCAATTACTTGGGGCTACCTCAAGGCTCTTTATTGGGGCTCATTTCATTTTATTTTTCATCAAGGACCTTCGTCAGTCCGGTGCTTCATCAGGAAATTTCAGAAGTCGCAGTTGTGGAAGATCTCCCAACTCTTCAAAAGTAGTATAATGACTTATTTATCAGATATTTTCAAAGAGGCTCCTCTATATTACATTGGCTATATTACTGATGAATCAAAAGAGATAATTTTTGACTCACTGTCAAACACCTTCATTATGTGACATTTATTTTGCCATAGAAAATAGTATATTTGGTATAAATACTTAAAAATATTGGTTAGCCAACACGCGCACTGGAAGGAACAAATATATAGCTTGAAAGAAGGCCCGTGAACACTCTCATTCCGATCAGTAGACGGTCATAACACTCATTATAGAGAAATGTGACAGGGACTCGTGCGATCTGTTTAATTCCACTTCAGCGATTGCAAACACGAGCGCTAAAATAATAACATGTTCGCTGTTTGATCCCACAAGAAAAAATTATTTAACGAACTCCAAGTGCTCTGCTCTCTTTTTGAATTTCACCGTCCTTACTTAATTCCAATTTTAGTCAACTGCATAGGAGCTTCTGGCTCTTCCCTGTGCTTAAATTTGTTTTTTACCAAACTGTAACACGAGACAGGTTGCAAACTTCAACCTCCCTGTTTAAACAATTGTCTTTTACAAAAAGGTAGATTGAATTGTTTGGTGCAAAAGCCTTGAATAGTATAACAACCGAAACTGAAGTTACAAGTAATTCTGTGTAGGAGTGCAAAATGTTTTACTAGTCTAATCAAAGCGTGTAGTTTTTTTTCTGGAAACGTATGGCTTATATTTTGCTGTTCTGAGCTGATGCGGTTTTTAGTGACATACCATCCTCTCACGATTCCACTCTACTCAGGAGAAATGCAAGTAAACATAAACTTTAATACCGGTCATCGGTGCTTCCGATTGTCGGTAGGGCATTTTCTTGCTACATGCCCGCTTCCTGAGCCTGCCAGAAAGAGACTTAGCCTTCGTGTCCGTCACCCATTCCGTGTCTTTTGTCATCCCCGCTTGTGTCCTGCAAGTGTGCACGATCATTCGACAGGCTGGGAACTAACGGTTCCCCCATCTCCTCCTAATGTCGTGTCACGCTGTCCTTTTTGATCGGTGCATCAGATGGTCTCAAGGAGACATGAAGAGAGAGTGGGGCAAGGGAGAGCAATCTTCTTATTTGCCTATAAACGCGTGAATGAAGAACGAACAGTGCCCCAACCCCGTGCTTGCAACACTCAGGATACGCCGAAAACATGCAGTTGGGAGTGTAAAAAGGAGTGAAGAGAAGAGAAGAAACTACCCAGAAAACGGGAGCGGGAGCACTATGAGACGCTTACCATTTCTGAAGGGCGCCGATCTCCCCCACTGAGCCGGCCGCGATTCCTCCTCCCGAAGAAGGTACGGGGAGGCGGCAGGGTAGGCCACGGGGAAACTACCGAGTCAGAACGAGGGAACGAGGCGAGGTGAGAAAAAATAAGGCACACGAGAAAAAGTACCTCCTCTTTCCTGATTCCGGGCCATTCTCTCCGGACATCACCTAAGAACGTCCCGATCGCTCGTCAGATGTGTACCGCAGTGCAAAGACAAATACCCGAATCATTCAGTTGTAAAAAAAAGTTCACCACTTTTTATGGAAGTTTTTATCCGTGTATAAACCCTCGCTTTTCCTACCGTCAAACGTTCGTTAGTCTCCTCAGCTTTCATTTTGCGCTTCGTACTCTCCAAATGTTTTTTTTTAACCTGGTCTCACATCGATCATTTATTTCCAGCGCACCAACTTTACCACGCGCGGGTTTTATTTGGGGTATTTCCTTTCTCCGTCTCAATATTTTGGCGTGTTTCTAAGTTGATTGCTATTCACCTGGGCGTCATCTTTTTTCCCTGCACGTTCGCTTTAGTTCGGCTCCCGCCGGTCTCACCCGCTACAAGCAGCCCATCCCAGCCGCTTACCCAAACCAAGAACAAGCCAAGTCAACGTCGGCAAACAGCGCATACGGCAGAGTACCAAATAGACCCTTTCGCATCTCGAGAATAGCCCCGCAACTTTGCCTGACTGCAGCCTGCAGCCAACGAAAGGCAAGGTAGTTTTCAAATACCTAAATAATCTCGACGAAACTTACATAAACCAGCCTCATAACTTATCCCACAAGAAACAGGTAATCATACGCCATGCCTAGGAAGCATCATAAAAACGCCATTATTACACCAGAAAGCATACCGGGATGCGTATTTTCAAACGCTTCGCTGCACAGAGCACCCACGTGACATGTCTGTTTGTGCGATGCAGAACGGTAATTAAACGACGTCTTTGGCTGCGCCCCAAACCTAAAGCGACCTAAAACATACCAAATCACTATTATTAACCAAAACTACCCGTACATTTGAGTTTATAAAATTATTAAATTTAGAAAAAAAAGTTAGGCAATGAAAAAAAACGAAGACATAGACCTTTTGGCGCTGGAACCCAAGCCTTCAACGCCAGAACTCAGTACTCTACATTTAGGCCACAGAGCCCAAACGGAGTGTTCGCTTTAGCAGGTGCTCAAAAGAATAGCGCGCGCATTGACATCACACGTGTCACGTGCGTGCTCTGTGCAGCGAAGCCTAGGGAATCACGCTACCGGGACGACCCCATTCAAGATACCTGCACCGGAAACGGTACATCGGTGAACCCCGAGAATGTACTCAGGATGTGCCCAATTTAGGAAAATCCTCGAGACCAAATTATCCGCCCTTTGCAGCAACTCTGTCCTTAACACAACAGCAAGTCGCTTGACCTCACGAGTCGCACGTGTCGCGAGGAGGAAAATGCACTGCGCACTTTCGTTGTCTTCGTTCTCCATCCTGACGGACCGAACCACGTAGTTCTTGGGCCACACCATTCTTCCACCCGATCCTCTAACTTCCCTTCTACTGAAACCTTTTCGATCGCACTGCGCATACCGAAAACCGCGCGACGTAAGCGTTTGAAGCAAACCCAAACCTAACCAGCTTCACCATCCAGGCGACTGGCGTAGCCAAACTACGTAAGGCTTCCCGAAAGGATGTTTTCCCCGCAAACAACGCCCTCAGATTAAGTGTATATTCAGATGTTGATTGATTGTAGGGTTTAACGCGCCGACGCAACGCACGCGATGAGGCGCGCCGTAGTGGAGGGCTCCGGATTAATTTTGGCCACCTGGGGATCTTTAACGTGCGCCGAAATCTCGTACACACGGGCGTTTTTGCTTTTCGCCTCCATCAGAAAAGCGGCCGCCGCGGCAGGGAATCGAGCCCGCGACCTCGTGCTCAGCAGCGACGCCTTAGCCACTGAGCCACCGCGGTGGGTGTATATTCAGATGTTCAAGTGTATTCAAGTTTATATTATTCAGATGAAGTGTATAAACGGTGTCTTCGGGGCGGCGTGTTATGTGCTATTGCGGACTGTGGAATTGATAGCACTTTAATCCGGTGCCAGCAGGTTTCAAAGCAGTCTTGCGGACAGCGTAAACGGAGATACTGGATAGGTCAGGGGAGAGAGAGAGGGTGAGACCAAAAAGGATATCTGTGCGCAGTGCACGGCTTGCTATTTCAGATCGTTGGTGAATTTTCGATGAACGTTTTCTCCCTCTATCTAGCCAGTTTGTAGTGTGGGAACATGGTTGCATGCCGTGTATACCAGAAAGTTCGCTGCTCACGCTGGACGTTCAATGCCATTCCTCAAAAATCTTCTGGCGAAGAATTCTGCAACTCGTTTCAAAGTCGTGGCTGGCTTGATGGCTGGCCGGCCTACTATCAAAAATGTGCTCCTTCAAGGAACAAGTGTGGTGTCTTTTGCTGTTCAGAAGGAGTGCAATGTGGAGAAACTCAGCTTAGTAAAAATGATGATCATGGTTGCATTTTAATGGCGCAAGGCCAACTGGGGCAAAGAGCGCCAAAAAAAAGATGGTTAGCTACCACATATTAAAGTCAATACTAGAAGTGAATAGCACCAGAAATAAAAACAAATAAAGACAATGAGGATGGCTGGTGTAGAGGGCCAGGTTGTGATTATGCATGATACGATATGAGATTCAGAAATTTAACTTCTGATAGATAATTAAAAACACGTTTGATAGTAAACATTGGTTCATCGCCTAAGAAGTGCGATGGGTGGAGTGGGATTTGTTGTCTGTAGATTTCTGGAAAGTGTTTGCGTCGTGTGGTGTGAAGTGCCTTGCATGTTATTAGTATGTGCACTACGGATAGGGCCTCCCTGCACCTGCTACACTGGGGTCTAGGAGATCCCCTCAGCAGATACGAGTGAGTTGCATGCGTGTGCCCCATCCGTAGCCTAGCCAAAGCGACTTCTGTGTTTCTGTTGTGTGAGTCAGCTGTGTACCGTCCCAAGTGTGGCTTTATTACATGTAGTTTGTTGTCTGTCTGTTCGTTCCAGTGTGTTTGCCATGTTCTGCGCAGATGTTGTCTGATGTGTGGCTTGAGGTCTGTATATGGTACGCTTGTTATGTCTACAGTGTTCCTGAGTGCAGCAGCACCGGCCCTCTCGTCTGCCAACTCGTTCCCAGCGATCCCAGCGTGTCCTGGGACCCAGCAGAGGAGCAGCCGATGCTTCTCCGCATACACCGACATGATAGTGTTGAATACAAGTTTAACTATGTGGTTTTTGGGGGGTCTATGCGATGACAATGCGCGAACAACACTCAAAGAATCTGTGTAGATGATAGAATTGGGAATTTGATTTTCAAGGATATGTCGTACAATCAGTAAAATTCCGTACGCTTCTGCTGAAAAAATTGTTGTGTGCACGCTCATGGTTCTGGCTGCATTGAAATTCGGACCATGAGCAGCGCACGACACCATAGTGGAGGTTTTAGAAGCGTCACTGTAGAATTCAGTACGTGGGTATTTGAACTGCAAAGAAAGAAAGTGCTGCAGTATTGCAGCATGCGGTACCCGATTTTTGTCAAGCTTTATAAAAGAAAGGTCACAGGACACAGGGCGAACTTGCCAAGGCGGTAAAACGTTTAAAGAGTATGACCTGTACACGTCTAAAAACGAAGCACTCAGATCCGAGGCTCGCTCTCTCGCTCGAAGTGAAAAAGGCGGAGTAACGGACGGGCGATTTACAAACAGCACAGATGTGGATGTATCGTTAAGGACAGGATAAAAACGATGATTATTCAGCGATGAAATTTTAAAAGCATAAAGTAAGTCCATGTACGTTCGCTGGTTCTCAAGGCTACACTTATCACATTCAACATACAGACTCTCGACAGGGCTAGTGCGAAAAGCACCCGACGCAAGCCGTAGCCCCAAGTGTAGTACTGGGTCAAGCATTCGTAACGCCGTTTTGCTCGCCGACCCATACACCACACTGCCATAGTCCAAACGAGACCCAACCAAAGCAGTATACAAGCGCAGCAGGAGTTCTTTATCGGAACCATAGGATTGGTGTGAGAGAACCTTAAGGATATTCATTGTTTTAAGACACTTTTGTTTTAGTTGTTTCATATGAGGGATAAAGGAAAGTTTTTCATCAAGAATTATACCGAGGAACTTGTGTTCTTTTTTGACCGGAATCGAGACACCATTCAGTTTGATGTCTGGATCTGGCCTGATCCCACGCCTTTTGGAAAACACAACACAAGTGCTCTTGACTGGGTTCAGCTTAAAACCGTTCTGTTCTGCCCAGCCTGCTAGTTTGTTGACACCAAGCTGGACTTGGCGTTCGCAGATTGACATATTGCATGATTTAAAAGATATTTGCACATCATCTACATATATTGTAAAGGAAATGGTTCGTGGCAACGCCTTTCGAAGTGAGTTCATCTTGACAATGAACAATGTGCAGCTCAAGACGCCGCCTTGAGGCACGCCGTTTTCCTACAGGAAAACATTTGAAAGGGCAGTGCCAACTCTCACACGAAAGGTTCGCTCCGCCAGGTAGCTACAAAGTGTATTAAACATATTTCCCGAGACACCGAAGGCTTTTAGGTCGCAAAGTATCCCGTATCGCCAAGCGGTATCGTAGGCTTTCTCGAGATCAAAAAACACCGTAGCACAAAACTGTTTATGGACAAACGCATCCTTGATATACGACTCAAGGGCGACGAGTTGGTCGTTTGTGGATCGCCCCACCCTGAAGCCGGCCTGGCAGCTCTCGAGAAGACCATTGAACTCTAAGAAGTACACAAGTCTCCTGTTGATCATCTTCTCGAGAAGCTTGCCCAGGCAGCTTGTGAGGGCGATGGGTCGATAACTGGCGGGAGAAGAAGGGTCCTTACCCTCCTTCAGGAACGCCACTACAATAGCCTCCCTCCAAGATTTTGGGATGTGCCCCGAAAGCCATATGTTGTTGTATAGGTGTAGGAGTGTTTCAAGAGTGTCCGGGTGTAGGTGTTGTATCATGGTGTATGTAATCTTATCTGCGCCGGGAGCTGAAGGTTTACACGTGCTCAGTGCAGCCCTCAACTCATAGAGTGTAAATTCAGAATTGTAACCAGATTTCGACCTGTTATTGTCATGTAGGGACTTCTTTTCACAAGTATTTTTATGTTTCAGGAAAGTGTTTGTGTAGTGTGCGGAGCTGGAAACGTGTTGGAAGTGTTGTGCAAGAGTGTTAGCCTGGTCTTCGAGTGTGTCCCCTGTTGTACTGACCAGGGGCAGGCTATGTGTATGTTGTCCTTTAAGTTTGCGTATTCTTGTCCATACCTTATGTGCATCTTTGTATGAGTTAATGGATGTAAGGAAGGTGCGCCAACTCTCTCGTTTTGCCTCACGGCGCACACGTTTTCCGAACGCCTTGGCCCGTTTGAACAAAATGAGGTTACCCGACGTGGGGTACCGACGAAGGATATCCCACGCCTTGTTCTGGGCCTCTCGCGCCCGCCTACAGTCCTCATTCCACCACGGCCTCCGCTGGTTGCGCGGGGCTCCAGAGGCGTGGGGAATGGACTTTTCGGCGGCGTCGAGGATGTGCGCCGTGAGGAGTTGGGTAGCTTCTTCAACGTGTAGGTGTCCTATGGATGAGTGGTGTAGTTTGGATGTCTGTGTAAATGTATTCCAGTTAGCTCGTGCTTCATTGAACCTATTATGGGAAGATGGACTGCTTGGGCCTTTACCTATGTATGTGAGTGAGGTGGGGAAGTGGTCACTGCCATATGGGTCAGTTCCCACTCCCCACTCGACAAGAGGAAAGAGAACTGCGGAGCCAATAGCCAAGTCAAGACATGAGTATGTGTTGTGACCTATGTTATGGTATGT
This sequence comes from Haemaphysalis longicornis, assembly GCF_048455015.1. Taxonomy (NCBI): domain Eukaryota; kingdom Metazoa; phylum Arthropoda; class Arachnida; order Ixodida; family Ixodidae; genus Haemaphysalis; species Haemaphysalis longicornis. The sequence goes on along the minus strand of NW_027526361.1, from coordinate 75,840,606 downwards.
AGGCTGTTTATTGTTGAAAAGGCATGCTCCAGAAGATGTAAGGAATTTTTCTATCAGGCGACCTCGGGCATCCGTTCTGGAAGAGCCCCAAAGAGAGTTGTGAGCATTAAGGTCGCCTGTAAGGATGTATGGTTCGGGCAGCTGGTCAACCAGCGCCTCGAAGTCGGAGCTCGTAAGTGAAACATCAGGAGGAATGTATATGGAGCATACCGTTATCAACCTATTAAATATTATTAAGCGTATTGCTACAGCCTCAAGGATAGTGTTCAAGGTGACAGGGTGGCATGCTAAGGATTTCCGGACGATTATGGCCACACCGCCAGAAGAGTGTGTGCAGCCATCCCTGTCTTTCCTGTATACCCGGTAACTATTCAAGAAATTTGTGTGTTTAGAATTCAAATGTGTTTCCTGAACACACATTACACTTGGCTGATTGGTATGCAGAATCTCATACACGTCGTCAAGATTATTCAGAAGGCCTCTGCAGTTCCATTGAACAATATTTTCTCTTCCCATTATTTAGTGTGAGAGCTACTGGAGTGTGTATGTTTATGTGTCGTCTTTCGGGGCTGTGACTCTTGGATTGGGCTTTTTGGGCGGCCTATCTGAAGGCTTGGACGTCGGAGGCCGCTCCTTGTGCTGCGTTGCAGGCAAGAACGGCACGACGTCCATCTCGTCGTCCGATGTCCTGGGTGTGCCCGTCGAACCGGGCCCCCCGGACTTGGCCCTTCTTCGGGGGCCCTTCGTTTGAGCCGCCACCGCCGGTGGTGTCGGAGGCACCAGAAGTGGCACGGGCGGTGCGGTGGCGGTGGGAGCCGGTGCGGGGCTCGTGGTGTCCATGGCACACTCCAACGCACTGGACGATGGGGAGGCACGGACGGGAGCGGCACCGGTCCCGACGGAAGAGGTTGCCACCACAACCGCTGCTGCCTCAGCAAGTGGCGTGGTGGCGGGTTGGGCGGCCAGAGGCAACCCAGGGGGGGGCGGGGGCGGGACCAAGTCCGACTCGCGGTACTGGGTCCCCGCCGAAACCAGACGCCGCTCCGCCCCCAGGCGAGCCGCGTCGGGGTACCTCCCCAGGGGGAAAGAGGCGAACCTCTTCCGCGCCTCTGGGAAGGTGATGTTTTCTGTCACTTTTAGATGGATTATTTTCTTTTCCACTTTGAATTTCTCACACTTCCTGGAGTAGGCCGCATGAGGGCCCCTGCAGGTTGCACATGTGAGGTTGTCAGAATTGCAATTGTCAGTGGGGTGGTCCTGCGCTGCACATTTCGCACAGGTTGTTTTGCCGCGGCAAGAGGTTGTGCTGTGCCCGAACCGCTGGCACTTAAAGCAGCGGCGCGGGTTCGGTATGTACGGTCGAATAGAGCATCGGATGTAGCCTGCATTTATATATTGCGGAAGTGTCGAACGGTCGAAGGTCAGGATAATGTGTTTGGTTGGGATTATCTTATCGTCCCTGCGCATCGTGATGCGCCGCACAGCTGTGACGCCCTGGTCCTTTAAACCTTCAAGAAGGTCGGAATCTGTTTCTGCAAGGAGATCCGACTCTGAAATCACACCCTGGGAGCTGTTCAGGCTCCGGTGGGGCGCGATCTTGATGTCCAGATCATGGATGCGAGTTTGGGCAAGAAGTGTGCGGGATTGCTTTTCATTGTTGAGTTCGACAAGGATTTCTCCTGTCCTGAGCTTTTTGGCTTCATACTTTTCACCTAATGTGCTTTGCAGAAATGTCGAGACAAGGAATACCGACAGTGAAGCGACGGGTCTCGTTGGGTCATCTGACTCGATCACAAGAAAACGAGAATAGTTATTCATGTTTGTTGAAAGGACAGTTGTTGACAGAGGTGGGAATGAAACTTCGGTGCGGCCCCTTTTCGGGGGCCGATCACGTCTGGGGGGGGGGGGGGGGGGGGTTTAGAAAATGCCATATATCATAGTATAGAAGCAGGGAGACGGGGGTACTTTCTTCCACAACCTTACCCTGATAGCTGAGGAGGTCCCGGAGCTCCCTGCCTGGTAAACAGACAGGGAGCCCATCCGCCGGAGCTTGACCTGGGCTCCGACGTTAGAGGTTTCTACCCTTCACCTTAAAAACACATCACCACGGTTGGATCCAGCTTATGTTTGGGGGCTCGGGGTCCGCGGTATCGCCAGTACCGTCACCAAGATTGCTCAAGGTGCCCCGTGCGGGGCAGCTTAGTAAAAACATTTGCGATGCACTTTATACTTCACATAGGCACTACCCAAAGTCCACGTGTGGGCTTAGATAAGACTAAATAAAAAGCTCAGGTAGATTACCCCTTGAGTGTAGTACAAAATGACACGAAAGGAAATAACACGGAATTTAAACAAAGTCGCTAATCAGTTAGTTTTGCGATGAGGAGGCCTTCGTGGGACAAGTGCGAATAGAAGTGCGGCAAGAGGAAGTTGCGTGTGTATGTGTAGGGGGAGGGGGACAAGAAGGAGGTTGTGGTAAAGCGAAAAGTGCCTCGAGCAGTGGACCCTGCGGCAATTTGTATGTCCTACGAGATGTCACCACGAATGGAACTTTTGCATGTTTCTCCACACCACCGACCCAAAAACACCCGTTTTTGAAAAAATAATTTCGCATTTATGTGGATCCTTTATGTTAATATTATTTTTGCCTCCCATTGCAACTACGGATGCCGGACGTCACCCCCAGGGGCGCCGGTTAAGTTTGCTCTTTTGAATTTCCGCGTGCGCCCCGGGCCAGGGCTTAAATACAAGAAATGTTATTGTTAGTGTATTTTAAAGCAAAAACTGATCAATACTTCACAGGGAAAATTGGGCCAGCAAACTCTTTCCACCATGAGCTCTTTGTTGTACTTGCTTTTGGGTCCGAAAACAGGCAGAGTTCTCCCGGGTGCAAAAACAAGCAAGGTTCTGAATACGCCGATGCACTAATCTTTTTTTTCAGCTATTATTGCTTGGAATATGGCCGAAAGAGAATACGGATGGGGGTTATTAAATATCAAAAGGTTTTAATAAATTATGTTGCACGATAAAAAAAAATGCTTGCTTCTATCGTGGGCGATGTTGTGCTGCCGGAATATCCTGAGAACGCGATTGTACCTGGGACGCTCATTTGTAGAAGTTCATTCCATTTGTTTCTCTTCCGTACTTGGCCCCGAGCATGAATTACAAGTCGCGTTTGGAGAAATGGTGCAATAGTTTTCTTTGATTTTAGCCAGAAAGGTAATGGAAAAGGCTAGATGGTATTTCTTCTTGGAAAAAATGAAGCATCATCGCGGATTTTACTGTATTTATTGTGTCGTCTTCGATCGTATTTGATTTTTTTTTCAAAAGTAACGCCCTAATGCATTTGATGTTCGCAAACCACCAAGCGATGTGACGCAGTTAACGGTAGCAGTTATATGAGACACGCCTGCAGCGCGTCCTGGGCGGGAAGCGAACTGGCAGCACGCGACAGATGCTGTTTTTTTGCTTCCTCATCCTAACACCGCTGTTTGCCTCTCATTTGTCGGGATTTTCCTGGCGTTCATGTGCAAAAAAGAGATAGAAGCCATTGGAAGGCCGGAAAAAATAATGGAAGATCTATTGGTGGATCCTTAAGAATGCGTTAGCACCGATTCCCCTTCCACGCGAGATTGAGGCACGCCCAATGTGCATGTTTGGTACGGCTTCAGAATTCCGCAATTTGGAATTTCTCGTACGCCCCTCGTCCTTTTTCCTAACCGTGCTTAGCTTTCGAGCCGTCTCACTGGACTCGTTTGCTCACTTTAGCAGCGGCATTGGCTGCCTGTCGCTCCCTTTAAGGTCATCCAGTATCGGCATTTCGTCGCCGTGATCCCCATTCCTATTTCTTTTGCCGCCCTGCCCTGATTGCAATGTCCATTTTACAATGCGTGCATGCGGTGATGGAACCACGGGACGCGTCGAGCTGGCGTGCGACTGACGCCGTGGTAGACGCAGTTGGCGCGCCACACTTCGACTGGACGTCCCCCAAAAAACGTTGCCTGCGGTGGGAACGCCGCGCAGCCGCAGGCACGCGTTTTCCCGTCTTCTGCTCTTCGGTCGCTTGCTCTGTTCACTCATCGGCAGCAAAACATTTTGCCGACATGCCCCAATAGCTGCACGCCTTTCCACATGACGCAATGAAACGTGCCACATGACGCAATCAGGAAAAACGAAAAAGCTAAGCAGAGGATGTTCGGGAAGCAGCCTCCCACGTACCGCTCAAGAATAAAAGGGACGTTGAGCACTAGCCTCCCGGAAGGAGAATCACTGAAGAAGCCTCGGGAACGCGTGGGTTCGCTGCTACCGCGTGCTTCCAGGCCTGGTGGCGAGGCATTGAAGCGGCGAAGCAGGTGCGCTGTTTCGACGGTAACGTCCCGTTATCCGGCAGGAGCCAGTCGATGCTCGACACCATGTTTACTGGTCCAGTGAGAATCAGATTATCTTGTCCGTCAAGATAAGTGACAAGAGCTACCCGAGCACACTGCTTCTTGGAGGCTGTATTGGACGTGGGCACAAGGACAGTGTCACCGCTGTTGTTGCCTACCTTCTGGCAGCATGACCGCCTGCTTTCCGTGGTTACTGTGCTTGATAACATCGTGATTCCAAGCAAGACGAACATTAGGCTGCGTGGGCTCAACCTGACAGCCCTACGCGCGTCACGAGTACGATCCCTACAATAGCGCTAGCTGTTCCACTTCGACACTGGCGTCCTTCAGGAAACCTCGTAGCGACTTGATTGACAGCACATCAAAGCGTTGGGTGCGCCTTTCTTCAGAGATGCCCCAGGCCTCATCCTCCTTAACTTCTCTGTCAAAAAGGTTACGTGAATATGTGGCGGACTAAAGTTTCTAAACGACGTGACAAACGCGTGCGTAGCGCTGTGCGTATTACGTGGATACCGCCGGCTGAAAAGACGCAACAGTTCTAGCACGAAGAAACAAACAGAAAGGAAAAAGTAAAGAACGAACCGCAATAAAGAAAAAAGAAAGTATTGAACGAGTAGCTAGGATCGTCAGAGTTTCGCCGACTATCTACTTTTGCAGGCAGCATATCTCCTCGTTTTTTTATTGTTTTTTTTGCGCAGTTAAACGTCAACCGCTCTAGGTTAACACGTAATATGCCCCTAAAAACACGTGTGTGCAGTTACTTGCGCTGCTCAAGCCGACAGCGTTACGAAGCCTTCTTTATGTTGTTTGTACGGTTACTAAGTCTCTTGTCGACCCCGTTGTTCTAAACCAGATGAAGGTGCCTGAATTTGTTGCGGAAAAATGAATCCCGTAGCGTAATTTTCATTAAAACAATGCCGCCGCCCTTGATAATAATGCAGTTGTTTGCCTCAACTGTGGCCAATGTTTCCTTTGCGCTAAGAAGGGTTTGCATTAGTGAACTCTGCATCCAGCGCTTTCTGTTGGGAAAGTTACAGTTGTTTGTCTGTACGTTCTTCATTTTCATACGGAATGATATGGCAGATGCGTTTCTTGGAAAGGAGCGATCACCGTTAACTGAAAGTAGCTTGAACAAGTGAGGGAAAAAAATGAACGCCAAAAAATCTGTAAGGTTCTCTTAGATGTGCTACCTAAATAAAAATACTCGGGGCCGACTGGTTACGATTTCCACTTACTAAGCAGGAGTGATCAGGGGTTTCGACCCCTGGACCTCGAAGGCTGCAAAATCATAACGGCCACTTGAACGAAGAATGGAGTGAGTTCGGGAAGAACGCAGAAGACACCGTGGTGGAATGACACGGTCAATTATTTGATCATGAATTAACTTGGCCAGATGCAAGCAATTTGCAAAAAAAAACATTTTGATTTATTGCGTTAGCATTATTGAGCTACGTCCTCATGAAATCTGTCTGTCAGTCCGTGCATCTCTAACGCGTGACGGGATGGTCTGCGGAATGGCCGTAGTACAGGTCACAACTGCAGCAGGTCCTTTCACGTGACGGCGAGATTAGTTTGGTTGGCTAGATGGTGTGGGACAGTGCGGACGTGTGCCCCCAGATGTGCGGTTATGCGGCACCCAGTGAGAGAGAAGTTAACAAATCAGGAGCGACGCCGTAGGTATACCTGTCAGTCACTCCAGGCATGGAGACTGTTTTCAAAGAACAGCTCTGGCTGGTACAATTATGCACCATCTAACAATTCACCACTGTGAATTTCTGCGACATTTTTTTTTTCATATTTCTGGTGGACAGCGCATGCATCGGAATACCAGGGGCGGACTCAGGGCGGTGGCCACACGGCCGCAAACGCACGCCGAAAGAAAATACTCTCTCTAAAATCATCCCATGTAATAAACTATATATATCGAAATTCCAGCGAAGAGGTGTGTGCTCTTGTAGACCTGTCGTCAGACCTTAGAAAGGTTTCTACAAAAGACTGTAGTAATGAGGTAACGTGAGGTTTTTGTCAACTTTCTTGAAAGCGAAGGTAATGCTCTAGGCGAGTAATGCTCTACGACGGCCTTCACTTTAACCGGGCACAAGGCGATTGCGCTCGTGTGGGTACGCAGAAAGCAGGCGTGGTGTAGGGCAGATAGGCTAAACGCAGGCCCGATGCCAAGTCTGCAAGGTCGCGAAAACAATTACCCCTCGTCTTTACGTCTCTCACACTCAAGGCGATCCTTTCAGCAAAGATTGACACCGTAAACTACCCCAGCGAATGGAGTTGTCGTCTGCCTCCGCCTAAATATGCAACGAAAAAACAAAAGCTGGCATGAAAGAAGCGTGAGGAAGCTTGAAGTTTGTATATCAGAAGTCCTGCAAACACCGAAGGATGAGGGAAGCAGCCATGGTCTAACACTACCACCCCGCGCTGCATGGCTGCTCCGGGTTCCAACCTAACAACCAGCCAGACAAAACGGAGGAAAATGCCGCGGGAAGGAGGGTCTTTAGGGAAAAAGGAATGTTTTGCCGGGATAACAGACGACCCACGCAGGGACAGTGTCCAGCTCAGCCCACGGGGCGGCTACCTTGTGACGGCCTGTCGAAATTCCCTCCGAAAACAGGAATAGGAAGAAACAATGGAAGGAGGGGAAGGTGGAAGTGTCAGGCAGAGCAAACACGCCTTGATGGCGTCGAGCACAGAAGTTAGGTGAGCTGAAGCCTCTTCCTCCCCGAATAAGCGGGAAAAATAACAGGAGCGTCAGTGTGTTGGAACGAGTCCAGCTCGCCACTTTTCCCCCTCTACTCCTATTCCCGTAGCCCTGAGGAAAAATCATCGATCGGAGTACTTTTCGCAGTTTTGCCCACACAAACCTCGAGCATATTTCTGCGTTTTTCCCGAACCAGTTAAAGGTGGGCGATGTCCCCTCCGTGCACACTCGCTCAACTTTTCTAGGCGTGACCCACCTTGTGTGGCTTGTTCCTTATTTGGACAGCACCGTTGGCTCACAGTTGCCAGCGTGGCTAACGTTTGTGTGCACCAACGTGGGGGGGAGGAGGGGTGGGCGTTAGAGTCAAGCCCGGTGCGTCTCCACAAGCGCCAGTAACTAAAGATTTAGTCTAACAGGAGTGGGGTCGACCTTGTTTAGTCAAGTCCTCTCGGGAGTCAGAAATGCGTTCTTCAGTCCTTGGCTTGCAGTCTGAAGGCGTTCGAACGAATGTGCAGACTTGGCTAAAAAAGAAATAACAGATGAAAAGCATGAGTCGAGTTACGGGTTTTCGTGATGAATCACCTAGCTCAGCCAATGACGCACACGCCATGTATGACGTGCAACCTCCCACGCCCTTCCGCCCTTTATTCAGGCCTAAAAAGCGGATAATAAAAATAAAAACACCGTCGTTTGCCTGAAGTGTTGTGATTGTGACGATTCTGGCGCCGCGAAGTATAAAAAAGAATACTAATAGTTTATAAGACGACAAATAATCTTTCTCTCACTAGCCTTCTTTCTGCGTGCAAGAGCGGAATTGTTGCAAATTGGTTGTACGAAACACCTTTCACACCGAAAATCAAAACAAATACAGCCTAATCTCTGAAACATCGTTTATGGAGGCGAGCGCAGTGGTACAGATGCATTACCGCGACCATAACAACATTGTTGTCCCTGGCCTCGTCATCATCATCGTCATCATCATCGTAATCATCATCATCAACAACAACCACATAAACAATAACAACATCACCTCTTCTTCTTCCGCAACATGATATTATTAGTAGTATTGTTTCAAATATAACCATTATTGAGAATACAATTTATTAGTATTATTCATACAGTTTCGGTGGCGATGTCTTCATCACCAGCCCCATTACAATAATCATTCCGTTTATGTCTAAAAAATCCAGGGTGAACAAACTGGTGTAATTTGTCGAAGCAACTGAATCAATGCAGTGGACAATGACGGCGACGGCGACGACGATGGTGATAATCAATCAATCAATCAATCAATCAATCAATCAATCAATCAATCAATCAATCAATCAATCAATCAATCAATCAATCAATCAATCGATCGATCGATCTATCAATTGTCTATAGCTTGACCAGAAACAGCTGGGGAACTTTGTGCAGGCGCACGAGAAAAAACAAGCATGATGATGATGATGAATGCCTGATGAAGGCCCGCAGCATGAAGGCCTCTACGAGTGACTTCCAACCGCTCCCTGCCTGCACCATCCGAATCTATTCCTTGACACAAAATTTCGTCATTTCAAATATCCTCCGGGGTTTCTGTCTTTTCCTGCTTCTCATGCCACCCCTTCGTTGCCACTGTGTTACTCGAGTTGTCTACCGGCCGTCTGTCCTTCGGGTTACATGCGAGGTGAAGTCCCCTTCTTTAAGCGCGAGGCACATGCACGGATACAGCATGCTATTTGCATGCGACTAATTGCGACGACGGTCGTACAGGACCGGTTTTGGCGTCGTACGCTGGTCGGAGGAGGTCCACGATGTGCGACTGCGAAGCCGGATGCAATCGTATGATCGCTGCCATCATCATGCGGCGGCAGCCAATAAGAGCGAGAATGTGTCGTCATAATGACGTCACTGTGAAAGTTTCTTTCGAAGCCTCGAAGAGACGCTAGTGGCCGTTCCGAGTATTTCGAGGGGCGCAGCGCGGGGCGCGCACACGCGGTCTCCGCCATCAATAAACTCCTGGTAAACCCATGTTGCCAGCGGTACCGTCAGCATGGACGAGCGAAATCGTCGGCGTAAAACGTCCCCACACCCCTTTGCGAAACATATAAATGCAAAGTGTAACGTAATAGCACTATTGAATTTTACTTCAAATTGATAAAGGTTCTCTTTTCTTGCTCGTATTTCCTAGCACCTATCAAATCGGCTGGAGTGCGCCGAAACAGGAAGACAACAGTGGAACGAAAACAGTGGACGGAGCGACGCCAATGACGCATCGCACGCACGCATCGAATGATGTGTTTCAAATTCACGCGTACGACTAGTCGTGGCAGCCATATTTCCGACCAGTCACGCATGGCACACGACGGCGCAGTCATACACGTGTCTCGCGCTTTGAACTTGGGCTCACACAAAATTGTGTTCCCTAATCTACGATGCCCATTTCTCCCACTAAACATTACTCCTTGCGAACCTCTTTCTATGATTTTCTATGATTCATATTCAAAGCGCACACAGACGTAACACAGGAAGCTTATAACCCATTGGGTGGATCTAAGTGGATGCAGATACGTATAGCTGCCCAAGGGTTTAATGATATCGCGTGGGGCCGATTGCCACCCTAAGCTTCGCTAGCACCTCCTCTGCGGGTAAAATGGAAAAACAAATGAGAATGAGCTTATTGTTGAGCGGTAGTACAAGCTTGATGTGCAAGCTTCCACAGTCAAACGCAGTAACCACTGTCTCAACGTTATATTAGCTACGGAGCCATGTAGTGGGAGGTGTAATGCGCCCGCAGCATACGTAAACAAGTATAAGATGGGTACCCTGCCTGTGGGACAGTTTAACCCATACGTGTAAAATTACTAGTATATTCTAGTATTCGCCTTAGTAGTATCGTTGAGGAGGTAAAAAGTGCGGCCGGTGCCATTCCAGAGCCAGGGATCGGCAACCTCACGCATGCGGCCCGCGCGGTATTATCATGCAGACCCCGGCAGGACGTGAGAACCCTTCCCCCCTCCCCTTGTCACTTCTTATCTAAAGGTTGACTTGACAATTTGGCCTCAAATGAGGTTCGACAGGAACAACGAAAGATCGCTTTCAGTTCGCATGGTCCCCCATCTTCTGATTTTGTACTTCTGAATTAGCTGATTTTGCACTCTTCCCTTCAAAGCACCCGCCTCCCATCCATTTACCGTACGGTCCCCGCCGTGGGCTTCATGCAACTCGGCCCTCCGCCTCCAAAGGTTGCCGACCCCTGGCCTATGACAAGTTGGGTTCTCGATGGCATGGGCTTCGCTGGCCTGACTTTGTTACCTTCATCTTTGTGGGATGGTTTGAGGAAATACCGTACACTGTTTATTCATTAGGAGCTTCCCCTACCATCCTTTTTTTATGAACAATACAGTTTTGAAAAATTGTAATCTTGACGTGAAGGAGCAATCGAACTTAGCGCCCGCATTAGATAGATTAAAGTGGGTTCTACAAGCAGGGGCTACCCTAAACGAAGTAGTACAAAAGATTGGGTGATGCACACTACATAATTAAGAGTCCTAAATCAAACATAAACATGTAGTGTATATATCGACCATAGTGCCAACTAGGAAAAAGTTCTGAATAAAACGAAGTTTTAACGCAGTCCCAAAGGCAGCCAATAATCGCATGGATGCGAGACTTTTCTGTGTTGCTTTAAAAATTATTTAAATTCAATCATTCGTGGCCCCACAAACACAACTGAGAAAATGACAAACCATCTTTCCAGTGGTTCCACAGTTCACGCACAAGGGCTGTCAACCATAAAACAACGTTTATCTTTTCTCAATTATCAAGGAAAGTTGGTCTCCACGTAACATTTGCATATCACCTCATGCAAAATAGATCAACGCACCTAACCAGACGGAAGAAGTACGTTTTTGCACACTGCGTTCCGATTTATAATTAGGCATTCTTCAGTTCAACGTTGCCTGCCCATGCGGGAACGTCTTCGCTGTAGATATTCGACTTTTCCTGAATTCTCTCCCACTTAAAAATTACGCCCACCTCCCCTCGCGGGAACCCTGGTGTGATGCGACGCTGAGGGGGGTTCAAGCGCAAGTGGAGAGCAACCGTCGACCGAAAGGCCGCCGGAGAGCGGCACACCGGTTATATGCGCAGCGCGCCTGAAGGACAGGAGACCACGGAGAGAGAGAGTGCCGCGGCTATGACGCAACACAATCCAACACAATCCACTTTAATCCAAGCCAATCCAAATCCAATCCAAGTCAAGTCAAGCCAATCCAAGCCAATCCAATCGAATTCAATCCAATGCCCCTCACGAGAGAGTGTTCGCTATCGGAGAGGAGAGGGGGAGAGTGGCTGCGGACAACAACAATGGACGCACGCGGACAACAGCAACGGACGCACGCAGAAAGGACAAGGCCGCCGACAAGAGATGTTCTCAGCATCGCATCTAAAATTAAACCAAGTAAATAGTTAACAAAATCACCTGCATGTTTACTGTGTCGTGAGTCGACTATTGTTACAGACGAACGATGCACAAAATAGCCTTTTCTGCCGAAACCCCAAAGAAGTGTCATTAATTCCGCAGGTAGCAGGCTTACATTACTGAGCTTTGCTTTACATTTACAGTCGCCATGTTCCTTACCCTGCATCGACCGTTTAACAATATTTGTTACAATGGTGTGCAATCCCTTCGCGTGTTGAGCGTGTGCACCTAGGGAAGTCCATGCATTGATGGACACTCCCGTCTGCCAATCGCACCTTTCGCCAGCAAAACGCCATGCCGCACCTGCGCGGCGAGGGATCGCTAGCGCGACATCTGTGTTCCCGTTTCATTCAAGCTGCCTTGTTTCTTTCGTCACATAAAAAGTACCTAACCTCTTCCAATTTGCCAACTTATGCAATGCGGTGCGTTACTGCTTTTCTTCTTGATGGTAAAGTTCAAGAGTGCAGAACAGACAAACCGCGTATCTGCTTCCTTTGTTGCAAAGTTGTCAAAAGACGATATCCCTCTAACGCCCCCACCACGTATCTGTCCCCCATCACCGCCCCCCCTCCCCTGAATTTCCTCTCCTCTCTTGCACCTCTGGTTACGAATGGCATGGAGGTTTGTTCAACGTATTTTTGTCGCGTGTTTGCACAGCTCGTGCACCATCTGTCGGGCCAGCACGCGTCCTTTTCTTTATCGTTTACTCGGTGTTCTGCTGGCACGAGCCCAGGTCGAGCTCTTTTTGAGTGCATTCAGCTTTGCTCTCTTCGACACGGCTTCTTAATGCGTATTTTGCTAATTAGCTATCGCAAAAAGCAGTCGAGCGTGTATTCGCTACCTCGATCATGAACTTACATTTTGCTTGTAATATGCCCGAATTTTCTTCACGCCGAATAATGTGGGCATATATCAGCCGTGCTGATTGATTATGGGGCTTAACGCACCAACGCCACACATTAGGCGCGTCGTATTGGAAGGCGCCTGAGTAATTTCGACCTCCTAGGGATCTTTAACGTACGCCGAAATCTCCAACACGCGGGCATTTTCGCTTTTCGCCTACATCAGAAAAGCCGCCGCCGCGGCCCAGAATAGAAACTGCGTCCTTGGGCTCAGCAGCACAACGCCTTAGCCACCGAACATCCGCGGCGGCTATATGAGCCGTGTCCCCAGTTTAGGTAGTCTGGAAGAACCCTGCCTCTACGTGGTTCGTGTGCAAGCATTGTTTCTCTTGGGCCGGGGGCCTCATCAAGTGAGAGACAGATAACATAATAGAGGCGATAGTTTTTCTTGGGATACTTAAACCAGAAAATTTTCGTCTGTCAAAAAGGAATATCATCTTTAAAATGTATCTGAGGCTTATAACACGCGCGGAGCTTCAACAACTGTCTAAACGATCGAACGCGAATTCATTACATCCACGCCATGGACTCTACAGCTAGATTAGGACGTAATCAAGATTGCGGTTTCGCTTTTTATGACAGTGCGCCAAAGTAGCTCCTAGAGGTTTTCTGCGTCAGCAGCAGTGCTTTGCGTTGTAAGGTTTTCCGTTTGCAAATACGTCACCCCAATAATAGTAGTTAGTGGGTGAACGCATTGTGGATAGAAAGAATACACTGAACAAGATGGTGACCCACGCATGGGGCTCCAGTAATTGTATTGGTTTATTCCCGTTAATGAGCAACCGACTGCCAGACTGACCTACCGGCCGACCGAACGGCCGATAAAGCGACCAACGAACTGACCGACCTACCGACAAATTGACCGCCCAAATGGTCAGTTTCCCTAGCTCAAAAGGGCCAATCTCCTGAACACCCCGTGCCGTTTGTGTTTTTTTTTTCGGGTTTCGAGGTCACCGTCCTTTCGCTATAGAACGTGTATGTCTCGGAATGCCCAGCACGAAGATAATATATTCAGCTATTCCCAAAGAAGATTGCGTGTGTGCCGCGCGGAGACGCCGGCTGTCTGCAGCCATCTCGCAAGATTGAAAAAAAGAACGAAAACCACAAATTTAAGGTAATCTAAGGGTGCAATGGAAGCATAAAACAAACAGATTGCCCCAAACTCACTACCATAACAATTCCTTCGCCATTGGTGGTGGCTGCGCCGAAGAAAGAAAATCCTGTAAGGAAAGATTGAAAAAGCGAAAAACAACAATTTTCTACAAAAGCGCTCGATAGGGATAAAACGTACGCGCGCCGCCGCGGCAACGGAAAACCATGGAAGAGGTTAGCCTTGGTTGGGAAAGGGATGGTTGTTCTTATCGAAGCGATGCGTCTGAGAGAGCAGGGTTCCGGCGAAACCCTTCGAAACCACAGGCAGACGTCGATGAAGAGGCGAAAGAAAACACCGGCAAAAAGGGAGGCAGGAGATAAAAGACGTCACCCCCTTCGATCGTCTCTAAAAAGCAAGGGATGAAAAGACGCAGCGTAAACAGCGTGAAAAGGGCAAGTCGTGCTACGCCAAAGAAGACCAGAACGGCTCATTTATCTCGGGGTTTTGCACTCACTCTGAGCAACCGATGAAATGTCCGGCCGGGGAGGGAAGGATGGAGCTTCGGGAGTACGCAAGAAGAGATGGCGAGGCGTTCTACGGCCGAACCAAAGCCTGCACTCTCGCAAAAAAAAAATAATAAAATACAGGAGGAAGAGAGCGCACTTTCTTGGTTTTTGGTCGATTCTTCCCAAAGGTGATTTCCAGACGTGATAAGAAAACAGTATTTTCCGTCGGTTTTCCAGTTTGTCTTCGTCCCCTCCTCTTCCCGCGATTCCCTGGCGTTTCCGCCTTCTGTCTCCCACTACAGCTCGTCCCATGGTCGTCTGTCCCTCCGCCGTCCTTGTTTTTTGTTTTTGGCTTCAAAGCGACTACTCGCACTGGAACCACGCTATCTGCACAGGCGGCGAAAGAGCCCGTCCGATTATTATTAGAGCCCTGGAAGGACCGGCTCGTTGGAAGCCCGTGTGCTCGAGGCTACAACAGCATCGGGAAGCGACGATACCGAGGGATAATGAGGAAGAGCGAGAGAATATTGCGACGGGAGATGGATGATTGCGGATGATCCCCAAACTGAAAGGAAGATTTCTATCACGTGGCCTATGGCATACCGACCCTTCAATGTGCTCGAGTCTTCCGATATGCAGGTGGTTAGCGAGCAGCTGGACATATAGAAAGACGAGACAAATGGAAACTCGCGTCCAGGAATGCACTTTCATGTATCTTCTCTAGCTGCAGAGAAATGACCGAAGAGCCGCTGAAGCTGCCCTTCTCGACCTTTTCTGCACACCATCGACAATCTCATCAGTCGGCGACTGTCTAGTCTGGAAAATACTTTCGGGATTTCTATCTGAGAAGGTTTCAGGAAACGAATCCTTCGCCGTCCCTTTATATCGCGATATGTTCGACAAATACGGAGAGATTACATGCCGATCGGGGAAGTTGCTTGCCTGTTATCTTTCTACGACAGTATATTTGTGTGTGGGCCTGGCCATCTGAAACACTGCCGCGAACTCATGCAGCGGGAAGAACGCACACCCACACGAAGCGAAACTTCGCTTTCTACTAATTCGGATGGGTTTCTAGGGCTAGCTTTTCTCCTGCGCATTTTCTTTTTGACACTGTGCGGTGATATAAAGGAAGTCATCTCAACCTATCCATACGGCGAAAGAAAGGATTAGCGTTGTTGGAGATCACCCAAGCGACTTTACCATAGATCACGAGCTAATCGTATCGAGCAGCCTATTTTCACGAATACGCTTCGCTCTACATGGAGACAGTCTGTGTGGCAATATGTTGAAAAAAAAAAGATTTTGCCGCTGTCAGTTCTTTTTTTCCAATGTGGGTTGCTTCAACGCCCAAACAGCTTCGGTCAGTCCCAAAAGAGGACGCAACTAAATGTGTATCCAAATTATCTGCTTATTTTTACCAGCGTTTCATTTTTTTGCGTGCTCAACAGGCTTGTCCCTTTCGGGAAATATTTGCGCACTCGATCGCTGTCCAGAGCAACAGAACAGAGAAAGAAACACATTTAGACAATACAAGACAAATTCAATTTCACCACGGATGTGGTGCCGTTGCCTTTGCCACGCAGCCGACGTTGCTAGGGAGACGCCAAATCGAACGCGGATCACCACCTGCCTCGGCCGATGTGCAGGCCGCACGTCGTCTCGATAGGTCCCGTTACTTCCCTCGTTCTTCTGCGCATTATTAATGAAGAGTGCATGAAGCCAGTACTGGGCTTCAAGACCGGAATAAACAAAATTGATGGCAACTAAATTTCCATACCGAAGGAAAACACAAGGAGAACCAGGCCGCCAATGCTGCGCCAATGCTCAAGCGAGCAGAAAGTGACCACTGATACGTGTATAGTGCAAAGCAGTGTTAGAGCGGTGTGCGAGGCGTGGGAGAGAAATTCTCTGTGGCGGACTTCTAAGCCGGAGTAAAGCGCGCGGTTCCAGCGTCAGCTTGATTGATTTGATTGATTGTAGGGTTTAACGCGCCGACGCAACGCAGGCCATGAGGCGCGCCGTAGTGAAGGGCTCCGGTTTAATTTTGACCACCTGGGGATCTTTAGCGTGCGCCGAAATCTCGTACACACGGGCGTTTTTGCTTTTCGCCTCGATCACAAAAGCGGCCGCCGCGGCTGGGAAGAGTCAGCTTCGCGCACTTGAGAGAGGAAAAATGATGCCCAGGCATATGTAAAGTTTCACTAATGGATCTGCGATTCATTTCTTCTTTTACATGTAAGCCTATTTATCTTGACTGTGAATATTCGTGCTTGGCGCATGTAAGCCCTTGATGAATCAGCGAAACGTGACATACAAAAATGAACCTGATTGTGTTTCAACATCTTGGCTTCCGTCAGCGGCAGTAGAGGAAGACGTTTCTCGACCTCGTCGTTCTGTGGATGACAGAAACCTCTCAATTAGGGTTTTAGAAATGACGAATGCCACGTGTACAAGAAACCCGTTGCTAGGGAACACCACAAGTGATTGGTGTGAGGCACTACAGGCGGGAGCGTAAAAGCGTGCGAGCACTGCTACTTGGGGCGACGGCCTTCAATTTATTGTTTATCATGTATGCCCAAACCTGCAACGGTGTTATTTATTGGCGGGTATTGTTTCCTTGGTTAGTTTTTAGGACGCGGAAGCACTAATGACTGCGGTGCGAGGTATGCGAGCAATACTGCCTCCCGAAACTTTCTCGTCTGAAGGAAAGCTTTTAACTTCCAGTCATATATTTTAAATGGGGGAGTTTCGGGCGCTCTTTACGATGAAACCTTCTGATGCTTTTACCATGTTCATGCTCTGCGCAGCCCCGTTCCTGACCGCCTGTGAATATTGTCGACGAAGAACGTTAAAGGGGCGTCAGACGTGCGCAGGCTGTAAAACGCTGGACATGGAATGAGTGACAGCAGGTAGTCGGTGGGGAGGACAGAAGGAATGCTTGAGTCGCGTCGGAAGTCATGTCCCGTAGCCATGTCGACGAGGACGTGGCGTGAGTGGTGTAGGCATCCACAGGCCAGCTTGAGGAAACACCTTTTCAAAGCGTGATTAGCTAGTGTTAAGCGAAGAACTCGCAAGTGAAGAAAATTAGCCGCGTATCTTTTTCTTTTGCTGCAAATGTCGACAAAAGACAATAGCCTTTATCGAGTTTCGCCAAGTAAATGCCTCCCTTCGCTTTCCCCCTCACCTCTCATGTTCCTCTTGTGTCGCACTCCTCCCAAGGTAAAGACGCCAAAGGTTTGCTTAAATCGTTTTAAATTTACCGCGTTCCACTGCTCCAGGCCGGCTGTCTCGATGCCAACGCTGCCGTACGGCGGAGACGCGCGGGAATCCAGGCGCCCTACTTCAACCTTGATAGAACCCCGTCGCCCTATTCCACGTGCGTTCTAAGCAGAACGAGAAAATTATTTAGTGGAACCTTTCGTAACTGTTGCCGTTTGATTTCTTAAACTGGCGCCAGAAGCTGTAGTAGCGCGGGCGACAGCAGTCGATGGTGGAGTGATGGTGGAGTGGGTGATACATGCTTGATTTTCGCAAAAATCAAGCATGTATGATTTTTTTATAAAGGAACACGGCAAATATCACTTCTGTATTCATTTTTTGCCTTATATTTGCGTAATGTCTTGTTCTTCTTCGACAATGTTGACAAGTACGAACATTACTCCTGGCTTAGACGGGTAGATTTAGCTGTAACTACATAAGACTATTGAGCAGACCTTGTTTTACTTTGGCCGGGTGGCTGAATCAAGTCACAGACAGGCAGACATACAGACAGACACATAGACAGACCAAAATTTCTGGGTTTAAGTAGCTCAAAAAGACTATCGTCTTTAAAAAAGGGCCCATCTACCCGCGAGGGGGACTCGAGTAAATGCTTCGCATAGGGGGTGGGTGTATTGCTTTAACGTTTAGTGTTTGGGGAGTTGGTGGTAGTGAATGCGTTGTATCAGCAGCTCCTTGACGTAGTTTGAATGAGTCAAGGATATAAGGCGCGTTCGTAGCCTCCTTTCATTCTGTGTCGGTTTTGTGGCGCAGTGGGAAGAGCACCATGTACCTCGCGTTCCGCCCACAGGTAGTGAATGCGTTGTATCAGCAGCTTCTTGACGTAGTTTGAATGAGTCAAGGATATAAGGCGCGTTCGTAGCCTTCCATTCTGTGTCGGCTTTGTGGCGCAGTGGGTAGAGCACCATGTACCTTGCGTTCCGCCCGCAGGGTCGTGGGATGAAAACCAGGCCCCGGTAAGTATTATTTTTTTATATAGTGTAGGGGGAGAGGTGCGGACCTGTTGTTGAGAGCGAGGAGGGTAGCGTGATGCGGGAGAGGAGGAGTGGGGGAGAGGGCGCGCCTGCGCGCTGAGCTGTTGCGGACGCACGGCGGACGCTACATGTGAGTTAAAGAAATGCTCTGCATTTAAAAGATCCCGCCGTGACCAGAAGGAAAAGAAGACTCAAAGATAGCGACATGATGGACGTTTATATCATCTACGCACCGAACGCTCGAGGTGAGAACAGGGCTTCAGGACCGGCGCTGGCTAGTCGGTGGGTGCCAGCGACATCGCGCAGGCAGAGAGGCCGTCCCGAAGAATTACAGAGTGGCCGTGTGGGAGTATGAGCGAAACGTTGCTCATCGGGCGCCAAGACCCGTGCCACGCCTCAGTGGTCGCCCATAACTGAAACCAATAGGACCTCTCCTCAGTCGTCTGGAGTGGTGTGGTAGGGCGACCAACAAGAAGGGCGGCGGCGTGTCCATGGAAGCTGCCTTCGAGACACAAATGGGAGCTCGCAACGCGCCACCCCATCGTGAACTACGAGGTTTGACTGGGGCGATCGATACCCTCACGTCATAATTGGGCACCTATTACCAGCGCTCTGACGGGCTCGTCAAAGTGAGAAACACGTACTTAGACTTATTTTTCCTCCGTTTAAACTCTTTGACCTTATTATCAAAGCTTAGCTCGCTCTTATCATTTGTCAGTTTATCTTTATCTCTTGTGTCATTAAACACGATAGTCTTTCTTGTGCTACTTAAACGCAGAAATTTTGGTCTCTGTGTGTGTGTCTATTCTTCTGTCTGTCTGTCTGTCTGTCTGTCTGTCTGTCTGTAACCTGATTCAGCCACCTGGCCAAAGTGAAACTGAATCCGGGAAATAGTTTTAAATACCCACAGCCAAATCTAAGCGTCTAAGTCCAGTGGCAATCTTCATACTTGTCAACAGTGTTGAACAACAACAAAACATTACGCAAAGGTGAGACAGAAAATCAACACATAAGTTATATTTGCAGTGTTCATTTATTTAAAAAATTATGGATTCTTGGTATTTGCGGTGTCAAATGAAATACTACCTCAACTGCAGAAAATTTTCGCCTGCTGTTGCCCGCGGCAGTATAGCCCCTTGCGGTATTTTAGAAATCCAACGGCAACAGTAACAAAAGGTTCCACTAGATACGTTCGGCGTTCCGGTATGAATGCACGTGGAGCCGGGAAACATGGTTCTATAAACATTGTAGTAGGCTGCGTCGAATCACGCGTGTCTCTGCCGTACGGCATCTCTGGTGTAGACGCACCTGGCCTCGAACAGTAGAACGCGGTAATTTTAAATTTACTTGAGCAAACCTCTAACGTGTTATTTTGGGAGGAACGAGACGGGAGTGGAATAGCCCCAGAGGTGAGCAGGAATGAGAAGGGAGGCGTTTAAATGGCGGGAGCACCTATCGCCAATCGTTTTTTTTTCGACATTTGCAAAAAAAAAGGAGAAGATGGATGGCGATTTCTTGGATTGGGTTTTGTGTACCATAAATAGAAAGTCTCGTTCACAGAGGTTCTGTCATATTATCATTACTCTCCCAAGCCAGACACTAAATAGTGCTGGGGCTTGAATCTCCCTGGTTAGGAAAACTGTTATCCCGAGCGAGGCTGCGGCAACAAGAAAGTAGCAGAGCGTTCAACAAAGGTAACTCCACGGAGTGTATAGGAATTTTGAAATTCATGCTACGAGTTTATTCAGGAGCGGTGTCGCCAGGGACGTTGGAACTCTGAATGCGGGCAAATTGGTGGGCTACCCTTATTAGTATCTAAACTGCAGCTCTAGGAAGTCGTCCTTCAGTTGGTAGCAACATAATTAGGTCAAAGAGTTGAGTGAAAAGCGTTGCAAATTGCAAACGTTCAAGGTGTAAAAAATGTCTCATCAATCCGTCATATTTTCGTAGATTAATTTCCTATTAAATAATTTAGTGGCTAAACTGCCGTTTCAAACAGCAAAGGTGGCACTGTGCATAGTGGACCTCGCCAGTCACATTTCCGAATTTTCTTTCTCCTGGCCAACACGTAATCACTAATAAACATGTTAATCCTACCGACATGATGATCTTAACCACGGGGACACTTCACTTTCTTTTTTGTCGCAGTCGATCACGTGACGGCTTTGGCGGGCAGCAACGCGCTGCTGCCATGCGGCCTGTCTCCTGACGACTGGGTGGCACTGGTGCTGTGGTACAAGGATGCACTTTCCTCACCCGTGTACTCCGTGGATGCCCGGCGCGAAGACGTCTCGAAGGCCAGGCACTCGTTCGCCGCCTGGGGTCGCCATGCCTACTTTGCTACGAAGCCCGCACAGAGCCTCAGGCTTCCAGCGTTGGACTTGAGAGACTCCGGTGTTTACCGCTGTGGGGAAGACTTCCGTAGGGACCGCACCCGCAATCAAGAACTTCACGTGCCGTCATCAGGGAATTTTTTTTGTTGATGTCAGCCACATTTTTGTTATTTATAGATATTTAGGATATTATTAGTTTTCTTGAACCGAACTGGCCCCCAATTCTCCAGTGATGGTCTACAGGCCTTGTTGTCGCTTCATCAGGCGAGAGGGATTTTACGACATTCTTGGAGTGTTAGGGGTTATTTGGTAACGAATACACAAAAGTAGATGTAAAGCTCCTCCAACATTTCTTGGAGGGAATGACATAGGCAGCTTCGTGGTGCAAAAACAACTTGGTAGGAGTATTTCCCCGTATTTATGTTTTGCAACCGCGTACATTTTAGGAAAGCAAGCGCATAGAATGTTCGTTACAATCAACTTACACGCGCTGGCTTGCTTTGTTTGGTTGTGTCCGAAGTTATGCGCACGGGTCTGTTCTGTATTCAAGCCATTAGTTGTGGTAACGTATCGCTAAAGAGGCAACAAAAGGTGGATTCCGATTTTTGAACGCTACCGGCCGACGTAAGCGGTAGTAGCACTGGAGAGAACAAATGTACGCACTTCTCTTACCTCTCATCTGGTCGGTTTAAACTGTGCCTTATCTTCCTTAACGTACTCCCAAATGCTAGTTCGGCACCTAGTTAACCTCCCACTGTTTCTGTTCACTCTTATTTTGCATCACGTTGGCAGCATTTTGTTTAGAGACAACTGCGAAGGGAAATAATCAATGTAGCTCTATAGGTTGTATTCACTGGCGTGGAGCGCATGCCAGCAACCGTGTGTGTCGCCTCAGAAACGGGGACGCGCTACCATCGTCATGGCGGCACTCGCATCAGGCTGTCACACCGAGATAAAAAGCATAACCGTGTGGAGAAGCATCGTTTTTTCCCTGCCACTCTAAGCGACGAATTACAAGTGCTCCTTTCCACGGCGGAATGCGCCCTCAGCTCCTGCGTGGTTCCGCCGCGTGCATTTGGTTACCGAGCCAGCGGGTATAGCGTACCGCTGTTTTCGCCATTGGGCGCTCTCGGAGGGACTTCGTTAAGGTGGCCCGTTGTCTACGCGGGCCGCGGCCCTCGACCTGGATGTCGCCCGGCTTTCGCCCTGCTGGTGTGGGTCGTCGAGTGCCAGCTCCCGCTCCCGAGTACTTATTTGTCGGCCACACTCCATTCCAGAGAACTTCGAAATGGTTAGAACCGCCGCACACTTAGCTCCTTGTCACAGCAAGCTCGTTCACCTCCACGCTTAACCGTTCTCTTCGAGGCTTCTCGTCTCCCGAACGAAGCGCGATGCCAGCCCTCAGTGTTCGAGGCGTGTTCCGCGATCATCCGCAGTGTTCAACCCCAGTGGAACTACTCTTCTCTACTCTTTCTTCGCCTTTCTCATGTTTACTTTTGTCGGTTCTATCCTAGCATCACTTCAAAATATCGCTGCTATTATTCACATCTGTCGACGCCACGGCCGAGACGACGGATGCGAAGTGCTCGAGGGCAAGTTGAGTGTCACCACATAATGTGAGTGCACTTTATGTTGACGCCACCGCCGAAAAGTGGGCTTAAATGTGGCAGACGCTGCACGCTGATGTTTTTTTTCTGAGAGATGCGGACGCAATCCCGGTGCGCAGGCACAGTGGCCATGGTCAAGGCGGCTTTAAGTGTTGCCAAGCTAAGAAATCACCCGCTAAACTTGTCAGTGATTAACACTTATGGCCAAACTAAAATGTTTTGGTGAACGCGAAAAAATGAAATAACAACACTTTTTTGCAAAGTAGTTATAAGAAACCTTCCTGAGCAGCAGCTATAATTTATACGGAGCGTAAAAAATTGTACTCTTGACTGTCAGAGTATTTGGATCTGTTGAACATAATAATCATGTTGATTGATTCTAGGGTTTAACGCGCCGACGCAACGCAGGCGATGAGGCGCGCCGTAGTGGAGGGCTCCGGATTAATTTTGACCACCTGGGGATCTTTAACGTGCGCCGAAATCTCGTACACACGGGCGTTTTTGCATTTCGCCTCCATCAGAAAAGCGGCCGCCGCGGCCGGGAATCGAACCCGCGACCTCGCGCTCATCAGCGCAACGCCTTAGCCACTGAGCCACCGCGGCGGGTCATAATAATCATGTCAGCATGTCCTGTTTCCCAACATTTGCTCCTATTTAGTGTGGACATAATAGAACGCACGAACACATCCGATAAATTTTACTGAACTAATTACAAAGATTAAACCAATCGTTCCTTACAGAGCAAACAATTATAGTTAAGTTTATGAACACTATGAGAGATGTGAACAACCGTTTACCACCGAGAAAGTTTTGCCGCTTAGAACTTTTTCATGATCGAACTTCATAGTGTTAATTTCGCATGTACTTGGCCAGCTATGTACTATTGATTTTGTCTGGTCTGCATTTTTATTAACAAAGGTACACATTCCGCTTACAGAAAAATATATGCTTCTCTGGTTAACCGACACTGTATGCGCATCGTTAACAAAAAAGAAAGCTTTACAGCGCTGTTTCGGCGGCTTGCTGCTGCACCTGATCAGTCGGCCTCATTAATCACCCGCGTAAGGCGATGCCACAAAAAAAAAAAAAAAAAAAGATGATACACAATTATTTACGTGCAAAACGTTCGCGCGAATTCCAATGAATCACCGGTTTATTTGCAGGAACCATCTCCAGAAAACTTTCTTTCCGGCGGGGCCGCCGCCAGTCGTCCGTAAGGGTTGTTATTTTGGTAAACATTTTTTGGAGTGGAAGATGGTGTGTGGGTGGCCGAGTAAAAACAGGAAAAGGTGGACTCGGCAACTTAAAGTTTCTAAGACAAGTTCCCTAGCCAGCGTCCGATGGCGCATGCAAATTGCTTCTATTTGAGGAAGCGGAAATATGTGATGGGCAGCCATGTGGTTAAATTTCAGAAACAAAGTTTTAAAAAATTCCGAAACGCACGGAAACATGCCGAACACTGGTCCGCCTTCACGGGGAGAAAGATTGAGTGGTTCCTGTCGTCGTAGGAATTCTCAGCTGCATCTATAATTAATCGTTTCACGAACACGCTGGCACGTATCGGAGCGGATGTAATTAATAAATCAGCCGAAAATGTTCACAAGAAAAATAAAATTGCGGAATGGGGCAGTGATTTAGTACAATTAGGGCCTGTAAAATCAAGAGCAGGGCGGTGGACAATTAGCTCAAAATCCGCTGTTGACTTTTATTTTTAAGGGGCGAGAAAAAATGATTGATATTATTTACTCTAAGACTCTAGAACAACCTCTTCGAGGGCTCCCGTCACGATCGAAACGCGTGCAATTTGTGCTTGTGCGTATTTTAACACACAGTATTTATGGCCTTATATATACGTTTTGCAAAGGTTTTATGTACAAGTGACGTTTTTTTCTCTTGTAAATACCGCACACCAAGCGTTAATAGCAAATATATTTGGTCAGCAGGGAAGAATAGATGCATGCGTTGTACTTAGCTGTGCAAAACACCTCATATAATTCAGTTTTAGGACATTTAATTTCACGCTCTTCACACACCTCGCTGAGAAATAAAATAGCAGCAACCCATGAATTTCTGTTTTGATACTACTCAGTACACTTTCTTTGAGGCCGAAAAAATATATATCAGACAGATAAGCAAACATTCAGCCCTGAAATGAGCGACATCCTTACAGGCACTCGACTATGGAAACGAGAAACCTACAGAGGGACATTTATAATGTACCTCTACTTTCCATGTTCGCCGCCAGAAACAAACGAGGAAATTGAAGGGCCATCCTGTCCAACAGAAGTGGCTATCCAGTGAACCTTGCAGTGGTGACACCAGTCAGCAACAACACAGATAACGCCATGCAGATACAGATTAACCAAGTTAAGCACTACGCAAATACTTTGGTAATTAACACCAGGAGGCAGGCCGGTAGCGGGCACCCCTCGTAGAAGTGTTGCAGCGGTGCTTAAACAAAATGTCTATAGATGGCCAAACAAAAAATAAAACCCGATTTGGCGTAAGATATCGCAGCACTTATACGTCAGAGGACATGGCGCAAGCAGGCTGGGGTTAGCGATGTGAAACAGCCACTCAGAAAGTGACCTATATGGAAAGTCCTACTTTCAGTACTTCATGTTTATAGAATGGCAGTGTCAGAAGTTCATATAGTTTGTTTTTGTTTTTGGGCAAGGAAGAAGAGGAATGTTTCTTTATTAAAGTTCAACGTTACGCGTCGAGAGTGTCCTGGGCCAGGTTTGCAAACGCGAACTGCTCCATTAGCTGCCCCAAGGCTACCCATGTCCACCACCCGCATTAGAGGAGGAGCGTGTCGAAAATGTGGGAGTTAAATTGCAATGCAGCAGGAGACGATGCAGTGTTCTAAATCAGTATTGGGTTCTAGACAACTTTAGCGTACAAATGCGGTTCGGATATGTTTGCCACTACTGATTGCCACTACACTAGCAGCCTGCGGAACAACGTTTCAACTAGAGATCGGCAGAAAATTGGCGTAAATGCGAGTTTGTGTAGAAATAAAGCCATCCGATCCAAGGTTGCGAGTAGCCCAAATTCTGCGGTATATACCGGAGACCTAACAATACAGGTTATGTATAAAACAGAACAAAAAAGGAAGTCCTTCACACTGTATGACGTAATACAAAGTCGGGTGGACCAGTTTATTAGGGCGCCAACTGTTTGACCGTAAAAGGTAATGGCCCGCATTGATATCTGATAAAATGATAATGCAGTGACTCCGATAATGACGTAATTGCATGTTCGCGGTATTTCAGGCGGCAAATAATGGCGTCTATTTTCCCGCTCCCACTTACGCCATTTCCCTCATCTCCCAAAATGAGGAACCCGAACACTCTAGAGAAAAAGGATGAAGAGTAGCAGAAGCAGAAGAGAACATGATGGGCAAGAGTAGAAGCTCCGACAAATGTGGCGGGCATGATTACTACGGGAAAGTCATGAAAGGCAGTGGTTACAACCCTTGGCATTTCTCGTAAGTTCTTCAGAGAGGAAATCCAGCACCCCCCTTTAAAAACGTTCAATTGTGTGCCACCAGCTGTTCATTAAAGTGAAGAGGAGTCACAGGTTAAGGTACAGCGCGCTTCAAATCTTTTTTGTGCGTGTTCACGATGACGGACACGTTGGATTGCGAGGAAGGAGACAATAGCCGGTTCCCGGAAGCAATTAACGTGGAATAGAAGGCAACGGCCGTATTACCCATTTAATGCACATTAAGGCGCTCGTGGGATGCACATTAACCCAAGACTCCGAGCGCATGCGTCAGCCTAATCAGGCGTGCAGCACGGATTTTAGTATTTGTGTAAATAAAAAACTACAATTAAGGCATAAAGTTGGGCTAGTTGGTTATCTGACTGCATTTTACTAGCGAAAAATAGACGCGGACGAAGAATAGCGAGTGTACTGTGTACTTCTTCTTCGTCCGCGTCTATTTGTCGCTAGTAAAATGCAAAAAAAACTACAAAACAAGCATCAAAACCTTATGGTGGATGATTAGGCCCAATGAACAATGCGACCCTTCGTGTTCTGGTAAATATTAGGTTTCCAGCAGCTTTCGAAAGTGGAGTGGCGTTGACGTCATTTGAGAGCTGGCGCATGCGCATGCGCTGGGTTCTGCCTAGCCTGACGCGCGTCAGGCTGGGTAGGACCCAGCAGTTCTCCCCCAAGACTGCTAACGCATTCGCCAGGACACAGCACTTGCCGCCAGAGGATCCGAGGGCAGGTGAGAAGCCCACCGAAACAACGAGAGACAGCTCATATTCTCCCACATTAGCATGTGTAGTGGTTTACACCAGCTGCCCTAGACGTCCACTTTCCCAGGGCGGGATGCCGTCCTTTTTTTTTCTTTTTTTTTCTGACCCCACTGATGCATCTCAAAGCGCAAGTGAGCCACAAATAGAGTTTCAGTGGTATCTACCGAAATACTGTAGCACGAACAACCACAACCTGTAGTCTCATGCAGCCAAAAAAAGGAGTCTGGTTATCGTCTTTAAAAGGTGAGCAAACGTATATGCACGTTGCGCTGATGTTTGCCTCGCAAGCAGCAGCGCCACTTTCTATATCCTGGAGGTTCGGAGGGTCACTTCTTGTAGGAAAGATGCCCCGCATATTACGGGCTCGGTTCGTAACATTCCTATTACGTAAGTGTCGGCGCCCTGTCATTAACGCGAGTCACGCAGCCGGTATTAACGCGAGTCACGCACAGGCACCCACATGACGATGGCATCTAAGGTAACGTCATGATGACAAGGCAGAGAAGAACGAACCCTTTAAGTGGCGCAGATAAAACTAAGTACGCTGTCGATATTGTAGCCGACCAATCAAATTGCATATATAACAAATGGCAGGGAGCAACCAATGCATTCATCAAAGCCGTCTACTTTTACACTGTGTCTCAGTGCCAACCCCATAGATCGTTGGCATGGCATGGTGCAGGCAGTGGGTGATAACGGGTCGAGGAATCGCCACTTCTTTACCGATGCCCTAGCGTGCGCTACAGACAACTTTAGTAGCAAAAGTGCTGCGTTCACAGCGGCCTCTGTCCGGTGAACCGTGCCTAAAATGCCTTGCAATTTTGTTAGGCCGCGCACATCGGATGCGAGCCTTGGTTGATTGATTGTGGGGGTTTAACGCGCCGACACAACGCAGGCGATGAGGCGCGCCGTAGTGGAGGGCTACGGATTAATTTTGACCACCTGGGGATCTTTAAAGGAGCCATGAAGAGAAAACACAAGTTTGGTTCATTCAAAAGATTGTCTCGTTAGAATCATACTGACACCACTTTTAACGTAAACTTCGCTCAAATAAGCTACATAATTAGGAAAAACGGGAATGGTCATGCGACCCACCAGCTCATTTCCCGCAACAGAACCTGTGATGTCACTAAGCTCTGCGATTGGCGGAGGCTGGCAGAAGCAGACGCAAATTAGGTAGAGCTTACAAACTAGACGAACGAGCGATTTGCGCTTAAATTTAGGGCACATTCTTTACAAAGCAATAGGAATGATGGGACAAACAGTGGAAGTTACGAAAGCACATGTAAACATAGAAGTACTGATGCGTTCTGCTGTTCGTACTGCGCACAGCATGCTTTGGTTTAGCTGCACAGCACTATGGAGCTTGGGGTTGTCTCAGACGACACTGGCCGATTGACGCAAGCAACGGTGTCTTACGTGACCCCATTTGTCGAGCGAGCACTGTTTCAGGGAACGAATATTTTCTCTCAGAACAAAAACAAGCCAGGTTTAAATGCGGGCAAAAACAAACCAAACGCTTGCCATGGTATGGTGGCGCCATCTAGGTTACGGAACGTAAAGAAACGCGGGAACAAACCAACACCGCTACAGGGTGGAGACACCCTTTGAACGGTCCCGTGCCGCCGCAATTGGGCCAACGGGCTCAACGTGTTATTCTTTTCGTTTCCCACGAGACCTAGCAACGCGAAACAGACAATATGATTCAAACTTCTTCAGTAAACCGCGTTGCGGCGATAATTTTAGCGCGGTTTTGACACAATGACTTGCTTCGGCGGCGAGCGAGCAACCGAACATGGCGGCGCGAGCGTTACGTGTCTCTACCCTGTACGGCGGATGCGTGAATGAAGATACTCTAGGCTGCAGAGCGGTCGGTTCCCGTGATGTCACTTGGGACCACGAAAACGCACGATTGAGCGGGAAAATCAAAATTTTAACCTAAATTGTTTAATTTCTCAGTGAATAAATCACCGTTTGTATCCGGACAAGCGCTGGGGGTACTATAAAACACGAAATCTTTCGAATAAAACCAACTTGCATTTTCTCCTCATGGCTCCTTTAACGTGCGCCGAAATCTCGCACACACGGGTGTTTTCGCTTTTCGCCTCCATCAGAAAAGCAGCCGCCGCGGCCGGGAATCGAACCCGCGACCTCGTGCTCAACAGCGCAACGCCTTAGCCACTGAGCCAGCGTGGCGGGTGCACCGTAGTGGAGGCCTCAGGATTAATTTTGGCCACCTGTCAATCTTTAATGTGCGCCGAAATTTCGTACACACGAGCGTTTTTGTTGATTTTGAGCATTTCGTACGATAGTTATGCTGAAGGCATTCACACTAATTCAACCTGCTTTCCTTGCATGACTGCTTCGCAATTCTTCATGATTTTGGCGCATTATTATTTCCGACGCTTTTTAATGGTACGTGTTATAAAATTCGGGCAACAAACTTCCACACATAGAACATTTTATAAAAACCGGTTACATGACAATGCAGAAACAACAAAAACACCCAAACATTTTATCTTTCTTCGTGAAATGCATCCCCTAAATTCAAAGTGTAACCGCACAAAAAACACTTCACATTTTTGTTTCCTATACAAAATAAAAAGCCAAGCTTTCCTCCTCAAGGGAGCAGTCGAGAAGATCAAAACACTCGTGGTTATTTCAGAGAAACAGGGGGAGCTGGTAGAAAAGACTTCTGTCCCCAAGCCATAGTCTTCGCGAGGTGCTTTTTGAGTACGCCAAAACACCTGGTTCCATAGCCCTGAAAAGGAGGGTATACAAGTTTCTTTTTTGGGGATAGTTTGCCCCTACGGTATCGATGTCGTATGTTTTAATCGGCACAGTATATAACTTTTTTAAACTCATAACTTTCGTTTTTATTTTGCATTCGAAAGTAGTGAAGAGTGCTTATTGAGACTAGGCAAAAGCCGTGCTTTCGTGAAAATGGTGGAAAGATTAAGAGAAAGAAGATGACTGAGAGCATGGTTTCCGTAAGTACAGCTTTCACGAAGTATTTTGTATTTTATTAATGTATCTAGGAAACTCTGAAGTTCGGAGGCCTAGTGGGTGGGCGTAAAATATACAAGAGAGAGGGTACATCCAAAACAAAGCATTGAGAAAATATTTAAAATTGTATTTGCTTCGAAAACGATAAGCAAGCCTGACAAAAGTTGAGAAAAATGGGTTGAGAAAAAAACTAACAAGACAAGAAAAACATAGTACACAAGTGCCAATAGCAGTTGCTTTAAATGCTAACACATCGCAATAAGTACATGTTTTTTTTAAAATAGGAG
Source organism: Haemaphysalis longicornis (assembly GCF_048455015.1). Classification (NCBI taxonomy): domain Eukaryota; kingdom Metazoa; phylum Arthropoda; class Arachnida; order Ixodida; family Ixodidae; genus Haemaphysalis; species Haemaphysalis longicornis. Next base: position 75,810,788 of record NW_027526361.1, on the reverse strand, counting down.
ACATCACGCATCGAAAACGCAGGTGTGGGCAATTTATTCCACTTATCGATTGTGCTGGGAGGGGAATGCTAAAAAAACATTGGTTGCAGCAAATATTTTGGTTAGTTTGTGTTTAAGGGTGCATCTATTAGGACGATATAAGCAGGGCTGTACGTAAACAGCGGTAGTAATATTGAAATGTTTTGAATTACGTAAAAGAAGCAACTTGAGCCGCGTCAGCTAACTCCTCTTTTCCAAAGTGATTATATTGTTGTTAGACATGAGCAGCGATGACGAATCGCGGCTCTGATAACTTTTACGACAAATCGGACAGCTCCTCTTCGCACCATTTCCAGTTTATGAATATCTTATTGAAGAAAAGGGTCTGATTCTGTGTTTGCTCACTCTAGTTAAAGCATAACAATAGAATTATGGGCTCGTAACTTCACATGCGAAGGTGCGGCTTTTAGTTTATGCCTCGGGAACCCAAAGTTTCTGGAGGCTGACGTGCCACTTTTAGCAATGTGAATGGGCCAATTCTGTCGGCTAGTTATAGTAACCTCTAAATATTTATATTCATTCACGTGCTTTAGCGCTGTTTATTGAGCCTGTAGAGAAATGGGAATGAATGTGTTTGTTAGTTACTTGGAGCAATGCAGATTTCTAATAGTAGAACTCCGTGAACCATTTCCCACTCCATTCTGCGAAAACATCAGTGTTACTTTGAAGGTTAACTTTGCCACAAGGGGATGAAATACGTTTGAAGTGTACACAGTCTTCAGTAAACAACTTCAAACCAATGAAGGATGCATGAATACAATCAATATCATCCTTGATGTGAATAAACAACACTACAAACCCGAGTACGCTGCCATGAGGAATGCCGAAAATTACGGGGAGGGTGCTGAAACAACAGTTATTGATTTGAACAAACTGTTTGCGGTTTGAGAGATAGGGCTGGATGCATTTCATGAAAGCTTAGGATCAGATTGCTATGCGGAACGCGGCTGAAGGGCTCGCGAAAATTTAGAAAATGACGTCAAATTGTTCAACCTTGTTAAGTGAAGCGAGTTTTATGACTACTGGTAACGAGATGGTGAGCGTAGACGACCGTTTTCTAAATCCGTGCTGGTTAGGCGTCAGAATATTTTGAGCTTCAGAGAGTGAAAGAATAAAATTAGATACTACGTGTTCGAAAAGTTTACTTATCCTTGACGCTTACATATGCTAGCTAGTTGAGCCAAACTCTCTGGCACCAAGTTCTCCCTCGCAAAGCCTGGTTCTTTGCAAGAGGGTTAATTGGTTTTGGCTTCAGCTTCGGTTTCAGAGATTTGAGGAGAACAACAAAGCTAGAAAAACTGCATAAACCTCTATATTCCTGCAAGATCGTGTTGACATTCCTCATTAGAAAAGTTTCCTAAGCTGTCCTAAACTTTGAACAAAACCGTATCTCTCTGTCTCTTCAGAAAGATGGGCCCCTTAATCATTTAACAAAGCTTGACACTAACTAACGTAGCATCACCTGGTACACCGTTGATTTTTGTTTTGACATGTTTCAGCGCATCCAGATACGCTGCTGGTGGTTCAGGGTCTAGGCGCATAATTATCACCTCCAAGCCTGCTGGCGCCTCTTTGTAGTTCTTATAACTTGAACAGAACAATTTAACTGCGGTTCCGAGCATCGTATGAGTTGAATTCCTGTTTTCTGTTTTGTGGCCTCGTAAACTGAAAAAAAAACACTTGTCTGTGAACGAAATTTATTTCTTTTTCCGGCGAGCCCGATTAGCGCATTCTCTAAAAAAGGCGGCAACGAAAATAAGAACCCGGGCGCAAGGCGGAGCCGCAACCTACAAAGTTCTTGTATTCGCTTCTGTTACGTTGCCACAAATACTGTGAAAGTTGACTGATGTGGCACATTGAAACTCGTGATGGGACACTGTCGGCGCACAATTTAGCCGATGTGTTTGGATTTCAGGGAGGGATTCGGTTTTGTTCGTTCTTCGTATTTTTTGTCAATGCAATATTCTTTTACGCAACAGAGCCATTCGGTACAACAATATTAACCCACAAATTCGTCCAGTGGAGACAAAAAGCTCCATGCGCACGTGAGGAGGCGCCTAGCGGAGACCGGTGGGCTAGCATATATATATACCAAGCGCACGTGAGCGCGTCTCTCGCGGCGACCGCACAACATCGTCCAGCCTTGCGCGTGGACTTGCGCCACATAAGGAGCACCCGCCTTCGCCTCCGCCGCCGCCGTCGCCATCGTCGTCGTGTAGCTAGCAGGGCGAAGCCTAGTCCATCACACAGTCTGAAAAACTGTGCAGTGACACCAAGAACTGATACTGATCCTACTCTAAATACCCCTTTTCTCACGACACAATTCAGCCCCTAATTGGCTTCGGCCTTTCTGTCCAATAAAAGCTGCAACTAATAAACGTCTTTGCACTGCTGGGTTCCGGCTGCTATCTCTCTGTTGGGATCTGCTGTCAGTGTTAGGAGAATGCAGGTCAACCCCCAGCTCTGCCGTGTCTCCAGACTTGCAACACTAGTGCAAGTTTTGATGACAAAAATATAAAAACACATACACTGCACTGCAAGGGTCGATGCTCGCAATATCGGCATCACTCATGGTCAAATACTGCACGAATGAAACAGTGCCGTTGGTTAATGTTTACGAACCGAGCTAATCAATCGGGCGTTCTCCCGTGACGAACGCAGTTTTCCAGGAGGCGCTCAATAATCAGCTGTGCTCTAGTTTCGCTGAGAATACGCATCGAGTTGACGGAGCGTGTTTGCTGGATGGAAGCCGTTCCGCGTTCTATGTCCCGGCGCAAGGAGGTCCGCCGAGGGACCAAACCGACTGTGAAGCGCCGGGAAGACGATTCACCCGGTAATCGCGCCGGTGCACTCCATGCCGGGAACACCTCGCTCGGCTCGTGATTAATGCTGCCGTAATGTGATTCGGAAAGTGGCACGCACGCCATCCATCAAACAGCGTTTCTCTGTTTTATTTTGCGCCTTCCCCGTCGGTGGAAATCGCAGCTTTTCGGCGGCGGATGTCAGGGCTAGTCACGCGGGTTAGGGTAGATGGGAAGTAAAGGTATGGTCCCTTTGTCCGCGCTGTGCTCACCAAATATAATGCACGCACACGGGAAATTGTGTCCCCCCTTCCGCTCACGGGCTGTTTGCAAGCCATGCCGAAATTCGGCACAGAATAAATAACGGTTCTGAGAATGGTTTTACCGGGACGGCATTCGCTCCTGGCCGGAAAGCAGCCCCGTTTCCTACCGCTGGCCCGTCCGGAGAAATAAATTTATACCGGGGTATCTTTTGTTTTTTGCATGTGTGTCTGCAATCAGTTTTTGTCGATATTACTGTTGCGCTAGTCTCGCAAGGTACTGTGCGTTAGAAATTTGCGGCGGTGTGCCCCTGCTCGTCCGCCGCCAACGCCGCCTCCGGTCTTGGCTCCTGTCTGCAGTCGGTAGATTTTAGCGGTTGCAGTTATTTCATCCTTGTCATTGCTTACATGGATGGTATATATATATATATATATATATATATATATATATATATATATATATATATATATATATATATATATATATATATATATATATATATATATATATATATATATATATATATATATATATATATATATATATATATATATATATATATATATATATATACTTGAGAAAATGGTAGACGCACGATTAAAAACCAAAACAGTGGTTTACTGACGTTTCGACTGCGGGACCAGTCTTCATCTTGAGTAACTGGTCCCGCAGTCGAAACGTCAGTAAACCACTGTTTTTGTTTTTAATCGTGCGCCTACCATTTTCTCAAGTCTCAAGTATTTTTTCTGGCTCCTCGAGAAGTTTTCTTTTACTGCCTATATATATATATATATAAAAGAAAAAAATATATATACATATATAAAAAGAAAACGCTATCCGGACGTGTACGGAATTCAAGACGAAAAGGCTTCCCAGCACAAGCTCTTCTCAGCTTTTATTTCATCTTTTAGTGTGGAGTAGCGTTTGCGAGAACAGGCGAAACAGCAGGTGATTACTCCACCAGTAACGTGGATGATGATGCGGATCTGTTCAGGGAACAAATGAGCGTACTCATAAAAAGTGAGCCCATCTTCAATAGAATTTCCGGTGACTGCTTCAGAATGCTGCTGATGAAGGATCATCGAGTGGTTTCGGATGCCATCACTCTGTGTCAGAGCCACGACAAGCTCAGGAAGCAGCAAGATACGATACCGCGACCTTTTACACGGAATGATTCATGGAAAATGTGTCCGCCAACTTTCCCTGGTCCCTTACACACCGATAGTTGGCGATAACTGCTGCAGGGTTTGTATTTGGCCGAGTTAGTGCTTGTCAAAGACGTACAGCGCTATGACATGACACAGTACGAATCGCAGCGACCTCGTTTTTTACTTCTTTACGCTGTCCCTCCTTAACGTTGTTCCACTGTGACGTCAAGGTTGCCCCTTCGCCTAGGAGGCAATCCAGGCCTCTCAAGCTTGGACGTTCCTTGGTTTCCCTATAGGCGGCGTAAAAATCGACACCAACCTACAGCGGCAGTTTTCCTAATCAAGTCCACCAGACGGCGCAACCGAGAGGTTACTTTTGGTAGAGAATACAAAACATTCATTCCGTGACTCAGAGAGCCAACAAAGTTCGCTTACATTGTGTTGTTTAAAAAGATTATTAACAAGTTCCGCATCAAACATCTGTTGAGCAAAATGTACGCAACTTTTTACAAACAGCCGACTGGTGCACCACCTCGCTTGTGAATTCGCAACCACAAAGCCAAGCTAAGCCAAGCTGGATTGCGGTTAACTTATTCTCTGTGGTCTTGTCAAATCTAGTTTTCTTGAGTATTTCTGCGCTGTGAACATGCAGTAAGTGTGATACGTGCCACCGGGAAGGCTCAGCGACCCGCGTGAGCCTGTTGGAGCCCGTGTTAGCGGGGCCGCTGTACCGCCGCATCGACTTGTTGTGATGGCGCATCTAGGCCTATAGCCAGGCTGCGACACCTCTTGCTATTGGCATCACTCTTCGTTTTACGGACTCGCCTCGGTCCAGACCTCGCCAAACGTACGTGTTGCTCCTCACGACGGATGCGCCCGTCTGAGCGTGCTCGCCACTACAAGTCTGTCTCGCGTGCTGTGCACGGAGTTGGTTCCCACCACCTCGCTGAAGCATCGCCCCAAGGTATGCCGCCACATGTGCGCACCCCTTCCTGGCCGCCCGACAGTCACGTTGTGCCTCTTGCTCGCTGGAGACATTGCGATCAATCCCGGCCCCAAGCGCACGTCGTCACGTCCTACTTGCAGCCGCTGCGAAAAGGTTGTGCATGACAACGTCGCCGCTCTCCAATGTGATGGATGCGGAAGGTGGGCGCATCGCACGTGCGAACTGATGACGCTCGCTGTATACCGCCGCCTTTCATCGTCGACTGAGTGCTGGTTGTGTGCCCTTCGTTCGAAATCTTAGCGCAAGTGAACGAGTTGTAATGGCAAAAAAAAAAAAAAAGTCACGAAAGCGACTGCCCCTGTAAACTTGCAGATGTCAATAAACGATTTGTTCTCACTTGCTGCTCACTGTGGTCTGTGCCAGTCGAGGCCATCTGGTCACCTGGCGTAAACATCACTTCACTAGCGCGGCGCACGTAAACACGCGGCCAGCCAGCAAACCAGCAGGAGCAGCGAGCCGGCTGCTGCCGTGCGAGAGCTAGCCATGTTATTAAAGGAGCTCAAGCGGCCTGTGCAAAAAGCATGCCCGCCATGTTTTACAAAGCCTTGTTTCAGCGGCATCAAGCGGGCTCCCACCGTAGTTCACGACGCCGCCGCTACGATTTTTGTGGCACTACAGGCAAAGCTAGACCTTTGCTTCTCTAAAATCCTCCCTGTTCTGTGGGCAATCTAACAGAGAGCGGCCGACGTACTCCAATACTATCGTGAACATGCTGTTGTGACCCGTTTGCTAATAGCTGGCGGCATTGCATAGCCAACACCTACAGCGGTTTAATCACCTATGTGAACTCCGCTCGGGCACTGTCCGGTGTACGGCCAATACTTTTTGTGTACGGCATCACAAGAGCTTCCGTCGAGGCCGCCCATCGTCAAAGTCGTCCGAAAAGGCTACGCTCAAGCCCACAGGAAAACCTCAGGACACAAGTTTCCCCGCCCCCCAAGCGACGGCTGCCGGCTCGTCCTAAAGCTCCACAGCCAGCCAACACTTGGCTCACGCAGGGCGACAGCACTATCACCTTTCCCTGATGAACAGCTGCATGTGGCCGTTGCACCGCAGCATGATGCAACTCGTCGTCCTGTGTCTTTAAAACTAATTAAATATGTGCAGCACCCTTTCTCCTGACCACTTACGGCGCGAATTTCTGTGAAACCACCAGCCGCCATTCACCGTATCCATGGCGACGCTCGCTGTCACAAGTTTGTCGGTGTCTCATGAATCCACGAACAACAAATTAGGCGCCGCAGTTCTGGAGGCAACATATGCATCATCATCGAACTGACCGAAGCGTAAACTTTCTTTCTCGAACGTACTTGACATATTTTTAGACGACGTCGCGGCATGAACTTGTAGAAATTGCAGCCGCAGTGCCCAAGGCCCACTGCAAAAACATTAGCCGCCTTGTGAAAACGCTTACGACAGACACAGAATGGTGTACCCCCCTAAAGCCCTGTAGCAGCCAACCTGATCAAAGCGGAAGGCGTGCACGGTCCGAGCATTCGTGCTAGACGTCCCTCTGTGTCATTCAGCTGACCGCGTTCTCTTCAAGCTCTCCCGACGATATCTAGGCAAAGGATTTTCCAGTCACGTCGCAACGCTATCATTGAAAGCGGCCTGCACGAAAGTGGAGTTTTTTATGTTTAATGAGTCATTTAAAAGGTGCCTCCAGTACCTTTTAAAAACAATTACTTGTGGCCGAAGAAACAAATATCCGATCATGCTCTGCTTTTCTTCGGGCTTTTATTCTGCGATCTTCCTTTTCCCCACTATTTTGTAGTTCCCCATCTTTTTTATTCAAACAATACTGCAGGCGATAATTAGGGCCAAGCGGAAGTGGGAAAAACGATTGCATATCCTATAAGCAAAAGTGATTATACAATCCTCTAAAAATGATTACACAATTTCAATAAGTAATTTATACAATCTCTAAAAAAACCATAGACAAGACAGACTTTTTTTATTCTTACAATGTCGATGTCTATTGCTGCTCTTTTTGTGGTGCTCGCTGTACCCAATTGCTGAAATGCCCTTTCTGTTTCTATTGCCGGTTCAAT